>NC_139386.1:54797500-55397500 GCF_054392235.1 Sus scrofa
TAACCTCTCTGTTAAGTAGTATTGATAACCTACCTAACTGAAATTATAAAAACTTTGGCAATTTTCAAAACGCTTTCTCTGGAAAACTTGTTTCAAAAAAAAACAAGATATATGCCGTTTCAAATAAAAACTTTAAAATCAAAACCTGATGATAGGGGTTAATCATAAGAATTAGATTTTAGATCTCCTACACAAAATTCTTCATTCCAAATAAGAGTCACTTCCTCAGTATATGCAGGTCTTATTTATATACTGGAGGAAGGGGAAGGTAGTATCAGATGGTTTCAAAAGCATACAATGTCTTTTCAATAAATAGTGCTGAAACAACTGGACATCCACATGCGAAAAAAAAAAAGAAAAAAAAGAAAAAAGAAAAATCTAAACAGAGACCTTACAACCTCCACATTAACTGAACATGTATCATAGACCTAAGTGCAAAACACAAAACTAATAAAGCTTTTAAAAGATAACACAGGAGAAAACTTAGATGACTTGGGGTATGGCAATGGATGCCTTTTTAGATACAACACCAAAGGCATGGTCCATGAAATAAATAAGTTGCACTTCATTAAAACTCAAAACTTCTGCACTGTGAAAGAAGATGTCAAGAGAATGAAAAGTCAAGACGCAGACTGGAAGAAAATATTTGCAAAAGACACATCTGATAAAGAACTATTGCCCAAAATACACAAAGAACTCTTAAAAGCCAGCAATAAGAAAACAAACAACCTGATGGGCCAAAGACCTTAACAGCACCTCATCAAAGATGATATATGGATAGCAAGTAAACGAATGAAAAGCTCAACATTATTTGTCATCAGGGAAATGACAAACTAAAACAACAATAAGATACTACCACACACATATTAGAATGGTCAAAATTTGGAATACTGGCCACACCAAATGTTGGGGAGGATGTGGAGCAACAGGAACTCTCTCATTCATTGCTGGTGGGGATGTAAAATGGTTCAGTCACTTTGGAAGACAATTTGACCATTTCTTACAAATGGAACATAGGCTTACCAGTAATACATGCACAATATATGTTTCAATGTTACCAATAATTGCACTCCTTGGTATTTACCCAAAGGAGTTGAAAACTTATGTCCACACAAAAACCTGCATCTGGATATTCAGAGCAGCTTGATTCACATAACTGTCAAATTTGAATATAACGAAGATGTCTTTCAGTAGGTGAGTGGATAAACAACGGTGGTATACCCAAACAATGAAATAATATTCAGCACTAAAAAGAAATAAGCTATCAAGTCATGGAGAAAAAAAAATTTTTTTAGGATCAGAGTTATTAAGAGTTTAATGAGAAGCCCATGACTTACATGAATGATTACATGAAAGTATACTCAAAATGATACAATATTTACTAACTACACAGCCATCTTTACTATTCTGACTCAATCAACAGATAATCAATCAAAAAATCAAAAATAGCTGTTACTAGCTGACTGAACTATTAACTGAATTGTCAAGACAGTACAGTAAACTTCAGTGATTAAATTCCCAACTGCACCCATCCTTTTAGTGTGATCACACAAAAGGATTAAAGGTAATTAAGTACTTAAAGCACTGTGTGGTTTATAGTAAGCACCAAATAAATATTAATTACTATACAAGAATGGGAGAGATACTCCTAAAAGTTTAGATTTTCAAAGAGGGTTAAAAGGTGAGACATTAAGATTAAAAAAAATTGGAGACTGATAAATCACAAAGCGTAATATCATTTCAACATAGTTTAAAACCTTATAGAGCTTTCCTTGATACACTGTTGCTCAGGAAATATGTTTTACCCCAAAAAAAGATGTCCGTAGTGTGCAAACCATTTTAGACCTCTATAGAGTTCCGATACAAAGGAAGAGATTTCCTAGAAGCTGAAATAAAGTAAAATCTGTCCTCAACTTAGTTAAGTTAGACAATTTACTTGTCAATAGATTTATTTGTTTTATATTATTAGCAACTTCATTTTTGTCATCTCACTTTATATGTTTTATGTTTCACTTCTTTGTAGAATGTTAGTCTAGTAAGGCATAGGCATATTTTTGAATATCTTTGTTTTTAACTCCTGCAACAGGGCCTTGCCCAAAGGACACACCCAACAAATACTTGTTTTTAAGAATATTATGGTTTTCTTTTCCAATATTGTAATATTTTTCTATAATATCGAGTATAAATTCCCTTCACATATTAATTCTTCAGCAGAATTTCATTATAAGTTTTCAAATACAGAGTTAAAAGAAAATAAGCAATAAAAGATGAACATACAGAAAAGCATATATTTGAAACATTATATCCTCATCCTGATGCAGTATTTCCTTTTTTTAACTGAAGTATAGTTGATTAACAGTGATGTACAAAAATCATTTAAAATTTAAATACATAATACTAAGTGAAAAAAACAAAGCCGATCTAAAAAAAACTACATATCTTGCATGATTCCAACTTGTAACATTTTGGAGAAAGCAAAACTATGAAGACAGTAAAAAGATCAGAGCTTGCCAGGGATTGATGGGATGGGTGAGGGATGAATAGATGGAGCACAAAGGACTTTTAGGGCAGTGAAAATACCCTGTATAACACTACAACATTGGCTACATGTACGTCTGTCCAAACCCACAGAATGCATAACACCAAGAATAAACCCTAACGTAAACTTTGAACTATGGGTAGGTTCATCACTTGTGATGAACGTAGCACTCTGGTGAGGATGTTGATAATGGGTGAGGCTGTGCATGTGTCGGCATAGGGCATCTGGAATCTCTTAATTGTCTTCTCAATTGTGCTGTGAATCTAAAGCTGCTCTAAAAAAATTATCCTAAAAAAAAAAAAAAAGCACTGGGTTGGAATATCTGGGTTTATATTTTAACTCTGCCCCTTACTAGATGTCTGACTTTAAGTCAATTAACCTCTCTGACTCTCAAGCATCTCATCTGAAAAATAGGGGAATAAATACTATCTGATTCTTAGGATTGGTGAGTGAAGGCATGCAAGTACTATTATCATCAATGAATGTGTGGCACCCAACAACAGTGACTATAACTCTATCACTATCATTATTAACTTTATAGTATCAACTCTTCTGAGTTAATTGAAGAGATATTAAAAATATATACATTGTGTACTTTTAATTGGCAAAGTCTTCAATAATATCTGATGCTGTCAGGGTAAGGAAAGTGATTTTTAAAAGATAATTTTTAAACTCACAAGGAATTCATAATATGCTGGCAAAAATGTACATATAAATAACAAAAATACTGATTGTAAATAATCAAAAGATAACTTTATAAATTCAAACTGGAATTCTCATTAGTGGAATAGCATAGGATAGATTTTATTTTCCTGTTTCATGAGTTTTCTTTGGTGTCATACCAGAATATCCTTTACTGTAGGATTATATAAATGTGGGAAATCTATCAGAAGAAAAGAGTCTTCTTTGCATGTGTGTGTGTGAGAATTTAACAATCCTACTCCCAATTGGATCACCCCCAAAAAATCTAGTAATAATTGTAAGAAATGCATATACGTAAAAATAACTATAAAACTTTACTGATGAACATAAGACTTGAAGCGAATGATACAATTATTCCTGGATTTGGACATTTTAACACTGAAATTATCTCCAATTTAATAATTATTTTTAAATGATCTAAATAGAAGCACTACTACTGGTTTTTAAGGGAATTTGGGGGAGGGGATAGAGGAAAAGGAAGAGAGACTCTAAAATTCAAATAAATGTAAAGAAAATTAAGGAATAGTGAAGCATATTTTAGGATGCAAAGTAATAAGAGATTTCTCCCAATGTATTTTTTTTTTTTTTGGTCTTTTTGCCATTCCTTGGGCCACTCCCGCGGCATATGGAGGTTCCCAGGCTAGGGGTCGAATCAGAGCCGTAGCCACTGGCCTACACCAGAGCAAGAGCAACTCGGGATCTGAGCCGTGTCTGCAACCTATACCACAGCTCATGGCAACGCGAGATCCTTAACCCACTGAGCAAGGCCAGGGATCGAACCCGCAACCTCGTGGTTCCTAGTTGGACTCGCTAACCACTGAGCCATGACAGGAACTCCTCCCAATGTATTTTTTAAAAAGTACTGTAATATGAAAATAATTTAAATAGTCTGACTGTGAATATAAGGGCGAGGTGAAAAGAACAAATAAGATATTAGTATAGGAGTTCCCGTCGTGGCTCAGTGGTTAACAAATCTGACTAGGAACTGTGAGGTTGCGGGTTTGATCCCTGGCCTTGCTCAGTGGGTTAAGGATCCAGTGTTGCCATGAGCTGTGGTGTAAGTTACAGACGCGGCTCGGATCCTGCGTTGCTATGGCTCTGGTGTAGGCCGGTGGCCACGGCTCCCATTCGATCCCTAGCCTGGGAACCTCCACATGCCTTGGAAGCAGCCCAAGAAATGGCAAAAAGACAAAAAAAAAAAAAAAAAAAAAAAAATTGGTATATGCTAACAGTGGCACTTTAAATCAATGGGAAAAGACAGACTATTCCATAAATGTTGAAGCATTTGAAAAGGATACATTTAAACCCATATAACACATACACAAAAAGGAAATACTCGATTACATTTTTTAATTTAAAAAGTAAACTATTAAGGTTTATTATAAGACACAATAGATACAAAGTTATAAATATGAATATAACAGCCCATTAGCTTTTCAGTCTCAAGTTTCATCTTATTCATCTTGTACACTTTGTATCTATCACTTCCTTGTAGAAAGCCTGAAATCTAGACTAATGAAGATGATGCACTTTGTGTGCTATTAACATTTAAGTACATGCCCTACTCCACAGCAAACGCTGTACTATGTTACAGTAGGCCATTTTCTCTTTGATTTTTGTTTATACTTTTCCTGCTTTCCATGACCAATGTTCTTATTCTTACTTATTGCTGCCAATCAGATATTAGAGTGAGATACGTTAAGAACAGAAATAATAAAAATGTATAATAAGCTAGTACTGTCTCACTTACAGACCATGACCTGCCAGACTGCAAGAGCAGAAAGGACCTTTATTTTTAAAATAAAGAAAAATCAATACAGAAGTCACTGTTATCTAATAAAAGGGCAGCAACTTGGACTCCTGAGACCTTTGCTGCTTTCTTTTACTAGTGGAAGGCACTTAATCTGATCCTCAGTTTCTTCACTGGTAAAACAGAGGAATACATATTTATTCCACAGAGTATTATTAGATCAATAAGATTGTGGATTTTATGGCACTTTTTAATTTAAAAAACTAGATCAACAAAATGAAAGGAAGACAAAGACAAGGACAAGAGAAGAGAGAACAGGAAGGCACTAAAAGCTGGTGTCATTTACCACAGGTGCAAGTTCGGTTTTCAAAGAACATCACTACATTCCAAAGGAGAACAGTAACCGATACTCAAAATCATAAATACTGTGGAGGCACAATTTTGGCTACTCCTTTGGTCTGTATCTATTTTCCAATTAGTTTTCTAGACTTCTGGTGATTCTACTAGCTACCTGATAGCTTTTCAGTAAGTTCCCTTTTGGCTCAAATCAGCCAGATCAGTTTTTTGTTACTTCAACTAAAAACTCATAAATAGGTAGTAAAGACCAGGAAAACAGGAAGAAAATTACACCTCAGATATGTTGGTCACAGGTTCTGCACAAGTAACACAGAAAATGAAATATGTGGCTGTAAACTTATGCAGAGCAAAAGCAAAAGCATTAGGAATTACACTTAGAAGTGGTTCTTTTTTTTTTTTTTTTTCAGGTCTTCTTTTTCTTTCTTTTTTTTTTTTTTTTGTCTTTTTTGCCTTTTCTAGGGCCGCTTCCACGGCATATGGAGATTCCGAGGCTAGGGGTCTAATCGGAGCCGTAGCCACCGGCCTACGCCAGAGCCACAGCAACGCGGGATCCGAGCCAAGTCTGCAACCTACACCACAGCTCACGGCAACGCCGGATCGTTAACCCACTGAGCAAGGGCAGGGACCGAACCCGCGACCTCATGGTTCCTAGTCGGATTCGTTAACCACTGCGCCACGATGGGAACTCCAGAAGTGGTTCTTAAGTGGAGTACACATCAGAATCACCAGAGAATTGGTTCAAAATATAAAAGTTCATGGTTCATAGAAAACTAAATACAAATATCCCTTAAACATGGCTCAACCTCACTCACAATGAGAGAAATGATATTAAAATGACACTTAAGATACCACTTCTTAACCAACTGTCAACATGCCTGACAACGTATCTTATGAGGAGGCTATAGGAAACAGGCACTCTCAGACAGCTGGTGGGAGCAGGGAAATGGTAGAGATACCATGGAGAGAACTTGGCAACACGGTTGGCATCTGAACAAAAGGGGTTTCAACAACACGCATCCATTTCAATGCAGACTTTTTAAAATAAGTACATACTGCAGTACTACGTGATCAGTGGTTGGCTGAATCCACAAATGTGGAACCATGGATACCAAGAGTTGACTGTAAAGTTATACACATTTTCAACTGCACGGGAATAAGCACTTCTAACCTCTGTGGTTCAGGGATCAACTGTAAATTATATTATTACATGTGTTTACTCTCTGACCCGGCAATCTCAATCTAGGATTCTATCCTAACGACACATGAGCAAAAATAAGTAATGACATTTGCATGAAGCTCTTTATTGTAGCACTATTTGCAATAGCAAGAGTGGAACCCCAATGTCCATCAATAAGGGCTAGATGAATTAACTTTCATGGATCTAGTCTATAGACTACTGTGCAGTGATAAAAAGGTGTATGGATACCTCGCTATGGTGCTAACTCCAGGATATTACTATTAAATGAAGAAAAGCAAGGTGCAGAAACATACCTAGGATTTTAGGAAGAGTAATGTGAATACTTATACTGTGCATATATTTTCAGGAAGAAGCAATGGAAGCATAAACCAAAGCTAACAAAAATGTTTACCTAGGATTTCCCATAGTGGCTCAATGGAAACAAATCTAACTATCCATGAGGACACAGGATCAACCCTTGGCCTCCCTCAGCTGGGTTAAGGATCCTGTGTTGCTGTCAGCTGTGGTGTCGGTCACAGATGCAGCTCAGATCTGGCGTTGCTGTGGTTGTGGTGAAGGCTGGCAGCTATAGTTCTGATTCGACCCCTAACCTGGGAGTCCCCATTGTGGCCCTAAGAAGACCAAACAAAACAAGAAAAATTTTACCTAAAGGGCAAGGGAAAAGGGGGAGGGATGGGATAGAGTAGCCAGACTTCTCCAAAAACAACTTGATTGAATATTTATGACTCCAGAACAGTATAAATACTTTACATGGTAAAAGAACAAAATTAAATAAAAAACAAACTGAAAGTAGTGAATGTAATTGATTACCCAGTTGGTGGAATAAACAAATGGAAAATTACTTCAAGTTACTTGGAAACACGGCATTCTGACTATAAATCCTAAAGAGGGGAAGCTCACAAAGAAATCTTAAACTGTAATGAGCGGGCTTGTTATTTTTGCTAATTTTAACAGTGCTATTCTGTATGCATGTGTTAGGATAAAACGGATAGAACTGTGTTAACTGTCATTTGGAATTAAAATTCTGAGGTTAAGAGAAAAGAGATACAAAGTAAAATAAAGTAAAAATAACTTTTTTTCTCCTTTTAGTGGAAAATGGTTATTTAGGGACTACAGCTATTATTTTGAGTGGGAAATATCAGGATGAACTCAACATTTGTTTCCTGCTTTCTAAGATAATAAATATTTCCTAGCTCTGTTCACTGAAAATTTCTAGAAACAACTCAGCTCACAGTAATGAGTACCATGGGAATTACAGTATATCTCCTTTTTATCCTAACCTCAATCCTGCCTCGAGGCAAGTACTGTTTCTATGTTCTAAGCATAGAGCTGCATATAACCACCCTGCCTTTCTTACATTCATATGGCTGCGTTCTATACACACTATTTTACACCTTGCTCTTTCACTTAACAATATTATCTTAGAACTTGGCTCATATTGGTACACATATTCAATTATTTCATTTCACTGTTTATCTGGAAATCCACCATAAGTTTTTTGCTATTAAAAACTCTTCTAGTAATTTATCTTGCAGATGTTTATATATATAAACTATATATAAACATTACATATGGACATTATTTATATGCACATATAAATAATATAAATGCCTGCAAGATAAATTACTACAAGTAAAACTGCTGGCTTAATGACCACTCCTTGATGGAGCTCCCTGGTGGCTTAGTAGGTTAAGGATCCAGCATTGTCACTGCTGTGGTGTATGTTCAATTCCTGGATCAAAATTTTTGCTGAGGCACAGTCAGAAAAAAACAAATAAACAAACCCAAAAAGACTACGCCCATGTACTCCAACTTAGTGAGAATAAATTATCAGAAGCCCTCTAACCAAAGCTCTGTCATGCTTCTATGTATGCTGTTCCCTCTCCCTCTAATGCTTTTTAGCTGCCAATCTAATCTGAGATGAACTCTGATCCCTCCTGCAAGAGTTGATGTTACCCTCTGTGAGTCCTTCTCTTACCCTGTTCTCCTAGATCTATAAGCATCTTCAATCCCAAGCAGACCTAAGACACCTTCCTCTAAGTTCTCACTGCATCTGGTTAATGATCACTTTGGACAGTAACCATCCAAGCAAAACAAACCTGCCTCAACACTATACAGTAAATTCCTGGAGAACTAAAATTCCGCTTAACAAATATTTGCCCGATGATTGAATAAATGGCTTAAATGAGTGAAAAGAGTACTTTAGCAGCCTTCTCCATCCTAAAAATCATTTAAAGACCAATTCAATAACGTTTATTCTGATACTCAAATTCTCCTACCCCTAAAGAAGATATAACTGTTCTGCATCCAGCACAGGTTCAATAAATACTTACTAAAAAAATAAAATACTTTTGGAATATTTCTAACTTTGAGGCCTACTGAAACAAATACATCACGGTATGAATTTAAAAGAAAAGATACTTATGAAACACATCTGCTGAACTGGGTATTAAAAAGAAAGTTTTGGAGTTCCCACTGCGGAGAAGTGGGTTAAGAAACTGACTGCAGCAGCTCAGGTTGCTGTGGAGGCAGAGATTCAATGCCTGGCTCAGCACAGTGGGTTAAAGGATCCCACAATGCCACAGCTGTGGAACAGGTAGCAGCTGCAGCTCAGATTCAATCCCTGGCCCAGGAACCTGCATATGCTGTGAGTGCAGCCATAAAGAAAAAAAAAGAAAACAAAAGTTTCATCAGGGAACCACTATCTCAAATTGTTATAAAAATAACTTACCAGTTACCTGTAACTGTAACCTTCCACTGTGATTATCACTAGTATCAGATCTTGGTGAAGCAGTGGCCATGTCCCAAAATTCAGCTTAAACCTACAAAAAAAGTTAATAACAACATTTTCAACATATCACATGTTGATATAATCAAAGCTATCCTCCATTTAAAATTAAGACTTAGTACTACTACAAGAATTACAGGAGAATATGGCCATATCTGGGCCAACTTGAGCAACAAATAAATGACAATACTAAGAATCCAGGGTCATGTTTTGACTTATAGATCACACAAATACATAATTTTATATATGTTTATTATTACGTATAATGTAATTTAACCACTATTTATTACCTGAACCACCTAAGTAAGCTGCCCTTTACCCTTTAATACTTTAGGGTGTATCTCCTAAGAATAAAAATATTCTCTTAAATAACAACACAATGATAGAGTTCAGGAACTCAGCTAGTACACTAGTATTATCTAATATATAGTCCACATTCCATAATTTCATCAACTGTCCCTACAATGCCCTTTATCACGTTTTTAAATATAGTACCTGGTGCTTTATCATGTTTTTAAACATAGTACCTGGGCAGTCCCCATCTGTGCTTTACTTCCCTGGAATCAAGCACATTGTCACCTGGGTGTACAATCAGTACACTGTGGTGACAGAATGAAAAGAATGAAAATGGAGATGGAAAGACACCTTGAGCAGTCAGGATTCCATCCAGACTTTGAAGAACTCCTTCCAAAGAATCAAGCTCCATCTGAGAAGGAAAGTACAGAGCTGCTGTGCCTGGGACACTGTCATACTGGATGTTAAGAGGTGAAAATCAATGCATGGTGGCCGTTGACATTCGTCAGCTGGGGCTGTGGCCTGCAGCCCTTCCTCAGACCTCTCCAGAGTAAATCCTGCATGTTTCTTTTTATAATTTTTCAAGTTCTCCTTCAATTTTTTTTTTGGTCTTCTGTTTTTTTAGGGCCGCAACCGTGGCATATGGAGGGTCCCAGGCTAGGGGTGGAATCAGAGCTACAGCCGCCAGCCTACACCACAGCCACGGCAATGCGAGATCTGAGCCACATCTGTGACCCTACACCACAGCTCATGGCAATGCCGGATCCTCAACCCACTGAGCAAGGCCATGTCCTCATGGATACTAGCGGGTTGGTTACCTGCTGAGCCATGACGGGAACTCCCCAATTTTTACTTTTTAAATAAAATACAAAGCAGTGCTACTTCAGTTTTCTTATGTGTGACAAATATTTTAAGATTAAACTTCTAATCTATTAAGATAAAGTGGAACTTTCTGGGCAAGATTGAGAAATATTAATAAGTAAGTTTCTTACCCTTTATGGATTTTACATATTATTGCTAAATATAAATTTTTAAAAATTAGTTTTAGCAATAAAAGATAAAATAAAACATGGCCAAGCAAAGAGACTATGAAAATGGCATTGTGTATGTGAAAAAGAACTGCAAAGAACTTGTTAAAACTCTTTAGAATAGTTTCAGATTTACAGAAAAGTTGTGAAGATAAATCTTCATATAACTGACACTCAGTTTCCCCTACTATTAATTTCTTATATTAGTATGCTACATTTGTTATAATTAATGAACCGTTATCAATATATTATTATTATTTTTTTTTTTTTAGGGCCACACCCACGGCATATAGAGGTTCCCAGGCTAGAGGTCTAATTGGAGCAGTAGCAGCCAGCCTATGCCTTAGCCAGAGCAACACCAGATCCGAGCCGCATCTGCAACCTATACCACAGCTCATGGCAATGCCGGATCCTTAACCCATTTTAAAACAGAAATTGACAAACAAATTCTAAAACTTATGTGAAAATACAAAACACATAAAACAGCCAGAATAATTCTGAAAAATAAGAACACAGTTGAAGAACTCTCTTTCTAATTTCAAAATATATAGTATCCCAGAAGAATTTCAAGGGTAATCATAAAAGATTAGAAGTAAGTGAGAATATTTTCCAAACTAGAAGAGTAGAAGAGAATACCAAAAAACAAGAACAAAACCCTAAGTCAATCTGCAAAAAAGGTGGATTGAGGAAAGAAAGAAGAAAAAAAAGCATAAACAAACAGGACTATCAGAAAGCATAAAGAGAATCCAAATAGAGAAGTAATCACAATAAATGTATATGAACAAATTCAAAAGTAAGGTAGAAAACACCTGCAAAATAAAGATACTGATAGTATAAAAGCAAAAATATGGAAAAGGACATATTAGGTAAATATAAACAAAAAGAAAGGTGGAATTAGTTACAAGAGCAGAAAAAGTGCACTATTAAGGATAACAAAGAAAATGATACAAATCCAATCTAGTAGGTAGATATTAAACTCCAAACGAGCGTGCTTACTAAAACAACAACAACAACAAAACAGTCTAGTTTTGGTTCTTCTCCCCAGCCCAACACAGTGACCTTAGCCAAAAAGAACTGGGAAGACTATCTTCTTAACAGACTTCCAGGCTGAGGAAGGTCACACTGGTGGAGGAAGCACCTATGTCCCCAGACCAGTTAGCTGGACTGATAAAACCGACAGAGTCTGGAGAATGTTTCAACCACGTGGTGCAGTTATGACGGCAAAATGTTTAAGGCACCTGCAACTGACCACTGCATCCTGCTCACTGCTCCACAGGCTGCTTGGGACCCCAATATCAACTACAGTCATTTCCCCAACTGCCATCCTACACTGCTGGGAACCCAACCTGTAATGGACAGAAATCTTCATTAAGGATTCTTTAGAGGATTAAACACTGGTACAGTGCATTTACCATGTGAATCTAGTAATCCAGAGAGGTTGAAAGGTTTTGATTGATTATGCTGAGTTTGAAAACCTGGAGTCACTGCTCAGTGTCCTGAGCCTCAATAAAGAGTCTCTAGGTAAGAGAATTCCAGGAGACACTGCTTATCTAACACAGGATAAAGACAAGGATAATCATCCTTTTGGCTGAGAAAAACCAGAAATTTTCACAAAATAGATCCTGATTGGAGGAACTGTGCTGCCAGACAGCTTTGATTTTGACTATCTGCCTAGAAGAGGTGAAGAAAGCTTTGAAGGCAAATATCGTGATCATTATGGAGGCCAGGAATGCTATCATGACTAAGGTAGCAGGGACTGTGACAGAAGCTCTGACTTCAGGATAAACAGTGGCAGAAATGCATGTCATAGTGGGTACTACAGAGATGACGGCCCCAGAGGAAATGGGACCACTCTGAAGACCAACCAACAGGACACCCCGTCATGGAGCTTCAAAGATGACTGCTTTTAGGATGATTACAGGTGTGATGACAGAGGACCCTCCCAGAGACCCCAAATGAATCTAAAGCCTCAGAGCACTCCTTAGGAAGATGATTCCTCTGCTGGTACCTCCCAGTCCAGTTAAGCAACTTCTATCTTTGGAGCAGCAAAGCCTGCTGACCCAGCAGTGAAAGAACAAGTAGAAGACCAGTTACAGAAGGAACAGGAGAAACCACAGTATTAGCTAGATGAACCAAACTAGAAAAACAGCCTCAGAAGAGACACCCAAACTGGCCAAGCAAAGAATTGCAAGAACACTGATGGTCAAGGACAGGAAATGAGTCATCTCAGACAGGGACCTTGCCACATCTGTCAGAAATAAGACTAGAATGTAAAGGAGAGTGAGAAGTCTCTGTAAAATGAAATACTTGGTAAAGCAAAAGACTGTCATGTCACTCTCCAACTTCTAAGCCTCCCAAACTTGTTCAACTGCTAATGGTAATGCCGGCCCCTCCATCAAAAGAGAATGCTTGGGTGAAGTCAAGCACTAATCCTTTTGCTTCATCTCAGACCTTAAACACAGAGCAGCAATCCTCTACAAGTGATGGGGGAAGTCACTCCAGCTCAACCATCTCAGGAAGGATGAACCTGGAAAGATGAAAATAAAACAGATGAGATGAGTATCCCAAAAGACAAAAGTGAGAACTCCAGCATGACCCAGATGAAGGGAACAAAGACTAATTGAAAAAGGCTAAGGGGGAGTTCCCGTCGTGGCGCAGTGGTTGACGAATCCGACTAGGAACCATGAGGTTGCGGGTTCAGTCCCTGCCCTTGCTCAGTGAGTTGACGATCCGGCGTTGCCGTGAGCCGTGGTGTAGGTTGTAGACGCGGTGGCTACAGCTCCGATTTGACCCCTAGCCTGGGAACCTCCATATGCCGCGGGAGCGGCCCAAGAAATAGCAACAACAACAACAAAAGACAAAAAGACAAAAAAAAAAAAAAAAAAAAAAAAAGGCTAAGGGAAACATGGTAAAAGGGATTAAGGACTCCAAATGTGAATCTAAGCCAAAGAAACCTGAAGAATCCAGCTATACACATGCAGCTCTCCCAGTCGATTTCGATAGTGACAATTAAAATGAAGGGAAGATTACACAAAATAGACCTGCACTTTCTCATTTTTCCCTACCCTGGAACATTTCTAAGCAAATCAAATCTCTATCCAGACAAGACAAATAAAACTTGCCATCTCCTGGGAGGAAAAAAGCCTCCAAGGAAAGAATAAAGAACAGAAACTGATGAAGCAGGGAATTCTATGGTGGCATAGCAGTCAAAGATTCAGCATGGTCACTGCTGTGGCTCAGGTTTGATCCCTGACCTGGGAACTTCCACATGCCATGGGTGTGGCCAAAAAAAAAAAAAAAAAAAAGGAAACTAATGAAGAAAATGTAACAGGATTAAGAAATTCAGAGCTCTTAGAAAACATTAAAACAAATAAATGCATGGCAAGACTGATGAAGGGTAAATAAAATGACATAAAGAGCCCCAAACAGACCAACATATCATCTTTTTATTATTATTAAAGTACAGTTGATTTACAAAGTTTTGTCAAGTTCTGTTGTATAGCAAAGTGACCCAATCACACACATTTCCCTGTACTGTACAATAGGGCCCCATTGCCCATCCATTCCAAATATAACAGTTTGCATACAAAAAAACCCCAAAATGCCCATCCATCACACTCCCTCCCCGCCTCCCTCCTAGGAACCCCAAGTTGGCTCTCCTTGACCACGATCTGTTTCTGTGTTTTTTGGGGTTTTTTTTTAAGATAGGATCACTTGTTTCATATTTTAGATTCCACAAATAAGTGATATCATATGTTATTTGTCTTTTTAATTCTGGCTTACTTCACTTAGTATGAGAATTTCTAGTTCCATCCATGTTGCTGCAAATGGCATTAGTCTGTCTTTTTTTATGGCTGAGTAATACACCAATGTATATATGCACATCTTCTTAATCCATTCATCTGTTTGATGGACATTTAGGTTGTTTCCATGTCCTGGCTATTGTGAATAGTGCTGCTATGAACACAGGGGTGTATGTATCTTTTTCAATGAAAGTTTTGTCTGGATATATGCCTAGCAGTGGAACTGCTGGATCATGATAGCTCTATATTTAGTTTTCTGAGGTACCTCCATACTGTTTTCCATAGTGATTGTACCAATTTACATTTCCACCAACAGTGGAGGAGGGTGCCTTTTCTCCACATCCTCTCTAGCATTGATTATTTGTTGACTTGTTAATGAAGGCCATTCTGGCTGGTGTGAGGTGGTACCTGATTGTAGTTTTGATTTTCATTTCTCTAGTAATTAGTGACATTGAGCATTTTTCATGCCTGTTGACCATCTGTACGTCTTCTTTGGAGAAATGTCTATTTAGGTCTTCTACCCATTTTTCAGTTGGGTTGTTTGTTTTTTTGTTGTAGAGCTGCATGAGTTCTTTGTATATTTTAGACATTAGGCCCTTTTTTGTTGCATTGTTGGCAAAGATTTTTCTCCCATTCTGTGGTTTGTCTTTTTGTTTTTTTTTCTTTAATGGTTTCCTTTGCCGTGCAAAAGCTTTTGAGTTTGATCAGGTCCCTTGGCTTATTTTTGTTTTTATTGACCTTATTCTAGGAGGTGGGTCAAACCAGATGTTGCTGTGATTAATGGCGAAGAGCATTCTGCCTATGTTTTCCTCTAGGAGTTTTATAGTATCTGGCCTTATATTTAGGTCTTTAAACCATTTTGAGTTTATTTTTGTATATGGTGTTAGATAGTGTTCTACTTTCATTCTTTTACATGTTGCTTTCCAGTTTTCCCAACACCATTTATTGAAGAGACTACCTTTCTTCCACTGTATGTTCTGTCCTTTGTCATCCATTAGTTGACCATAGGTACTCAGGTTTATTTCTGGGCTTTCTACCCTGTTCCATTGGTCTATATATCTGTTTTTTTGTTGTTTGTTTGTTTTGGGTTTTTTTTTTTTTTTTTTTTTTGCCTTTTCTAGGGCCACTCCTGCGGCATATGGAGGTTGCCAGGCTAGGGGTCAAATCGGAGCTGCTGCTGTCAGCCTACACCACAGCCACAGCAATGCCAGATCCGAGCCGCATCTGCGACTTGCACCACAGCTCACAGTGATGCCGGATCCTTAACCCACTGAGCAAGGCCAGGGATCGAACCCGCAACCTCATGGTTCCTAGTCAGATTCATTAACCACTGAGCCATGACGGGAACTTCTATATTCCTGTTTTTGTGTCAGTACAATATTGTTTTGATGACTGAAGCTTTGTAGTATTGTCTAAAATCCAGGAGCTTGATTCCTCCATTTTTGTTTTTCTTTTTCAATATTGCTTTGGCTATTCGGGGTTTCCTGTGATTCCATACAAATTTTAAAATATTCTGTCCTAGTTCTGTGAAGAATATCTTCGGTAATTTGATAGGGGTTGAGCTGAATCTGTAGATTGCCTTGCTTAGTGTACTCATTTTGACAATCCAAGAGCATGGTATATCTTTCCATCTTTCTGTGTTGTCTTTGATTTCTTTCATCAACATTTTAGTTTTCAGAGTATAGGTCTTTTGTCTCTTTAAGTAGATATATTCCTAGGTATTTTATTCTCTAATGCATTCGAAAAAAAGAGAACCACAAACCAAAATAATAAGTACAACAGACACACACATAAAAAAGAAAAACCAATCCAAACACAACACTAAATCTAGTCAGCAAATAACAAGAGAAGACAACAAAAGTAGGGGAGAAAAAAAAAAAAAAATACCCAAAGCAACAATTGAAAGCAATTAACTAAATGGCAATAAATACATACTTATCCATAATTACACTGAATGTAAATGAATTAAATGCTCCAACCAAAAGACACAGACTGGCTGAATGGATACAAAAACAAGACCCATATATGCGTTGTTTACAAGAGACCCACTTCAGACCCCAGGACACATACAGACTGAAAGTGAGAGTATGGAAGAAGATACTACATGCAAATGTTAATCAAAGGAAAGCAGGAGTAGCAATACTCATATCAGACAAAATAGACTTTAAGATAAGGAAAATCATAAGAGACAAAGGACACTACCTAATAATCAAATGATCAATCCAAGAAGAAGAACTAAGAATTGTAAATATATATGCACCAAACATAGGAGCACCTCAATCTATAAGCCAACTGGTGATAGCCATAAAAGGAGAAATTGAAAGCAACCCAGTAGTAGTGGGCGACTTTAACACCCCACTTACATCAAGAGACAGATCACCTAGACAGAGATTCAACAAGGAAACACAGGCCTTAAATCAAACTCTAGACTAAATAGATTTAACTGATATTTATAGAACATTCCATCCCAAAGCAACAAAATATACATTCTTCTCAAGTGCACATGGAACATTCTCTAGGATAGATCACATTTGGGCCACAGACCAAGCCTTGGTAAATTTTTAAAAAGTTGAAATTATCCCATATATTTTCTCTGACCACAATGCTATGAGACTAGAAATCAACTACGAGAAAAAACAGCAAAAAACACAAACTTCTGGAAGCTAAACAATATGCTACAGAATAACCAATGGATCACTGAAGAAATCAAAGAGGAAATCAAAAGATACCTAGAGACAAATGATGATGAAGATACAACAACCCAAAACCTATGGGACACAGAAAAAGCAATTCTGATAGGAAAATTTATACCAATACAATCTTACCTCAAGAAAGAAGAAAAAGCTCGAATAAATAACATGACTTTATACCTAAAACAATTAGAGAAGGAAGAACAGACAAAGCCCAAAATTAACAGGAGGAAAGAAATCATAAAGATCAGGACAGAAATAAATGAAATAGAAAGAATAGAGATGATCAATGAAACCCAAAATTAGTTCTTTGAAAAGACCAACAAAATTGATAAACCTTTAGCCAGACTAATCAAGAAAAAAAGGGAGAGGGCTCAAATCAATAAAAATGGAAATGAAAAAGGAGAATTTACAACTGAAATACAAAGGCTCATAAGAGACAGAAATATGAAGGATCATAAGATACTATTATAAGCAACTATATGCCAATAAAATGGACAACCTAGAAGAAATGGACAGATTCTTACAAAGGTACAACCTACCAAGACTAAACCAGGAAGAAATTGAAAATATGAAGAGACCAATCACAAGTACCAAAATTGAAAATGTGATTAAAAACCTCCCAAAAAACAAAAGTCCAGGACCTGATGGCTACACAGTGAATTCTATCAAATATTCAGATAAGTGTTAAAACCTATTCTTCTGAAACTCTTTCAAAAAATAGTGGAGAAAAGAACACTCCGAAGCTCATTCTATGAGGCCACCATTACCTTGATACCAAAACCAGACAAGGACAGCACACAAAAAAAGAAAATTATAGGCCAGTATCATTGATGAACAAATATGCAAAAATCCTCAACAAAATACTAGCAAACTGAATCCAAATATATATTAAAAGGGTCATATACCATAATCAAGTAGGATTTCTCCCAGGGATGCAAGGATTCTTCAATACCCATAAATTTATCAATGTGATACACCACATCAACAAACTGAAGAATAAAAACCACATGATCATCTCAAAAAAATGCAGAAACGGCTTTTGACAAAATTCAAATAAAATTTCTGATAAAAACTCTCCAGAGAATGAGGATAAAGGGAACCTACCTCAACACAATTAAAACCTTATATGAAAAACCTACAGCTACCATCATTCTCAGTGGTGAGAAACTAAAAACATTTCTACTAAGATCAGCAACAAGGCAGGGATATCCACTTTCACTGCTATTATTCAACATAGTTTTGGAAGTCCTAGCCACAGCAATCAGAGAAAAAAAGGAAATAAAAGGAATCCAAGTTGGAAAAGAAGAAGTAAAACTAGAAGTAAAACTATCACTGTTTGCGGATGACATACTATACTTAGAAAATCCTAAAGACAGCACCAGAAACTGTTAGAGCTCATCAATGAATTTGCAAAGTTGCAAGACACAAAATGAATACACAAAAATAAACTGCATTTCTATCTACTAATAATGACAGATAAGAATGAGAAATTAGAGAAACCATCCCATTTACAGATCAACATATCTAAGGACATACTCATGTAGCAGATGTAGCAATGCAGCTCTGTGGGAAAGGAGGGATAATTCAATGGTCCTAATATCATCAATTGGGAAAGAACTAAACTGAATCTTTACCTCACATCATATGCAGAATCAGAATCAATTCAAGACAGACTAGTGATGTTAATGTGAAAGGCAAAGTTTAAAACTTTTAAAAGAAACTATAGCATAGCAGAAAACTACTGTTTTGTGTCCTCCCACAATGGAAAGACTTAAACAAGCATACTAATAAAACAAACAAAAAAGATCTACTTTGACTATGTGGCAACTGAGAACTTCTGTTTATCATAAAATATCATAAAGAAACCAAAAGACAAGCCACAGACTGGGAGGTAATTACAAAACATAAAACTGATTAAAAATTAATATTTAAACTATATTAAGAACTACAACAAATTTTAAAAACACAACACAGTAGGCAAATGGGCAAAAATCCTAAATATTAGTTTTATAAACAAGGAAACTTGTTCAGCCAGTAAGTATTTTAAAAGATGTAGAATTTCATTATTCACCAGAGAAATACAAGTTAAGAGCACATGAGATAATGTTTTTGAAGTCACTAGAATGGTAAAAAATAAAAATTTTGACAGTGCCATATATATTGGCAAAAAAAATGGTAAAACAGTGGTGGCTCTTTCACAGTTATTAGCTGTTTAAATTGGTAAAATCCTGCTGGTAGGTGTTAAAATTGGTAAAAGTGTTGGAAAACAATTTGGCATTATTATGAAAAGTTGAACATTTTCATATCCTTCAATAAGCAATTCTAGACACATAACAAAAATTTGTGTTCTTGTGAGCCAAGTAGAAGCATTCTTGGGAGGGGGAGGGAGTAGGATGGACTGGGAATCTGGAATTAAGAGATGCAAACTATTGTCTTTGGAATGGATAAGCGATGAGATCCTGCTGTATAGCACTGGGAGCTATATCTAGTCACTTGTGATGGAGCATGATGGAGGATAATTTGAGGAAAATTATTATTATACATATGTGTGACTGGGTCACTTTGCTGTTCAGTAGAAAACTGACAAAACACTAAACCAACTATAATAGAAAAAATAAAAAATCATTATAAAAATAAGAGTAATAATAATAATAATAAAACCTAGAAACAACCCAAAGTTCCTTAACATTAGAGTGGACAAATAAATTACAATGAAGTTTAAAAAAAAAAGAAGCATTCTTCATAACAACAACAATAATGACAAAGAGTTTCCTTGTGGTGCAGCAAGTTAAAGATCTGACATTATCACTGAAGTGGCTTGGACTGCTGCCATGGCGTGGGTTCGATCCCCAGCCCAGGAGCTTCCACATTCTCTCGGCCCAGCAAGAAAAAAAATATTCAAATGTCCACTGGAAGAAAAATGGTTAAAGGAATTAGGCTAACACATAATGGAACATTAAACAGTAGTGAGAATGAATGAATTACAGCCTTAGGCAGCAACATGAATGGATCTTAGAAACATAACAGTAAATGAAAAAAAAAAAAACAGGAGTTCTGATTATTAACATCTTCCTTTCCCTAAGTCCTGCCTTAACATTCTACACGGAGGTCATCAAGAAATGCTTCCAACTCCTAATGACAAATGAATTCTTTTGGTGGTTATCATGATCCCATCTTTTTCTATGCACTTCTTCTGAAAATGCCACAATTCCAAGATTGAAAAAGAAATCCAGAAATATGAGGGTACTGTGGATCCTGAGTCCCAAAAGCTTATACAATCAACAAAAGTGAATGGAGCCCACTGAAGAACTGCTGACGTCCAAAGGGCAACCAAATGACAAGGCTATGAGTCTAATTGAAACACTTCTGCATTAGTGTATGGAAATATATCTGCTATATTTCTACACTCTGAATAAAGAACTTTATTTTATATGTGCTACAGCAAAATCCACACAGTCCAAAATTGTCTTCATGAATTATTTTGTTATAAATTTGAACATGCATTCTGAGATTTTTCCATTATTCTTTTGTGATAATTACATGTTTTTTGAAATGTATGAGGATTTGTAAATTAGACTTTTCTCTATAATAAAATACTATTTATGCAACCTTTAAAAAGATTTTAAACATAACAATTATTAAACTCAAAGAAATACATTTGTGGTAACACTATCTAAAAAACATAAACAAATTCAGAATAGCAGTTACTTCAAAGGTTGGGCAAAGATATTTCATGGGGTTACAGAGGTGCTCAAGGTAGCTCTTTAACTGTGTCTGTATGTCTTAGTTCTTAGGTCAAGTGGTTGGTTCCCAAATACTTTTTATTATTAACTTCCATATGTTACATATAATTTGGCATTAAAATGTTCAAATCACAGAATTTTTAAAAATGTAAAGAATTATAACAGGCATGGAAGTACATACAGGAAAAGTACAGATCACTAATTCATGAAATGTAGTGTTAGGAGAGTGTGTCTGTAGCTTGAGAAGGAAATGGTAAAGGCACAGCTCTCACACAGATGTAATTAGTCTTCCAAGAAAAAGACACTTCTTCTGTTGAACAGTAAATGAGGGACCTAAGGATAAGTGAAGACATGAATGCATTTGGAGGCAGATTAGAAGAAAATTGAGGGGTTTTATTAGTCAATTAGACAGAAAGGTAATATGCTGAGAATAAAGGCATAGGATAAGTTATTTGAAAAGAACTGTAAAATTCTGTGCAGGCTGGGAAACTGCCAACTAGGCAAAAGATTGTTCACTCTAACTGCTTAAAAACTGGGATTCCCACCCTTAAACTATATCTCCCTTTGTTCTATATAAAACAATCCTCAGACTTAAGAGTGCCTGCCTCCAGTCACCAGTACTGCAAATTTAAACTGCAAATGATAGAGAGCTTTCAAAAATGATACTACTTTGCCTAAGAGGGAAGATACATAGCAAACAAAATCATCTATTTCAATATATGATTAGTTTCCATATTTCATTTAATAGCAAAGTTGTGTGGCCCTTAAAATACATATAATGTACTAGTATATATATTCTTTTTTATGAGATAATTTTTTAATTGAAGTATAGTTGATGTACAATATTATATAAGAGGTGTAGAGTGTAGTGATTTGCAATTCTTAAAGGTTGTACTGCATTTATAGTTATTATAAAATATTGGCTATATTCCAAATATTGCACAATATATCTCTGTAGCTCATTTTACAGGTAATAGCATGAATTAATCCCTAACCTTATATTGCCCCCCCTCCCCTTTCCCCACTGGTAACCATCCACTAGATTATTCTCTATATATGTGAGTCCTCTTCTAGTTATATTCACTAGTTTGTATTTTTTAGATTCCACATATAAGTGGTATATTTATCACAGTATTTGTTTTTCTGACTTATTTCACTTAGCCTAATACCTTTCAAGTCCATCCATGTTGTAGCAAATAAAATTTCATTCTTTCTATGACTGAGTAGTATTCTATTGTACATTTGCACATCTTCTTTATCCATTTATCTGCTAATGCTTCCGTATCTATATAGTCCTCAATCTGTACATTACAGTAACACTAGGTGAAGTATTATTCCTATCTTATAGATGAGGACACTGTCCCCCCAAAAGTATTAAAAGTCTATAGCCATTATTTTTCATGACAACAGATTTCTCAGTCTGCATAGGTGTAATTAACTATCAGCATATATGGAGTTTAACTGTTAAATACAGTCTTAGTTTTTAAAAAAGTTGTTAACCACTTACTTTGTACCAGGAACTGTTCTAGACACTGGGGATATAAAGATGAGCAAGACACGATTCCTTCTTTCAAGGCGCTCATAGTCTAGTGAGGAGACAACCTATAAACAAACAAATTGTTTCAGTGTGACAGTTACTAAAACAGATGTGAAATGTCAAATAGCTGATCTGGGACACACAAATAGACATGGATAATCCAACCTACAGGAATTAGGAAAAGGTGCACAGAAAATGCAACCTTTGAATGAACTGTCTTGAAGTGCAATTCTTCAAGAGGGATTTATGGAAAGTAATGAAGCACTGACTATAAGGCTGATGCAAAGTGATGAGGCCAACAGGCAAACAGGGTAATCTAAACTGTATAGGGCTCTATGGGACAGTTCATATGGCATTCAAAGTATACCAAGAACAGTAGTTTAAAGCTTATCCTGAAGGTAACTGACAGACACTGATAGCTTTTAATAACAAGAACTGCATTTTAGAAGAATAACTTTGGCAGCAATGAGTCCAGATTTAAAATAATGAGTTTATCTGAACCAGAACACTAGTAGTGTGGTGAAAAAAGCTCAGCGTATATATGAGATCTCTGAGCAGATGATTACAGGATAGCTGAGGGTTGGAAAGAAGAAGCAATCTGAACTAAAATTTTCCACTTCACTCTCTGGGTGGATGATGGAGCCATAACTAGGATAGGGAACAGAAGACAAGGAGCAAATTGTGGGAAGACAATATGGCACAAAGTTTTCAAAAGCCAATTCTGCAGTCATACTACTTGGATTTATTTCCCTTCCAATTCTACCACTTAACAGCTGTGTAACCAAGTGTGGCAAAGAAAAAACAAAGTCTGAGTCTTAAAAAACTTTCAAGTGATCTAGTTACTCATCTAAATGAATTTAGGTCATAACCTATGTCCAGAAGATATGGCCAGTTATATGTAAGCTGGTTATGTTCAGTTCAACCCTTTACAAAGCCACAGAGCTGAATAGGGCTCATTATTATTCAACTGCAAATAACAGAGTGAGAGTCCTAAATGGAGATAATAAATACATTTCCAATCCTCCAAAGTTACAAACCTATCAAGGCCTCACTTACAAGGTGTATTTTTATTATTATTATTATTATTATTATTATTATTTTTGTCTTTTTGCCTTTTCTAGGGCTGCTCCTACAGCATATGGAGGTTCCCAGGCTAGGGTCGAATCGGAGCTGTTGCTGCCGACCTACACCAGAGCCACAGCAACGCAGGATCCGAGCTGCGTCTACAACCTACCACAGCTCACGGCAACACTGGAGCCTTAACCCACTGAGCAAGGGCAGGATCGAACCCGCAACCTCATGGTTCCTAGTCGGATTCGTTAACCACTGTGCCACGACGGGAACTGCACAAAGTATATCTTAATTGCCTGCTTACTTCAAGATGTCACTCTTAAGTCAGAAGCAAAATTAAAAAAAAAAATTGATCTTATGCATTTTGTATACTATGCAGAGCATTAAGGATTGGAAAAGCCAGCAAAATATCATCACCTATCTGTCTGGATCAATTAAAAAACATACTTATTGATTGCCTTGTCTGTAAAGTGAATATAGCAAGGACACAAAAAGTCCCCATTTCTATACTGGCAGTTTAGTTTTAACAGGAAACATCTCAATAACAAGATAGGATGGTGTATACCAGTTGCTAGAGAAGTTTAGTGCAATGAAGGTGGAAGGTGAAAAGTTAGAAAACCTCCATTTAGAGGACAGCGCAAAGCACAGAAATGAATGTGGCAAAGATTAAGATAGATGAACAAAGTTTCCCTCTGCCTAAAATATGCAAAATTCAGTAACTCTAAAGCAGAAAAAAAGTATTTCATAAAGGCAAAAACTACAAAATAAGGGATTTAATTTTAAACAATACAGGAATATTACTTGTATACAGAGATCATTTATGAAAATATATCATTGATCATTTCAATGAATTTATAAAATAGGACAGTAAACAAGAGTGTGAATTTATAAAATAGGACAGTAAACAAAGAGTGTGAATTTATAAATAGGACAATAAACAAGAGTTTGCCCAGGACCATCCAAGTTTTGAGCCCTGCTTCTTGGGAACCTCTCAGTCCTGGGCAGGCTGGGATCCTTTACTAAGGGTAAACTCAGTAAATAGTATAATGGCTCTGATTGCATAGGCAGCTTTTTTGATGTTATCTGAAAGATATTTTCCTAGTGGAATCCTGTTACAATAAAGCATAATTCTGTCAGATTTTTTAATTTCTATATGACCTAAATATCCAGAGAGGAAAAAAAAAATCAATTTCCTTTCAATAGGGACTATTCATCACTAGGCCTCAATCTCACACCACTGGGACTACACGTGGGCAGAGGGGAAAACCAAGGAGCAAAAACTTAGTCAATACCCAGTGCTTTTCAAACCTCAGATTTTTTTTTTGTTTTGTTTTTTTGGTCTTTTTAGGGCTGCACCTGAGGCATATGGAAGGTCCCAGGCTAGGGGTCAAATCAGAACTACAGCTGCCGGCCTACACCACAGCCACAGCAATGCCAGATCCTAGCCGCATCTGCGACCTATGTCACAGCTCACGGCAACGCCTGATCCTTAACCCACTGAGCGAGGCCAAGGATCAAACCCACATCCTCATGGATACCAGTAAGGTTCATTACCACTGAGCCACAACAGGAACTCCTCAGAATTTTTTACTTTTACCAAACTCCCCATATAATTACCCCTGTGGTCTCCTAAGGATCTGAAGACATTTCCAACTCCCTGAGTAGCTTCTGAACACTTAATCCAACTGCTGTTCCCCCACCCCACACCATCACCCTCACTCCAGGCTCCCTCCACATCTGTGCCAACAACTCCCTGGCCTGTGTCTTGCCCACTCCCATTCCCCTGATTAGCAAGGAGGACCCCCCACCCCCACCCAGGGCTTGAAGGCACCACTCTGCTTGCCATCTCCACCACTGCACTCTCTTCGGACTTGTCCACTTAAGCTCAGGGCCCTCATGCCCCCAACCTCTCCTTGTCCTAGTAGCACCCAGTAGCAACACTTTATGTCTGCACAGCACCTCAAAGTTTCAAACTTTCACATTCCTGTCTCAAGAAAATAGGCTATGTACAACCATCTCAAATTTTAACAATTCAACATGATTTTTAATTCCTATTCTATCTCCCATGGGGCTTTTCTTCCTCAACCACTATGTGTCTTCCTCTCCCTTAAAATAAACTTGGTACTAAGCATGCGATATACACTTCTTTTAATTGTCTGGGATAGAAGCTAGCTGATTTCTTTAAAAGTTTACTTGCCCATACTAATCTGTCCGTATAAATTTCACTGATTAATCTGCTTAAACGCAAAACAGGAACTTCACCCTCCTTGAAAATTTACTGGGTGCAAAGGAATAATAACAGTGACTTGAAGATCACCTGCAATATCCACCAGACAAAGGACAAATAAAGATGGGCATCCACAGGTACTTTTTATCTTCTGACTGAAGTCTCGGTGTTATTTTCATCCAAAAATGCCTGTCTAATCATAGTATCTAATAACCACAACTCTCTCTCCTCCATCTTTCTGTACTTTCAGTGAATCCAAACTTCTTTTTAGTGCACAATACATGCCACTTTATGGGAGAACACAGGAAGTGCTTTTAATGAGGAAAATGTATTTATCTTCAAAATGCCAAATATCCTAAGTCAGTATTAATATCCAACTCCTGCTATCTCCACCCAATTTCATATTTTCAACCAGAGGAGGTAAATATATTAATTTCCCCCAAGCCTTTTGGTTCTGTTTTCTCTCATCTTCCAATTTTTTTTTACCTCTTCTTTTCCAACAACACAATCTACCAGGGTCTAGTTTGAATTTGGATTTGATTTTCTGCTCTCACGTTTACTAAGAGGCAACATAATAGTGGTTAAGAGAGTAAATTCTGTAGCCAGACTGCCTAGGTTCAGATCCTGGTTCCACCACTAGCAAGCTCCTTTACCCTAGAGTGCCTCAGTTTTCCTATCTATAAAATAAGAAAGATAACAGTACTTACACTGGAGGGTTATTAGGAGAATAAATGAATGAGTTAATATTGACAAACTGCTAAGAAAACTATCTGGTACACAAATGCTTAATAAATAAATCGACATGACCTTGAACTAGTAACTTAACCTCTCTCTAAACAACAGATATCTTAGGAGAGGTTAATATTATATAAGCACTTTGTGAATTACAAAGTACTATATAAATGCTAAATTATTAAGCATATAACAAAAAACAATATTAAATATGAGACAATGAAAAGTAAACCATTTATAGAAAAATACATATAGCCTTGCTATATTTATTGTAATGTTATCAGTTAATTTTTCTCAATACTGAGGTTCATTTTTATTTTTTTATTTTTTGGTTGTGCCCCTGCCATGCAGAGGTTCCTGGGCCAGGGATCAAACTTAAGCACAGCAGGAACAATGGTGACTCCTTAACCCCTAGGCCACCAGGGAACTCCTGGGGTTCTTTCTAAAATGTAACGCTTAGGCCTTTTGAGACACTCACGCCACCTACTTTATTTTAAATAATTTCTGATGGAGAGTCTTATAAAAATAGACTACACATAATCCTGACCTAGTATTAAATCTTTAAAAATGAAGTACCCCCTCCTACTTTCCCAAGTGACCAAGTACCTTCACAACTTTCACCTCCTAAGATACACACCCTCCCCTCATTTATACCATCTTCTTTTTTACAGACTGTGTATTATTTTTTAAAAAAGACAAAACAAGAACAATTTAAAAAAAAGAAAAAAAAAATGCCTTGACCAATTAACTTCTTTGTCACCCCCCACTCACAGTTCCACCTGTGGAATCTGGTTGCCGTCCCCCTATCACTCTACTGACATATTTCCCATTCTCTTCCATGATCAAATATTTGCCGCTTCATACCCACTCCCTCTTGGACCCCCTACACTGTCAGACAAGATTTCACTTAAAAAACAGTGACTGGTGGAGTTCCCGTCATGGCGCAGTGGTTAACGAATCCGACTAGGAACCATGAGGTTGCGGGTTCGGTCCCTGCCCTTGCTCAGTGGGTTAATGATCCGGCGTTGCCGTGAGCTGTGGTGTAGGTTGCAGACGCGGCTCGGATCCCGCGTTGCTGTGGCTCTGGCGTAGGCCGGTGGCTACAGCTCCGATTCAACCCCTAGCCTGGGAACCTCCATATGCCGCAGGAGCGGCCCAAGAAATAGCAACAATAACAACAACAACAACAACAAAGACAAAAGACAAAAAAAAAAAAAAAAATAAATAAATAAATAAAATATTAAAAAAAAAAAAAAAAAAAAAACAGTGACTGGGTCTCCATGTTCTCCCTATGAAATCCTCAAGCCTCTAATCTTCCAGTAAAAGAAAATTAACTTACTATGGGGCAAAGAAGAGCTGATCAATAAACAACTAGACTATCAGGCACTTCTTTTAACACTTTTTCTGAATTAAATCACCTAGTGTATATATGTACATACACTAGGCATGTTTCTAAAACGCTAGGATTACGAAATTATCTAAGATACGTTCTTTGCCCTCAGTGAGTTTATAATTTAGCAGTGCAAACAGACAAGGAAATCAGCCACTTCAAGCTCACAGACAGGGATGTGCAGAGAATACTACAGAAGCACAGAAGAGAAGCGTCTAAATTAGATTTTGTGAGACAGGTGAAGAGGTGTCAGGAAAGGCTTGTGAGAGAATGGTAACAAGAATTGTGAGGATGCCTACTGAGAGGAATGAAGTACTGTGGAGACCTTCTGCATTCAGAGAATTGAGACCACCAATATGGGCAGCAAATACACAAGTAGTTTTGCTCAAAGAGTTGTGTGGAGAAAGAGTTGCAAGAGATGAAATCGTAAGGTAGAAGAGAAAAAAAAACTGCACCCATTAAGAAAGCCGGAGAGACGGTGCATTTTCAGCAGGGAAGGAACACACTTGTTTTGGAAAAACTGCTCTAACAGTGTTGTTATGAGAGTAACGCGAAAGTGGGCTAGACTAGAAATAGCCTGAAATAGAGAAAGAAGCAGAGATACCAGAATCTATGATAACTGGCGGATTATCAGATTCAGGAATAAATGAAAGGGAGGTTACTTTTTACCATCTCCAACATACTCTCTTTTCCAAGCTTCATAATTTCTTTTTTTCTTTTTCTTTTGTCTTTTCTAGGGCCGCACCCGCAGCATATGGAGCTTCCCAGGCTAGGGGTCTAATCAAAGCTGTAGCCGCTGGCCTATGCCAGAGCCACAGCAACGTGGGATCTGAGCTAGGCCAGGGATCAAACCCAAAACCTCATGGTTCCTAGCAGGATTCATTAACTACTGAGTCACAACAGGAACCCCCCAAGCTTCGTGATTTCTCATCTAAACCACAAACACATGGTAGCCCTGCCCCCCAGCCCAACTCTTACTCCCAATACCACATCCACCCTCATCCAGTGTCCAGTGAGCTTTCCAAAACAGGATGCATCCCAATAACTCTGTTTTGCACTCCAATGTTCTCTCATTTTAATTATAATCGATCTAAACTCATGTCCCCATGTGATCTGCAGCCCCTACCTCTCCTACTTCTCTCCTCTCCCTTTTCTCTCTCACAGGCATTCCTGCCACCCCAACCTGCTCAACTTGCACTGCAGAAGGACCTCTGTGCCTCTGTGCTTACTGCTTCATCTGATACTTCCTGGCTACCTTCTCAGTCTTAGGGCTCAACTCAAATGTGATCCATTCAGAAAGAATCTCCTGTCAGCCTAGACATAGCAAAAGCCTCACTCCTTCAACTACCACCTCACCCTTTTTACCTTTCCTAATAATTCCCAATTTTTAATATTTATTTATTTGATCCTCTTACTTCCATCTCCAACCCCACCCCACCCCTTACCTCCAAGTACAGGGACTCTGTCTTATTCTATTCCCAGAATCCAGGCTATAGCCTGAATGAGGCAAGGCTCACCCTCCCCAAACATTTACCGACGGACTGAGACAGAACTCAGTCAAGAGACAGATGCTGGAGGTAAAGGTATGCACAACATCCCATAAGCAGAGCTTAAGAATGAACTGAGCCACCTGCTGTGACAGGTGCTCTGTGGATGTACATGCAATCACCCAGGAGAGGTATACAGCCTACAATTAGCAGAAGGTCAGATAGCAGCCAGGGAACACCAATCCTGAAAGGCTGAATAGCAGACAAGGACTATATGCACAGGGTTGAAGAAAACCAAAAGAAAACTTGAAGAAAGAATTTCAAGGAGAACAGGATTAACTAACCTCACCAAGTGCCCCAGTAAGATCAATAAAAAGAGAAAACTGTTTACTGGACCGCATGCATGTTACCAGGCCTTTAACAAGAACATTTTTAATGGAGTGGCAGGACCAGAGGGCAGTGGCTTCAAAGATAAATAAACAGCCAGAAACCTCGATTCAGATGTTTGACTGTGAAGGAAAAGAGATAGAGGCATAAAGGGAGATGTACCTAGGTTTGTTTTTGAAGACAGAAGAGAATAGAACATGCTTTCAGGAAGGAAGAAGCTGACATTAACAGAAGGGACAATGATTACTAAGACAAGACCTCTGAGAAGACAGGAGATTGGTTGAAGTTTAACACAGAGGGCAAGAGACAATTACTCGTACACTGAGACTAGAAAGAGAAAAGAGTGGATGAGAATGCAGATATCTCTGAACTGTCCGGAAAGAAAGTGAAGGGAATTTTACCTGCCAATTCCCTCAGTGGAGGAGGTACTCTTTGAGGCACTGGGAATACAATGGTCAGTAAACACAGATAAATCTCCCTCTTTCAGCAGGGATGTGGTAGGTAAGGAATTTGAGGCAGGTAGGGCAGAGACTTGGGCCCAGGTGAGAAGCTGCACCAATCCTCACAGATGTATGGTTTTGTTTTTTTTTTTCCTCAACACATTTTTTATAGTTCAGGTTTAGAAGCAAAAACACGTTAGAGCTGGCTGTTTAGAGCATAGGTTACAGAAAAGAAAAAGGCATACCCTAGCTACCATCAAATTTGTCATTCAAATTCATTCTCTCTTGACATCTTCGTTCATTAAAATTATGCCAGAAAAAGTAAAATAATTGTTATTCTCCAGAAAAGCTCTTTGCCCAAAGCTCACCAATGACAAATATTTCCAATCCACTACCAGTTTTCCTTAACCTGGCTGCACCGGGAGGGGGCGGGGGGGGGGGGATGACGACGATGGACTCCCACAGACACATGTGTGCACCAGTGACAACCTACATGTTATTCCCACGCCCATCTATCTAATTTCTAACTATCCCTCAAGATTCAGTTCAAGCATACACAGCTATAACCAAGTTTTTCTTTATCTTTTCCACTACACCATAAATTTCTTTATTACTACTCATCTTTATAATTCCAGCCCCTAGCTCAGTGCTCAGCCCTTACTATACACACAAAAAATGTGTTAAATGAAGATTAACAATTAATACATTTAACCTATAGACTAGTTAGAATGTTTAGATTTTAAAAAAGAGTACTTTGGAGTTCCCGTCGTGGCACAGAGGAAACAAATCCGACTAGGAACCATGAGGTTGCAGGTTCAATCCTTGGCCTTGTTCAGTGGGTTAAGGATCCAGCATTGCCACGAGCTGTGGTGTAGGTTGCAGACGCGGCTCAGATCCAGCCTTGCTGTGACTGTGGTGTAGGCCAGCAGCTGTAGCTCTGGTTAGACCCCCCTAGTCTGGGAACCTCCATATGCTGCAGGTGCACCCCTAAAAAGACAAAAAGACAAATAAAATAAAATAAATAAAAATAGAGTACTTAAATAGCACAGAACTGAAAATTTAAAATATTATATAGAAAATCCTACACAGGTGGGGATGATAAACCACTACCCTTTCCTATCTTCGCTCTGATAATTCTGAGCATCAGGTACAAGTCCACCTTTCAATGTGATTTTTTTCTCCACAGCCCACAATAATGGCTCAATACAAAAATGTCCAAAACAAAGGTAAAGGATATGTTACTCAAAATATTAATTTGTCTTATTAAATACTCAAATGTCCAAAAGTATATGAACAACAGAAAAAAAACACATTAAACTTGGACACTTTCGGTCCCTAACTAAATATTCAAAATCATTTAGAAGTCATAAGCTAATTCCCAAACTATACATTAATCAGATTCTAAAAGTCTGAAGGAAAGATGACAGCTTAGAAGACAGTATAAATTTTCCCATCAGAAATGTTATAAATGGTGGTATAACACCAAGACCAAGCCACAAAATCCTACCAGACCCATAAGAGTCAAACCACTTGTAGTGTCCACAGAAATGTTTCAGAACTTCCACAAATACGTATTTGTGTGCATATGCAAAACTGAAAGCAAAATTCGAAAATAAATGGCTGACACTGAGAAAAAGTACCAAAAGCACTTTGCATGGTGCCTGACAACACACTGGAAACACTCAATAAGCTATAGCTGTCTTTTCTTTTCCCAGAAACTCTGATATCAAACTCTTGTGTTCTTCAAAATAGCTTTATTTTTCTCACTACATTCTAAACTTGTAAATTCCACCAGTACAGGACAAATCCTGGCCAATGACTACTGTATCCAATACACCCTCCTAAAAGCCTATCACAGGGGAATGTTTAATACTATTAAGATTATTACATATGAATAATTATTATCAATGATTTGAATCTCAAAAACAACTGAGTAAACACAGGCTTAAAACCAAATAGGCTAATTTAGTTTTTCAGTGCTCTTTTAAATGAAATTTAAAATTTACTTTTGGAGCTCCCGCTGTGGCACAGTGGATTAAGGATTCAGCATTGTCTCTGTGGAGGCAAGGGTTCAAGCCCCAGCCCAGGAATATCCATATGCCCTGGGTGCAGAAGGAAGGAAGGAAGGAAGGAAGGAAGGAAGGAAAGAAGGAAGGAAGAAGGAAAGAAGGAAAGAAAGAAAGAAAGAAAGAAAGAAAGAAAGAAAAGAAATTTTGATGAAATTATCATCAAGATGAAAAAAGTATACAACTTCACATAAGAAATACTCCTCTAATAAGAGTCACCAGCTTAGAAAACACTGCTCTAGGTAACAGTCTCACTCACTAAATGGCTGAGTAAGACAGGGCATCTACATTTCTCTGGGCCTTGGTAATCATATTAATAAAAAAATGGAGGACAGAACATATAGAGATTTTCTAGCTTAAAAATGCCTGACCTAAAATACTGCACAGTTCATGAAAACATGAAAGAGAAGCAACCATCCAGTCTTTGCACCAACTTAACTTGCAACTATTTTCATTTTTATACCATTATTTTCCTCCAGTACAGATTTATTTTACAAAGTTACAATCCTAACGTACAAATCATTTTATTTTCTACTCCTCATTCCCCATTTACAGTAAGAACTGCCAAACACAAACCTGATTGAGCTATCAGAGAACAACTTAATTTATGCTTGTAGTTTCAAAAACATAACTTTGGCAACAATTTTCTACAAGGCCACAAGATGGTGATGTTGCTCCATAAAATGCACCTTTTAAAAATATAATCAAATACCTTATACCAATTTTGCAAAAAATGAAATAGTTTCCCTCCACTAAGGAATATCGAAAATGTTTGTACTCCATTTGCTAGGAAACATTAATGAGAAAGAAAATATTTCAACAAATTTAGCAGCAACTATTCTAATTTTCAAGCTTAACAATTATAGCCCTTAAAAACAAATCAAAAACACAGGCCTCTGGCACAATTAGTGTGTCTTTTAATCACACTAATCTTTCCTTCTCTCCCTTCTCCATCCCCTTCTCTCCTCAGGTTATAATAATTTAAAAAAAAAAGAAATACATTTTTACTCATGCATTGACTAATTTTATTCTTCATTTAGGAAAATAATTCCTATTTCTCTGTTTTAAAAGAATTTTGATACTAAAATTTATTTCTATCAACAAAAGTAAACTACACCAAAATGAGAATGAAACCATTTATAATTTGCTATAACTTCTCAATTTTTTATAATACACAATATTATATTTATAGTGGCAAATTATCTAAATTTTTCAAGTAGAAAATGTTTGCATTTGGTAATTCCCCCCAAGCCTTAGTATCAGTGGAACACAGGTTTCCTAGTCTTGTGCTGAATAATGTCAATTAAGGAAAAGAATTCAAATAACAGCATCTCAAAACCTGAGCACCAAACTTATAGAATCCACTGAAGTTAAAATGAAAAAAGAACTGTGTTAATACTCCCTGGGCAGAAGGATAAGATGACACAGCATAACTATCTGGGACTGGCGACATTTAGATGGGGAGCCTAAGTGACGCAGAAACTCGGTCAATCTTAAACCTGGAATCTGAGTCAGGTCTCTGACTCCAAAAATAGTAAGAATCACAGTGACCATATATTTATTAGGCTCCTATTATTTGTCAGTCATGTTGCAAAAAAATAAAATAAAAAACTATCTCTAATGTTATCAATCACCCTTCAGAGTCCTTATTATTTCTAACAGGTAAGTAAAATGAGGTTTCAGGAATTTAAGTAAATTGCCCAGGGTCACAAAACTAGTGAAAGTAAGGATTTTGAACCCAAGTCTGGCCTCAAAGCCTACACTCTTTTCACTACAAAAACAGAAAATAGAAATGTTGAGCTAAATCCAAGCCTTAAAATAAGTAGCATGATGCATCAATCTGATGTTCCTATTCTCTTATTATCACTTAAGCAACTTCACGGTGAGGTGGTTTTGTGAGGCTTTTAAGCTAGTCATTGCAAATGCTTTTCCTGAAGGTTGAAAAAGAACGAATAATCTGAAACAGTGTGTGTAAAAACATAAGCACATTAACAATGAGGAGGTAAGCTGTTGGGACTGTGTTTAATAAATCATTTCCATGTATTCTGGGAAAAACATCCGGGGCAACATAACAGTCTTATTTTGCAAAGATCAAATTTCATGTCTAACTATGTCATGTAACATCTCACATTTCAAAATGACACAAATATTTTCATAAATAATCTGTCATTTGTCTCACAGTGTAGTATTTTAATAAAATAATACTTGCTTATCGGACTTTTACCTTCAAACTAAAAAAATCTTAAAGGTTTGGTATTTTTCAAATACATGGTATTTGCTGTTTCTCATGAAGCAGCAGAAAGCAGAGTCATGAAAGCTTACAGCTAAAGCTGAGAGGTGATCAAAAGGCTCACTCAGGGACACAAAGCTTCTTAATGTCAGGCCAAACCCAGGCCTGCTGCCCAGGGCAGTACTCTCCTGCCCTGCATTGGTCACTAGGATATCACACCCCAGACAGATGTTCACCCCAGAATATACCTTTATTTCCAAATATATAAAGGATTCTAATTTTCCAGTATTTAAGTAGTCATGGAGATTTGCTAACTCTTCAGTTCCAAAGTGTCATTTTCTAGTGTGAGAAGAGCATGCTGGGTGATGTAATAGAACAGCTTTCAGAGTTGGAGACCAAGGTTCAAACTTCAATTTTACTATTTGGGTATATTTAACCTAAGTCTCAGTTTTCTTATCTGTAAAATGAAGACACCAACATAGTTTTGTGAAGGGGAAAAGAAATGTTAAAATCAATTCTAGGAAATGAGAATTGTTTCTAGAGTAGAATATAGAAGGTGACCAATCTCCTAACAACACCTTCCCATCACCACCACCACTCCAGTCACACTCTCAATTACTCTGAGGCAGAGAAACTCCAATATTTTTCTACCATACTCCACAACAGTACAGAGAACAGTAGGTTAAGAAAGGCACTTCCATTACATGGCCATGCTGCAAAATCATACAAAGCGAACTCCCCACATCTGCAGTAAGAATCAGATCAAAATTACACTTAAGCACACTCAAGAGGAGTAGAGTACTACTAAATTCTTTGTTGTAAATACACAATTTTAAAATATTTTAAAGCTATTCAAGTAACAGAACACAATGTTAATTTACTATTTATAAATACTCTTCCCAAGAATTTTAAAGCAGCCTGCTAAGTATGAACTTTTAGATATCCCCATTCTTAGAGGAAAATATTAGAATCCAAAATACAGAGGAGTTCACCTGTGCTGCAGCAGGTTAAGGATCTGTTGTCACTGCTGTGGGTCAGGTCACTGCTGTGGCACAGGTTCAGTCCCTGGATAGGAAATTTCCACATGCCATGGGCACGGCCAAAAAAAAAAAAAAAATCAAAACAGAACAAAATACACAGAAACTTTCCAAAATGAGATAAACAGCTAAAATTTACTCCTAGAATAACGTAATTCTTTTTAAGTTTAAAATACAGGGACACAATCCACAAATCCAAAACCCCCAAAGCTATAAAAACTTAAAAGTTTCTTCATAATTCATTTAGTGGCAAAAACTGAACTCATTTCGCAGCAAAATCTGACCAGATGTGTGGCTATTTTTTGTCCTCATTTACCCGTAATCAAATATTGGCCAAGGAAAGTACAGGGTGCCATCCCATTGGGGTTTTATATAACAGAGTATTGAGTGTATTACCTTCCTAAAATTAAAAGAAAAATATTAACTCCGAAACACATCTGACACCAAAAACAAGGTATTATAGATGCATTCTACTGAATATTTACTGAATACTAAGTGTCAGATTTAAGCCAAGTAATAAATCTATGAATAGGTACTATCACCATTTTACATATGAACACCTAGTTTACATATGATAAAACTAAGGCTTAATCGAAGGTCACCTTGACCAAGATCACTCAGCCAGTAATTAAGTGCCAGAACTCAGTCTAGGTTTGTCTTACTTCAAGGTCTAAGCTCTTAAACAGCCAATGCTTCACAGGAAAATTAAATCACAAAGAAGTTTCAAACAAATGATGATTACCAAAACATTCAACATGGAACAATGATTCCTGAGTGTGATGTATACTTTCCATTCCCAGTATTCACATCTAAACATCGACAAGGTATTTCATAGCTCAAAGGACAAGGAGATGAGTTTATTGTTGCTTTTCTCCCCAAAGAACTGGCCGTAGTCATTGAAGACAAAAAAACCCAGTAGGCTCCTCAACAAATGTGAACTAATCCTTTCCAATTAAATTTAGGAAGAATCGTGGGTTTAGAATGAATTTTTTTTACCACAAAATGTACTAACATGATAAAAATAAGGTTGATATAAACATAGGTTAAGTTTTTTCCAGGAACCGCCCCAACTTACAGATCTGCTGTTCCAATGACAAGATATGGGACTGAGGAGGGTTAAAATGACACAGATGCAGGATGTCACCACCCACCACTGCCCAAAGGAAAAATTAAAGAAAATAACCTTTGAGGTTTTTTTTTTTTTTTTTTTGATTGATTGATTGACTTAAAATTTAAACCCTCATGACTTTCTTCTGAAATCAATATGCTTAGAGTAAGCAATGGCCTTTCCCACAAAAGACAGATTATGGCTGCCATCCAACCTATCTTCTACCCAAAAGAACAAATTCCAAATTAAGACACACTTCAGTCAAAATCACAATTTCAGTGTAGCTTATTTTAATTAACTGAAAAGCAGTAAGATTAACAGATAAATAACCACAATATCTAACTATTTCAGTAGGAATTTTTTATCCTTTTTTTTTTTTTAGGACCACATCCCAGCATATGGAGGTTCCCAGGCTAGGGGTCGAATCTGAACTGCAACCGCTGGCCTATGCCACAGCCACAGCAACGCCAAATCAGAGCAGCATCTGCGACCTACCTACACCACAGCTCAAGGCACTGCCAGATCCTTAACCCATTGAGTGAGGCCAGGAATCAAACCTGCATCCTCGATGGATGCTAGATTTGTTTCTGCTGAACCACAACAGGAACTCCTCAGTAGGCATTTTTTAAAAAGAAATACAGGAGTTCCTGTTGTGGCACAGCAGAAACGGATCCGACTAGGAACCATGAGGTTGCGGGTTCAATCCCTGGCCTTGTTCAGTGGTTTAAGGATCCAGTGTTGCCTTCAGCTGTGATGTAGGCTGCAGACGCAGCTCAGTTCTGGCATGGCTGTGGCTGTGGCATAGCCCAGCAGCAACTGCTCGGATTCAACCCCTGGCCTGGGAACCTCCATATGCTGTGGGGGCCACCCTAAAAAAAGCCAAAAAAAAAAAAAAAAAAAAGAGAGAAGATGTATGTGGGAAATTTTTTGAACAAGGAATTCTGATGGATGCCTTTTGCAGTTACTTTTCTAGTCTGCATCTTGCTGTAATCATCATGTATCAGGTTTCTATAGTTTGTTTGGGTCAAGTCCTTAACAATTATCTTAAGCCTCTTGAAATAACTGAAAGGTTCAGATACTAAGCTCTCTTTGTATTTACATTTTAAGTGTGTATTTATTGAACCCTGTAGCTTAAAAAATGGCCTCAGAGAACACTAGAACCCCGAATTACTGGTTCAGTTTATACCAGCAGTTCTAAAATTAATGAATACAAAATCATCTGAAGTATTTACTCAAAAGGAAGATGCCTGAACTCCACTATCAAGGAAGGGACTCAAGAATCTACATGTTTAACCAATATCCCAGATGACTGTGATGCAGGGACCACACTTTAGCAAACACTGATCTGCCCTGAACTTCATCCAGTGACAGTGTTAACAATTTCTTGTTCTCAGACTGCACAGTCAAACCATCACCAGCTGATACACTGCCAGTCAGTCATGTTGAGTCAGAATCTTTCTCAGATTCATTCTTAACCTTTTAGCAACTTATTTTTCAAGTTAAGAGGTGACACTTGCTATGCAGCTCTGCTCATGCCAAACTAAATTACATCTGTCCTTGAGAAATGACTGGCTCCCAGAAAAGTGGACCCACTACCTGTTTAAATTGTCAACTTGTTAATAATAATAAATTAAGAGCAATAAAAATGATGTAAGAGCTGCTAATGTCCCAGGGACCACACTTTCTGCTTCACAGACATTACTTTAATGAACCATAACAAAAATCCAGTAAGGAAGATATTCTTTACCTTTTACAGAAGAAGAAACTTAGGCAACACTACTATTAAGCATCACGAATGAAAATCAGCTCTGCCTGAATTTAAAGCTACAACTCTTAACCCACATGCCAGAATGCCTCTAATTCTTCAACCTTAAGAGCAGAACAATCTAGTTTATTTACTTCTAAGGTAAAGTATGACAATTTATACAGAGCAAATTAATTTGAGTAATTCTCCTCCCCACATTAAACAAGAAGAGTAGTTCTTCTTGGCAAGTTGGGGCTAATGTATAACAGGGGTATCTTACTTCAAGTCAGGACTCAATTATTATGGGTATATTAAACAGCTATCAAAAGAACTTATTTTCCTTATTTAAATAAAAAGCTATCACACCTATGATTCAGTTAATGCTCGTAGATTTTTAAACTATCCGTGTAAAGTAGGGCAGGGAGGAGAGCCATAAAGAAATGCCTTAAGGTAATTATTCTATCTACATCTTTTTTTGTGGCCTAGCTTTTCCTATTTAGATAAATCATGTCTCTCAGTACATTCAATCATCAAGTCCTACCCACAACAGCCAATGAACTACTATATTCAGAAATTGGCGGAGATCTGCACTAGGAGGCAGGGGCCCATTTTTGAGTCTATTCAAAATTCAAAAATGTTCCAAATCTACACCTAAATTCTTTACATGAAATACACAGATTCATTATTCCACTCAGCAGCTAAATATAGTAACAATGAAATACGCACTTTCTTCATTTCATAGTTAGCCATAACATTACTTAGCATACAACTTGAACTTAAAAAAAAGAAAGATACCACTGAAATTAAGATCAAGTGACAGTGAGATAAAGATAAGTGATGAAGATAAGGTGAGAAAACCCCAGCTAGCAATCAGTGAACCTGCCTGTCACTGGGAAAGATGAGCATTACCTGATTCTTTGCATTTCCCTAAGCGACAGAACTTCCATTCCAATCTCCACAAAGAATATTCTCTCCATTATGACTCCTCCTCCTCAAGGAAGGGTGGCTTATCCCAAACTTTTCCCAGACACTGCAAACAGAAAATACTACTTGTAAGGCACCAGGCTGCTCAAGACTAGTCAAGGCCAGAGTGACTGGCCAAGAAGCTCTGCCACCCTAGGTCTCATATCTAATCACAAAAGCTCATCGATAGCTCCTCATTCTCTGCATGAGGTACAGACTGGGATGCTGGTCTGGTCCAATTTATGAAACTGAGTAAATCACTGTTTTGGACCAGCCTGGGCTCTGGGTCCTGCACTTTCTTGCTCTTAAATATATCAAGTTAATCCTGCCCCATTATGGCAGCAAATCCCAGGACTCAAACCCCAGGGGTCCATCACTTTCTCTTCTTTTCTACCCAAGCAGTGCTGGTTATTCCTATCAGATTAAGAAGCCAAACATGCTTATCATTTGCCCTTTAGACTCAGCTTTCCTTTAGATAGACTCAAAGTACTAAAAGTACCAGGCAGCTTAAGTCTCAGCTTCCAAAACAGTATTCCCAAAGCCCCCTTTTGGGGGTAATACAGCTATCTGGTGTAATGCTGTAATTTAGTACTTAACAGTAGTCCCTTTCTCTTGAATATGGGCAGGACCTGTGACTTACTTTAACCAATAGAATGCAGCAGAAATGAGGCTATGCTGATTCCAAGCACATGACTTAAGGCCTGGTTGCTTCTGTTTTTGCACTCCTGGAAGCCCTAACACCACGTAAAGCCAGCAATCCTTCTGGAATGGCCACACGGAGATATGTGACCCTGAAACAAGACTATGTGATAAAAGAGAAAGAGTAAGAGAAAGAGAGAAGACCAGCACCTGGCTAAACTGCCAGCTGAATGCCATTCATCCGCAAGACCACCAGCAACCCCAGCAGAATTGCTCAAATGAGCCCAGCCCAGGATAAGATAGCAAAACTGTGAGGAAGAAAAGAAAACAAAACCTGGTTGTTTTAAGTCACTTAGTTTTCGGTTTGTTACACAGCAATAACCCAAAACAATGCTCGTTCGGTTCCCTGTCTTTTTGACTAATTTGTTTAAAACCCAGAAAAAAAAGGGTTATAAAATTATAATAATTAAAATTCATTATAATCCCAGAAGATAAAGTCTATGCCCTTCCTGAGGTTAGTGGATCTCCCAAATGACACATTCCCAGAGGGCAGGTTCCATGTCAGTCATCACTGCACTGTTAGTCCAGCACTGAGTACAGTGTATGTCAGGCAGCAGAGGCACCCGGAAGTGTTGAGAACAAGTGATGGATTTATGGAATGTCAAGATAAATGTTGATCTTTCTTATAACTTAGGAATTAACTGACAAATGGTTTTACAAAATATACTCCAAAAAAAAAGTGAATTTAAAATGTACACTAAAAACTTTTTAGGATAATTTTTTTTTTTTTTTTAAACGATAAGGCTTCTTAGGTACTGGTAAAAATCACGAAATATGATACACATTTCTGAAAATCAGATACTGGCTTATATGCTACAAAAGCACAAATTTTCATAAAACAAGGCTTTTATAAAAGGAAAATAAACTTCACCTATAAGTTTATTGGAGTTTCTCACCTATAAGAACCGCTAAATTAAAAGCAACAAATTTTCAAAAGGAAATAATTACCTACATTTCACCAATGTATTTTTTCAGATAAGAAATCACCTTCTGCTTTTTCCTTAATGGGAAAATAATTATTTTAATACTAATAAATACTTTAAAATTTCAAATTTACCTACCAATGGCCACTACAATGAGGTCACCATTTCAACACAAATGAGGAAACAGACAAGTTCAGACCTCCACAGTAAAGAAGTTTAACTCAGGAGTTCCCACTGTGGCTTGGTAGAAATGAATCTGACTACTATCCAAAGGGTTTGATCCCTGGCCTCACTTAGTGGGTTGGCGATGTGGTGTTGCCTTAAGCTGTGGTGTATTAGTAACTAGTTACTTCGATAACCACTTTTATGGCTAATTTATTGTTTTTTCCACTGCTTGTTATAATTACATCATATTTTTACAGAAAGTAAAAAAGATCCTAGCCTTTCTAATAATAATGGAATCAAAGTTTCTAGATACTAAGTAATAGCTTGTTCTGATTCCCTACCAGGAAGACAATCCTACAGATGCAAAAAAGTCAAGTGTTTACTAATTAAATTATGCTTTAACCACAATAGGGAGAGTCAGCTATTTTATACAATGAAAAAATTCACTGACTAGGTAGGTTCCTGTATTTCATCATTCTCAAAAGTTTTAATTTTTCCTTGATAAAGGGTTCCTGAATGAAGATGGACTATTTTTGAGCAGGGAATACCTGAATAGACAAGACAGAATAGAGAAAAGTTTTTAAAAGTTTATTTCACTTCTCCTCCAACTCCACCCCTCAAACCCAAAAAGAGATACAAAGGAAATAAGGGAGAACTGGATAGTTCTAATATTGCCATCTTCTCTCCTTGCGCCCAATTTACCCTCAGCTTCACCAGCTCTCCTGCACATGGAAAACAAGAAACATACAAAGTTCAGTAAAAACCTAAAACCCAAGAATCACAAAATGTTAAGAATTGGAAGGAACCTCCCGGGATCATCCGTCCTTACAGATGAGGTCACTTAAAGGCAGTGCTACGTCTAATTGATAAATCAGTTGCGCACCTTCACACACCGAAGAAAACCATCATTGTCAATCAATTCCTGATTCCACTTTATCCACTTGCTAATTGAAATGCTTGGGACAAATCATTTAACCTCTTGAGCTAGTCTGTTCTGTAATACAATAGCAAATGAGAAAAGCTGGTCAAAAATCTCTGTAAGCTATAAACCACAACACACGACTAAGGAGATAGCTTCTGTAGATGTACACACAATATGTCTCTACAAGCAGAGCTTCTTATTGGTAAATGAAAGCATTTAAAGATTCAATTGTTCTATTTATTTATTTATTTTTTGTCTTTTTGCCATTTCTTGAGCCGCTCCCGCGGCATATGGAGGTTCCCAGGCTAGGGGTCGAATCGGAGCTGTAGCCACCGGCCTATGCCAGAGCCACAGCAACTCGGGATCCGAGCCGCGTCTGCGACCTAGATTCAATTGTTTTAAAAGGCCCCTAGTAATTCCGAGCACTGATCCCAACCCACTGGCCCATGGGTTCCACAGATGAGCTTTAGGTGGTCCACTGACTCCCCTAAAATTATAGCCATGAAGCACAAACATATACGGAAATTTTTCAAGTCACAGATTTCATCAAGTTTCACCCAGAATTACTATTCCCCCAAAGGCTCAGAAGTACTACTGTAAAGTAACACACATATGCTGAAAATAAAGCTTCTTGGATGTTGCTCAAAAAGACTATACTCCCAACCAATGACTATACTCCCTACCTACCTAACAAGTCTGTGAAGGCAGAAACTGTCATCATTCTCATCTTTATATTCCCCCCAATACATCACAGTCATGCAGCATCTTAGTTATTTTTACCGCCTTCATTCTCTCTCTCATCATCAAACTCTGTATACTCTATCCTCCTCCTTTCCATTCCTATTATTACTGCCACAGTTCAGACCCCCCACAGCTATGACCACAGCAATCAAGAAGTCTTTCTACCTCCAGGTTCTCTCTACTTCAAATCATACTACACACTGCTGCCAGATCAGTCCTCATTCCCAACTCAAAAATCATCTGTAAAACCCCCACTGCTTACTACAGTCAAGGTCAAAAGTCTGGCATTAATAGAAATCCATAAACTGGTCCAAATTTTTGCTTCAAGCTTTATCACCCGTTACACTGATACAAACTCGTCATACAAAAAATACTTGCCTCTCCTCAAATGTATGAAGTCTGTGCTCTCTTAGTCCCTCCTTTCTGCCTGGATTACCTTTCCTAGCCAATCAAGTCTAAAGTCACCCTTCAAAACAAAGATTTTAGGAACCAGAAGCGCTATGAGATAACCCTAATCCCACCCCGCTGAGTGAGATGTGAGGTCTATCCTCTCTGAAGCTGAATTCCATATGAAACACAGCTATATACTAAAAGACAAATGAGGCATTTGTGTATAGTCCTACCTGCCTAACGAGTCTGTGAAGGCAGAAACTGTCATCATCCTCATCTTTATATTCCCAATACATCACAGTCATGCAGTAGATGCTTAATAACCGTGTAAGAAAGCAGAAGAAATTTCAGCCTTCGGAAGGTAGGCAGATTACTATCTCTTGAGGGCAGAGACCTTATATGCAACATCCTCTATCGTGGCAAGCTTCCAAAAAACATAACCCTTAGTTACCGCTTTTCAAAGCCCTATGTTGTAGGTCATATAAAGAGTTTTGCATTTAAAAATGTTAATAAACTACATCAGAACTGCTCCCCCATATACTTTACACTTCTCAATTTGAAGAGCTCCCACCACTTGGCCAGTAAGTTTTCAATTTAAAAAATATTAACTATTACCTACCTTATGGCTAAAAACAAGTCACCTAAATAAAAGAACGCCTTTCTTTTTAAAAGGTCCATTTTGCTTGCATAGTACACAGAGACCTAATGGGACCCGCAAAGTGGATTTATACTTAAGCATGAACTCTTCCAGAAACCTGCATACAACTGCACACTAGGTATTTCAGGCAAAAACACCAAAGTGGGGGAAGATAACTTTGGATGTTGTTCTTTTACACTGCTTATTACCAATAGCATTTTAAAGCAGAAACACATCTTTTAAAGCTTATTTGCTACACAAAAAGATAAAAACCCGTCGAACAGAAAAAGAAAGGCACATCAAGAACCTGGAAAATACTTTATCCTGGAAGAGTAAAAGTGTCAAATTGACAGATACTCCTCTTCTTTGGTAATAAAGGTTTCATATAATCACGGGAGCAAAGGAAGCTCAACTCCGAACAGATGGAGCAAAGAAAGGGCTATGCACAAGACTGGTCATTTAAAGGTTTTAAAAGCAAGGGGCAAATTACAAAATTTATTTTAAAAAAAAGTTTAAAGGATGAAAAAAGGTCCAAGTCACAGATAAGATAAGGACTAGTAAAAACTGCAAGGTCACTGGGACCTACCAGGTCACAAAGGTAGAGGTGGGGGTTGTGCTGGGGGGAGCTACAGAGTCAGTGAAGAACCCGGAGAGATTTAAACACACACACACACACACACACACACACACATCAGAAAAAGACGTTCTAAGGCGGGGAGTCCTTGGTTTGGGACGGTGGAATTGCGGTGAAAGTCAGGGCACCGGCAGTTAAGTCCACATATTCGGAGGTTTTTGGAGAGCTGTTAGGGAAAGGAAGAGAAGGTAGAGGGCGAAGGAAGCCTAAGAACTGCGGCTGCCGAGTCACGGAAACACTTCTCTCCGCTCCAGTATCATTAGCTCAGGCCTGTGCCAGGACCAAGTCAGGGCAGGACCGGCGACCCCACCCCAGAAAAGTCTCGGCCCCCGGGGCTGGAGCCAGCAGCCCAGACGGCGCGACGGGCCCAGCCTGCCCCGCGGAGGGTCCCGCCCCGGGGCGGCCGGTGCGGGGCTGCCGGCACAGCCGCGGGGGCTCCCGGCCCGCGCCCCCCGGCCCCTGCCCCGCCCCGCCTGCACCCCCCGGCCCCCGCCGCACCGCGGCGTCCTTACCCGGCGCGGAGCCGTCGGCTCCCGGCGGTCCAGCGGCCACGGCAGCGGCGGCGCCCTCACCCTTCCGCGCCCAAGATCGCCATCTCGCAGCAAGCGCGGCGGCGGCGGCGGCAGCAGCCACCCAGGCGTTGGCCCCGGCAGCCCAGGCCGCCTGCAGCCACTTGGAACCCGCTCGCCGCGCTCGCCGCCACCCGACCCTCCCCCCACCCCCACCCCGGCCACGCACCACCCCCGGCCGACCCCACGCCTCCCTCCTCAGGAGCGCGCCGCGTGCTCGCGTCGCCGGCGCCGCGCTTTAAGCGCGCGCTTCCCCCGCCGCCCCGGCTCCGCGCGCTCTGCCGCGGCCGCCCAAAGCCTCTAACTCCGGACCCAGAATCCGGCTTCCCGCGAGCATGCGCAGCAAGGACGCCCCACGATGCCTTTGGAAAACTCCGCTCCTCCGGGTCTTCGGAGTGGTCGAGGGAGGGGGAGGGCCAGCCAATGGGAGAGAGGGGCAGGGCCTGAACCTGTGGAAGGGGAGGGGCCACCGCCGAGATTGGGGCAGTTGCTTCTCTAAACCGCAGGTGTGTACTGCTGACTTGACTTTCCGGTTCGTGGGCCGAAACTGTGCAGGACTTCCAGTAAGGTCCTCGGGGCACTGGCGTTCTTTTCTTGAACGCTTTACGGCGAAAGGAGACTGTTAATGAATACTCCTTCACCTACCTGAGTGTTTGACTTAGAAAGTCATTAAGAGTGAACAATTCGATTTAGCAGACGGTCAACCAGAAGGCTTCCAGTCTACTTTTACTAGTAACCAAAACGTCCACTCTCCCAACCCCACAAGAGTATAGTGATAATACTGAAAAAGTACATGTGTCAGTGCATACATACAACAATCCCATGAAGAAAAGTCTTTTATCCCCGTATATACAGTGAGTGAAGAGAAGTGCTCCAGGTTCTGTGCGTGGCTTTTAGAAGAAAGGCCACCCTGCAAATCAAAATAAGTAGTGACCCTATCACTCACCAGATGACCTGGTCTTCTACTTCAGAGATATAATAAAGGTCATCCAACATGGATTTCTACAATTCTTTGCCCAGCCGCCTCACCCAAACCACCCAAATTACCTACATCCACAACCAAGCTGACTAGTTTCCCTCTATCTCAGAGACTGGGTGTTCCTGCTCCCCTCCAAAAGATGCTCTCTACTGCTTGCTCCCTCCTGTGAGGCCCTCCTTGACATATCTTTAACTTCATCCCTCCTGTTGGGTACAGCTCTTCAGCTCTTTTCTGTCTTAAACTTTCCCTTCATTTTAAAACTTCTTTCTAGTTCTCTCTCTAAGCCTCTGAAAGAGTTGTGTACTAAGAAATCTCTCTTGACTTATCTTCCTCTCATCAGAGCTTTCAAGACAAAGATTAACATGATCTTCAAGGCTTCTTTCATGCTCACATGCTCTGTCTCTTCTCTTATGATGAACTCTTCGGAGTGTCCCGATTGTGTTCAATCTTGTCTACTTTGAAGAGTACTGTTTCCTCTAACTTTTCCCTCACATTTTTTATTGTCCAGCTCCTTTAATTTTTTTATAACTTCATTTTTATTTATTTTTTTGGTCTTTTTTGGCATATGGAGGTTCCCAGGCTAGGGGTCCAGTCAGAGGTGTAGCTGCAGGCCTACACCAGAGCCACAGTAACATCAGATCTGAGCCACATCTGTGACCAACACCAGATCCTTAACCCACTGAGCAAGGCCAGTGATCAAACCCTCGGCCTCATGGATGCTAGTCAGGTTCGTTAACTGCGGAGCCACCACGGCTCCTTTAAAAATAAATTCCAGAACATGCTCACATATGCAAATTTTGCATTTGGGGTGGATAAGCAATGAGATCCTGTTGCATAGCACAGGGAACTATATCCAATCACTTGTGATGGAACATGATGGAGGATAATGTGAGAAAACTATACATGTATATTTGTATGACTGGGTCATTTTACTGTACAGCAGAAATTGAAGAACATTGTAAATCAACTATAGAAACAATGAAAAATCTTTAAAAAGGAACATGCTCACAAGTACACTCTCAAACATGAGCTACTCATACACAGCAGAGGTCTGCAGTCTATATGTATAATGCATGCAGGCCTCTTTTCACTTCTAGCTCTCCTGAATCCTCAGTTTCCCTCTAAGTTGAGTTCCATTCAGAAGCTACTATTTGGACCTAGGCCCCTAAGTTGCACCAGGCTTTCATTATTAAATATTTGTTGTTTCAAATGATCACTATTACAAATATCTTTTCATAACAATTGCCCATGTCCTTACTCACCACCTGAATTTATATCCTTAAAATTATCGAAGATGTGAGCAGTTTTAGCCCTTTTGAAACCTAGTAGACAAGTTAGCTTCTAGGAAGAACTTAAGCTTAGGTGTCAAATTGCCTGGGATCAAAATACAGCTCTGCCACCCAGGGCCACATTCAGATTTTCTTGGACCATTAGTAGCTTTTACTTTCGTGGGCCTCTTCCTCCATAAAATAATATTTAAAATTATATTTATTACTGCACTGATATAAAGACAACATACTATATTATACATTAAAACATTTTCTTCCACCTAAACATTCATGTTTTTTTCTTTCTGATTTTGAAAGAAATTAAAACATTTGGTAGGCTTCAAAGTGTATGGCGAGCCTGAGGCCTTGTGCCTATTGTGTCAATTGGATAAATCAATCTGGCTGCCACCTACACACTATGAGGTCTGGCCAAAAGCCTTAATCTAACTGTGTTTCAACCAGAAAATTGGTATAATTCTACCATATGATGTAGTAAAAAGAAAGTGGGAGTTCTCTTGTGGTGCAGTGGGTTAAGGATCCAATGTTGTCAGTGCAGTGGCTTCAGCCGCTGTTGAGGCTTCGGTTTTATCCCTGGCCCTGGAACTTCCACATGCCACAAGTGCAGTCAACAAGAAAAAAAAAAAAGAAAAAGAAAAATGAAAAAAAAAAGATGCCATGCATGTCATCAATAAATTACTTTTTTAAAGTTTTTAAATTTTTATTTATGTATTTGTTTATTTATTTATTTATTTACTTATTTTCTTTTTATGGCCCATCTGTGGCACATGGAAGTTCCAGGGGTAGGGGTCAAATTGGACCTGCAGGAGTCAGCCTACACTGCAGCCATGACGATGCTGGATCCAAGCCACACTGCAGCAACACTGGATCCTTAAAGCTTTCAGTGAGGCCAGGGATTCAACCAGCTGTATTATAAACACTATGTTGGGTTCTTAACTCACTAGCTACAACAGGAATTCCAAATCAATAAATTATTGATTTTGCAATTTTTATTCTCAATTTTCCCACAGCACCATATGGGAGTGTGTGATTGTCCTTCTTTTTGCCGAAGTCATCGTGGTATATTTTCATCTCAGACAAATATGGTATCTTATTGTTTGGTCTGTTGTCCATTTTCTTGCTAGGGGATTCACAAAAAAGTCACTTTATGTAATGTGGATATTGATCCTAGATAGAATTGTGGTCTTTTCCATTTTTGTTTTCTTCTATTATTTTTTGCTTCACAATTCCTTTCCCATCCTGATATATCATTTATCTGCTTTTACTTTTTTCTACATGCTGGGTAATTTCACTTTATAATTTATTCTTTCAGATTTATTTTTGTGTGATGATTCACCTTTTATTTCTCTAAATAGCTTATCATATTCCCCCAGCTCATTTGTTAAAGAATTTTTCTCCAACTTTGATGTTTTTAAACTACGATCTCAAATTCATCAATACTCCTCCCTTCAAAAAATGGAGTCTAATTCCCTTTCAGATGAATTTGGGTTGTAGTTAGTGACTTATTTCAAAATGGATGAAATAGAGCAGAAGTAACAGTGTGTAGGTTCCAAAAGTAGGTCTTAAAAAGCTATCGTGGCTCCTTTATACTGTCAGATCTCCTACTCTGGGGAAGGCAGTTACCATGTTGTGAAGCATATCAAGCAGCCTTATTAGAAGCCCAATGGGGAGTTTCCCTGGGAGGTGCAGCAGGTTAAGGATCTGGCATCATCACTGCTGTGACTTGGGTTGCTGCTGTGGCATGGGTTTGATCCCTGGCCCCCAGGAACTTCTGCATGCCTGGATGCAGCCAGAAAGAAAAAGAGAGAGAGAGAGAGAGAAGCCCAAATGGTAGGAAACTGAATATCCTGTCAACAACCAGCAATGATATGAGGATCCTGCCAATCTCCAAATATATATGGCACCGTCTTGGAAGTGGATCTGCTAGCCCCAACTAGACTTTATATGATGCAGACATCTTGACTGCAACGTCATTAGGGACCTTGAACGAGGGCCTCCCAACTAAGTCACTCTCAAATACCTGACCCTAGTAACTGTGAGATAATAAATGTGCATTGTTTTAAGCCACTACATTCGGGGGAGGGATAATTTTGTTACACAGCAATGGATAATAAATACACTAACCCAGTGGTTCTCACCTGGGGACTACCTTGTATCCCAGGGAACACCTGTAAACGTTGTGAGACATTTTCGATTGTCACAACTAGGGAGCTGGGGGCGGTTTCCATTGGCAGCTTGTGAGTGGATCCAGTGAATGCTGAACATCTTTCAGTGCATAGGACAGTGTGTGCATGTGTGTACACAGTCACACACACACCACAACAGCAAAGAATTTTCAGATCCAAAATGGCAATAGTGCTGGAGATGAGAAAACCTGTACTAAGCTGTCTGTTTTCCCTGCACCTTAAAATTTCTCTTTCAAATGTACTTGTTTCCTATCCTTTGCTCAGGCTGGGGGCTGCTTTACCCTGGTCCTAGGTATCCACTAGTCTGCTTTCTGTCATTAGAGAATAATTTTACTCTTTCAAGAATTTGGTATAAATGGAATCAAACAGTGAGTACTTTCTGCGTCTAGCTTCTTCAGCTCAGCATATTTTAAAAATTCAGTTCTCTTCTTTTGTAAACCATTAGTCGCTTCTTTTAGAATTGCTATTATTTTATCATATAGATTTGTCAAAACTTTTTTTATATTTGTCCTATTGGTGAACATTTAACACTGTGTTTAAGTTCTTTGTGATGACATGTTTTCATTTTTTTTTTCGGCATAAATAATGCCTAGAAGTGGAATTCTTAGGTCATTTGGTAAGTATATATTTAACTTTATAAGAAATTGTCAAACTCTCTCCAAAGTGGTTGTACCATTTTACTTTCACCAGCAATGTATGGGAGTTCCAGTTGTTCTGTTTCCTCTCCAACACTTGTTAATGTCAGTCCTTTCTGATTTTAGCTATTCTAGTGGATGTGTAGCAGTAAATCCTTGTGTTTTAATTTCTATTTCCCTGATAACTAATAAGGTTGAGCATTTTCTTATGCAATTATGGATCATTTGTGTGTTTTCTTTGGTGAAGTGCATGCTCAAATTTCTGGTCCATTTTGAATTGTTTTTGTTTATTTTGTATTTTCTATATACCAATCCCTTGTCAGATACATCTGTTGTGAATCTTTTCTCTCAGATTGTGGCTTGCTGTGGTGGTCAGCCTCCAAGATAGATCCTATAGATCCTGGCCTCCTTGTGTCTATACTCTGCTACAGTTTCCTCACCTTCTGAGCTGCCCTGTGACCTGTGTCAGATTCTCCAAGAGAAAATTGTGAAAGTGATGGTTATGTGACTTCTGAGACTGGGTCATAAAGGACATCACAGCTCCAATTCTGCCTTGTTGGATTGCTTGCTCTAGAGAAAGTCTTTGGAAAAATCCATGCAGAGAGGATTGATAAACATTTGTCAGCAACTTGATAGCCATGTGGGTCTTCTTAGAAATGAATCCTCCAGCTTCTGTCAAGCCTTCAGATGACTGCAGTCTCACATGACACTCCAAGCCAGAACCAGCCAGCTGAGCAATTCATATACTCCTAATCTATAAAAACTGTGAGAAATTATAGTTGTTTATTGTTTTCAGTCACTAGGTTTTGGAGAAATTTCTTACACAGCAATAGTTAAACTTGCATTTCACTTTTTTAAAACAATGTTTTTTGAAGAACAGTTTGTGTTTTTATGAAGTTCAGTCTATCATCAACTGTTTGTTTTGTGACTCAGCTTTTTATGACATAGTTAAGAAAGTTTACCTACTCCTAAAAAAGTTTCTTTTATATATTTTCTTCCTGAAATTTATAGTTTTAACTTTTAAGTTTGGGTGTATAGTATATTTCAGATTAATTTTTGCATAAGGTATGAGAATAGGGTCAATATCTGTTTTTTTCTAAATGGATATACTATTGTTTCAACACCACTTATTGAAAAGAAAATTCTTTCCCACTAAACTAATTTTGTCAACTTTGGTGAAAATTTGATGTCTGTTTTTAGATTCTTTAATCCATTCCATTTAATCATAAATCTATCTTTATTACACTGTTGATTAACTTTAGAAAGTGCTGAAACCACTTTCTAAAGTGTAAATCTTACCAATTTATTATTTTTCTTAAGATGGTTTTGACTCTCTCAGGTTCTTTGTATTTCCATATAATTTTAGAATTAGCTATTTAATCTTTATTTTTTCAAAAATACTTCTAGGGGTTTGGGATTTTTAATATGTAGGTCAATTTAGGAAGAATTGACACATTAACAACGTTGTCTTCTAATCGGTGAATATGGTCTGGATCTCAGTTTATTTAGGTCTCTTCTGATTTCTCCTAGCAATGTTTTATATTTTGATAGTACTGATATTAAATATACTTATCTGTAAGTATTTAATGGTTTTAATACCATCATAAGGGATCAGATATGAGCCACAATTGCTACCTATGCTGGATCTTTTAACCCACTGTGCCTGGCCACCCAGGGATCCAACCTGTGTCCTGGTGCTGCCAAGATGCCACTGATCCTGTTGTGCTACAGCGGAAACCCCTATAAATGGATTCTTAATTTCATTTTCTAAAGGTTCATTGATAGTATATTTAAATACATTTAATTTTTTAATATTTGCCTAGGATGCTGAAACTTTGCAAAATAATTTATTACTTCTAGTAGTATTTGTAGATTTCTTGGGAGTTTTCATGTACACAATGATACTTCTGCAATAGTAAATAAAGAGAGGTTTATTTTTTTCCTTTACATTCTGCATGCTTTCATTTACTTTTCTCATTTTATTCCACTGGTTAAAACACAGTATAATGCTGGAGTTCCCGTCGTGGCGCAGTGGTTAACGAATCCGACTAGGAACCATGAGGTTGCGGGTTCGGTCCCTGCCCTTGCTCAGTGGGTTAACGATCCGGCGTTGCCATGAGCTGTGGTGTAGGTTGCAGACGTGGCTCGGATCCCGCGTTGCTGTGGCTCTGGCGTAGGCCAGTGGCTACGGCTCCGATTCGACCCCTAGCCTGGGAACCTCCATATGCCGCGGGAGCGGCCCAAGAAATAGCAACAACAACAACAACAACAGTAATGCCACGGGAGCGGCCCAAGAAATAGCAACAACAACAAAAAGACCCAAAAAAAAAAAAAAAAAAAAAAAAAAAAAAAAAAAAAAAACACAGTATAATGCTGAACAGAAGTGGTAAGAAAGGACCTTCTTGCCTTGGTCTTGATTTTAAGGGAAATCGTTCAGTGTTTTACCATCAAATATGTTATCCCTAGACTTTTTGCATATGTCCTTTACCAGATTGAGAAAGTCATCTTCCTTTCCTAGTTTGCTGAGTTTTTATCACAAATGAATGTTAAAATTTGTCAAATGCTTTTAAGGGGAATCTATTGAGATAATCTTGTGTTTTATTTTGTTTTTCCATTTTAAATTGTTGAGATAATGGATTAAATTGATTAATTTTCAAATATTAAACCAACCTTACCTTCCTGAGATAAACTCAACTTTGTTTTGATATTGTTTATATATTGCTAGATTCTTCTTGCTAAATTTTAAATATATTAAGGAATTCAAGTTCATTGGGAATATTGGTATGTAGTTTTTTGTAATGTCTTTTTCTAGGTTTGTTTTCAGGTTAAATCTGACCCAATAAAATGAGCTTGGAATCTCTTTATTTTCTGAAAGAAATTGTGTAAGGTTTTTATTATTTATTTCTTAAATATTTGAAAGCTTTTAAAATTTTTTAGAATTTATTTTTTATTGAAGTGTTGATTTACATGAAAGCTTTCATGAGTGAGGCTATCTAGGGCAGGCATCTTCTGAGAACGTTTAAATTATGAATTTAATTTTGTTCATAGATAAAAGACAATTTAATTTTCCATTTCTTTTTGTGCTATTTTGAGAAATTTGTGTCTGTTAAAATTTTTTTCCATTTTATTTAAATTGTCAAGATTTATTGGCCTAAAGTTATTTATAATATTCCCGTATTATCATTTAACATTTGATGTCTCATTTTTTTATTCCTAAAGTTAGTGTTTTATGTTTTCTCTTTTGTTTGTTCAGCTTAGTTAAAGGTTGATTGGTGTCTTCAAAAAGAAGCTTTGGTTTCATTAATTTTATTTTCCGTTCATCCTCTGTTTCACTTATTTCAGTTTTTATCTTTATTATTACCACATTTCTACTTATTTGAGACTTTACTCTTCTTTTCCAAGCTCATTAAGGCGAAAGCTTACATCACTCACTCAGGACCTTATTTCTTTCTAGTATGTACATTTAGAGCACAGTTTTTTTCTGAGCACTGATTTAGCTGCATCCCCAAAATTTAGATTTATTTTATCTAATTTTCATTTAGTTCTAAATATTTTCTGATGTTCTTTGTAATTTTTTTCTTTGACTCATAAGTTGTTAGGAAATATGTTGTACATTTTCCAAATATTTGGGAATTTCCCAGATATCTTTTTGTTATTGTTTTCTCATTTAACTCCATTATGGTCAGAGTATCATTTTTATCTTTTTAAATTATTGAAACTTGTTTTATTCCTTAGCATTCTTGGTGAATTTTTCATTTTCGCAGGAGTAGTTTATATTTTCTTGTTTGGGAGAGTGAAGATTATTCTGTAAATGCCGAGGTCAAACTGAATGACAGTATTGTTCAGTCCTATAGTTTTACTGACTTTATTTTATCAGTTACTGAGAGGAGTAAAGAAATCTCCATCTATAAATCTGGATGCATCTTTTTATCTTTTCAATATTGTCATATGTCAATCCATATATTTTGTAGGTCAGTTATTAGGTGTTTACACATTAAGATTGTTATGTATTCTTCATCATTACAAAATTTCCCTCTTAATCTCTCTAAGGGTTACTTTTTCTAAAATTGACTTTTCCTGATGTTGCTATATCTGCTTCAGATTTCTTATGATTCATAAGTGTTTATGTGGTACCTTTTTTCATCTTTTTCCTTTAATGATTCAATATCTTCATATTTAAGGTAGTTTTCTTATAGGCAACATTAGTTGAGCCTTGATGTTTTGGCTGGTCTGGACAGTCTCTGCCCTTTAAGTAAATAATTAAATGATTATTGACATGATTAGATTTACATTTACCTTTTAAAGTTTCTTTTCTATTTGTACCATCTCTTCATGTTTCTTTTTCCTCTCTTCCTCCTTACTTTCAATTAGACAAGTAGCTTTTAATGTTCCATTTTATCTCCACTATTGACTTATTAGCTATAGGTCTTAGTAGTTTTTGAGTGGTTGTCTTAGGGTCTATATTATGCATCTTTAATTTACATAATCTAACTCCAAATAATATTATACCACTTTGTGTTTCATGAAAGAAATTTACAGCAGTATGCTTCCATTTCTCCCTCCATCTTTGTAGTGCTATTTTTGTCATAATAATTTTAGGTTCTGTACCTATCATAGACTCTATATTATATTATTAGCATTTTGTGTTAAATGATCAATCACCATTTTTAAAAATAAAGTTTTTTATATACCACTTCCAAAGATATTAGTTGCTTTTTGTGAATCTAAATCACAAACTGATTCCAATTTCCTTCATTCTGAAGAAATTCCTTTAATATTTCTTGTAGTAAAATTCTACTGGCAGTAAGTATCTCATATTTTCTTTGCCCCAAAAGCTTCTGACTTCTTTTTTCTTTCCTTCTATTTCTTTTTTGGTTGCACCCACAGCATGTGGAAGTTCCTGGGCCAGGGATCAAACCCTTGCCACAGCTGTAACTGGAGCCACAGCTGTGACAATGCCAGATCCCTAACCCAATGAGCCATCAGGGAACTCCAACTTTTCATTTTTTCCTTTTTTGGCTGCCCCATGGAACATGGAGTTCTGGGGCCAGGGATCAGATCTGAGCTGCAATAGCAACCTATACTGCAGCCGTAGTGTAGATTTAACCCACTGTGCTGGGCCAAGGATTGAACATGTGTCCTGGCACTACAGTGACACTGCTTGATCCCAATGTTCCACAGTGGGAACTCCTTCGTTTTTTTGTTTTGTTTTGTTTTGTTTTTTTGCTGAATAAAAAATTCTAGTTGGGAGTTCCCATCGTGGCTCAGCAGAAATGAATCTGACTTAGCATCCATGACTCCCTCAATGGGTTAAAGGATCTGGCTTCCTTTAATGAGCTGAGGTGCAGGTCTCACACGTGGCACAGATCTGGCATTGCTGTGGCTATGGAGTAGGCCTGCAGCTACAGTTCCAACTCAGCCCCTAGCCTGGGAATCTCTATATGCCGTGGGTGTGGCCTTAAAAGGAAAAAGAGAAAACAATTTCTAGTTTGACCACTTTTTTCCTTCAGTTCTTTAAAGATGTCATGCCTTGTCTTCTGGCTTGGATAGTTTCTGATGAAAAGACTGAAATAATTTTTATTTTCACTTTTTGTAATAATACATCTTTTGATGTTATTGTTTTTTATAAAGTATTTTCTGTATCAGTGGTTTTGAGCAACTTGATTATTATGTATCTTTGTGTAATTTGCTATGTGTTTACTTTGCATAAGATATGATAAACTTCTTGAATTGTGGGTTTATGTTTTATTTTATTTAGAAAAGTTTTGGGTGTTATTTATTCCAAATTTTTTTCTACCTCTTCTTACTCTCTCCTCCTGGGACTCCAATTACACATATTGTAATGAAACATATATAACATATATTAAATAATTACTACTTAATTTTTCCCGTAAGCCACTGAGGCTCTGTTTTTGTTAGTGGTGATATTTTAGTTTGTTTCTAGAGTTTTTTTTTTTTTTTTTCTGTCTGCATTTTATTTTGGATAGTCTTGGCTGTTATATCTTGATTTCACTGATTCTTTTTTTCATTTGTAGTATCTAATCTACTGTTATAACCATCCAGTAAAATTCCTATTTCAGGAGTTCCTGCTCAGAGGGTTAAGGATCTGGCATTGACAAAGCTGTGGCACAGGTTAGAGCTGTGGCTCGGATTCAATCCCTGGCCCAGGAACTTCTATAGGCCAAAAAAAATTTTCCTATTTCAAATATTACATTTTTCAACCCTAGAAAATACATTTGGGGTATTCCTGTCATGGCTCAGTGGCTAACGAATCTGACTAGGAAACATGAGGTTGCGGGTTCGATCCCTGGCCTCGCTCAGTGGGTTAAGGATCTAGCGTTGCAATGAGCTGTGGTGTAGGTAGCAGATGCAGCTCAAATCTTGCATTGCTGTGGCTCTGGCATAGGCCGGCAGCTGTAGCTCTGATTGGACCCTTAGCCTGGGAACCTCCATATGTCATGGTGTGGCCCTAAAAAGACAAAAAAAGAAAGAGAAAAGTACATTCAGTGTTTTGAAGAAATTTCTCTTTTCCTCTTCATTATCTTCATATTTTCCTTTACATACTTGATACATATTTATAATAGCTCTTTATTCATTCTTGTCTGCTAACTCCACCATTTTTATCATTTCCCAGGTTGTTTCTATTGACAGATTATTTAGCTGGTATGGAAAAAAATGTTCATGCCTCTCTGCATGCTGGATATGGTTAATTATGAGATGGCTGAGTTCTGGATTTTGTGTATCTTTTTTTTTAAGAATGCCAAACTGGGAGTTCCCGTCGTAGTGCAATGGTTAAAGAATCCAACTAGAAACCTTGAGGTTACGGGTTCGATCCCTGGCCTTGCTCAGTGGGTTAAGGATCCGGCATTGCCGTGAGCTGTGGTGTAGGTCGCAGATACGGCTTGGATCCTGAGTTGCTATGGCTCTGGCATAGGCCTGTGGCTACAGCTTGGATTAGATCCCTAACCTGGGAACCTCCATATACCGCGGAAGTGGCTCCAGAAAAGGCAAAAAGGCAAAAAGGCAAAAAAAAAAAAAAAAAAAAAAAAAAGAATGCCAACTGTTTAACTTTGTTCTGTTAGCTAAGTTACTTGATAATGGGCTAGATTCTTTTTTTTTTTTATTTGAATACATATCTTATTTAGAATATATCACTAACAGCATGGTGATATTACAGTCACAAACTTGTACCAAGAAGCACACAGTCTTTAAAATGTGTTGTTTCACCAGTAATTTAAGTATAGCATTACTATTATTTGCTAAATAAAAAGATGACATTTATATTCTTCAGCTTTGGGGCACTTAGTAACATCGAAATTATTGTATAGGCTGGCACAGGAAAGAAATTCAAACACAGTTTCTTTTCTTTCTGGCATTTTCCTTGCAGTAAGATCCATCTTCTCACCTGAGAAATCATTAATAAGGGGAACTTCAATAACCATTCTCGTCTTTGAATTCCCTGGTGGCTCAGCGGGTTAAGGATCCAGCATTGTCACTGCTGCTGTGGCTTTGGTCACTGCTGAGGCACAGGTTTGACCCCTGGCCTGGTAACTTCCACATGCCCCAAGTGAAGCCAAAAACAAAACAAATAAAACAAACAGCCTTCCAGGTCTTGTTTTTGATTATAACAGGGAATGAATGAGTTGGGAATAAGAGGTTATCTGCTGATCTTTGGGAATACTGTAGAAGTTGCCATAAGAGATAACACTCATGGACACAGTCCCTCCAGGATTCAAAACCAGATGTCCCTGATGTGGTCACAGATGACTTTTTCAGCTGACATGACACTGCATAGGTTTCAAGCCTTTATGACAGCAGTACCATGCTGCTGAACAGCCATGATGAATTCTCCCTTGAGCCAGCTGTCATTCTCAAGCTCCATAAATATCAGCTTCCTTTCCTTGTGGTTTCACCTCTGCATGGTTGACATATGAATACTGAGTTGAGGAATGGTTTTCCCAGATGATGATACTCTTTACATCATCAGAAGTCACATCAAGTTTAACACCAAATTTAACCAAGAAATTTAGCTCAACTGTGATTCGAAAAGAGTCAAACAACTGGAAATCTCCTTGGGGATGGACATGGAACAATCAGACCACCGCAATAACCTTAAACTGACTTCTTCGCATATTTCTCCAAGGTTGCACCCTGGCACTTGAAGATTTTCATATTTGCTTTGAGTAATCTTTTGTTTGCATCCAATACGTTTATGGCATGAAGCTCATAAGAATGATCACATCAAGGCTTTTGAAGGCAATCTCTTTTCTATCTGTTGTGATGATATCTTTCAGGAGGGGGTGGGTACAGTCTTGCTGTTCCATTAGGACACCATCCAGGATGCCCATCATGGGCATGAAATCCACCAGCTCAAGAATTATAGGCTGGTGTTTACCAAAGACAGATCCATTTCCAATACACTACAGCAATGAATATGCAATTTAACCAGTTGCTCCAGTCACAAGGACTCTGATTGGTTCAGAATTTGTAGTCGAGGGCCTTCTGCTTTCAAGGCCTTTGTGAAAAAAACCTTAAAAAAACTGTTGGCATGACTGGGAACTGTGCAGATAACTTCAATACTTGTCTCAACTAGATTCTCTTAAGTCTTGTTTTTAAGCTTGTTTTGGTAGGCTGATTTAGAGTAAATTATTCAATATGGCTCCTAGAAAATGGCTGGCCAGAACTCAAACATCTCCAAGTTCTTTGTGAACTTTGAGAATCATCCACTTGATAGCTTCCTGATCCTTTTTTTGGTCTAGTCTTGAAGAGTTTCACCCTACGCACGTGTTGCTTAATATTCAATATCAGTCTCATGGCGACCCCTATGCAGGATTCAGGATCTCATTCTTCATGTTGCTTTCTCCTTTCCAGTTCTTTGCTCTACAAAGTCCAGTGATCCTCCCAAATTGTTTTCTGTCTCATCAACTAAAGCGGTTAATTTCACCTTAGTATCATTGTATCTTCCTCTATTGCCACCCCAGCAGCAACAGAATTCTCAAGCATAATTTATTCTGTCTAAAATAATGCTTTGGGGCCCCAGTAGTTTTATCTATGTTAGTTTTTGGTCCTCCATATCCGGTAGAATTATCCCAAAAGGTGGAGTGATTTTAGTGCTCAAAGCCCCTTTACCATGAAAACTCTAACACCTTCATTTTGGTGGTCATTAACCAATATTATTTGTATACTCTTTTAATAATATAGAAAGTGGATATTAGATGAGTCTCAGGGATATGCTTTTGTGTATGTACACATAAAAACACATGTATACACACACATACTTATAAAGTACAAAGTTTATTATCAGAGGCTATAAATACATAATACAAATTAGTAATATGGCTACGATATTTTGAACCAGGAAATGTGACAAAATACTTTCATACACATTGTTTCATTTTCCTCTTTTGAAATATGAAGCTTAGAGAATTGGGGTAATTTGTATAAGGTCATATGTTCAGTAACAGATGAAGCCAGGTTTGAATACAACCAGCCTGACTCTAGAGGGAGAATCAGTAAACTATGGCTTGCAGACTGCCACCTGTTTTTGTAAAAAAAGTTTTCTCTCAAGGCAGCCAAACACATTTGTTTTTGTACTATGTGTGGCTTCTTTGGAACTACAGTGGCAGGGTTGCGTTGTTGCAACATAGGCTATATGGTAGCCTAAAATATTTATTATTACTCCCTTTAGAGAATGAGTTTGCTAGCCCTTGCTCTAACACATGAATTAATTACTTAATAATTTTCAAGGCAATCTCCTTTGTCACCTTGAGGTAGTTTTCCATGTCATTTTGCTGACTATGAAAATTCTCTTCATTCATATCCTCTGCTTTCAAAGTATACTTTTCAGCATACCAAAAATAGCCCATCATTAAGAGGTATAGGTATAAAACTCAGTTTTAAAATTTCTGTCTCTATCTTCTAGAATGCAAAGTTTTTGAGAGCAGGTATTTGTCTATTGTGTTCACAGCTATACCCCCAGTGCCTAAGACAGGGCCTGGCACAAAGTAGGTGTTAAGCTGGTTAACATTTTTTTTTTTTTTTGTCTTTATTTTAGAGCTTTACCCATGACATAGGGAAGTTCCTAGGCTAGGAGTGGAATCAGAGCTGCAGCTGCTGGCCTATTCCATAGCCACAGCAATGCCAGATCTGAGTCATATCTGTGACCTATGCCGCAGCTTGAAGCAATACCGGATCTTTGACTTGGAATGAGAGCAGGGATTTAACCCACATCTTTATGGACACTAGTTGGGCTCTTAACCTGCTGAGCCACAGTGGGAACTCCCCAACTTTTTTTTTAAATAACTGAACCCACAGCACATGGGAGTTCCTAGGCCAGAGATCGAACTTGGGCCTCCACAGAAACCAGAGCCGTTGTAGTCACATTCTTATCCTACTGCACCACAACAGGAAATCCAGCTGTATAACTCTTAATGGATAATCCTTTGACCATACAAATTACTGCTTGATTAAACTCAGATAAGACTCCATTCTTCCCTAGATGAACCTCCAAGAAAAGGTGGTCTCTTTCTTTCATATAAGTTCCCTTTCCTGTTGATTAATAATGCCCCTTTAAAAACAAAACAAAGCAAAACAAAAAAACCATGGGCTGAATTACTCCATGTACTAGTTAACTCAGTTGCTAGCTGAGGTTGGTCTACTTTTTGATACTTAAAGAAAAACTGACTCTAACCACCCAATCAGGATCTGACTAAATCAAATCTCCTTCCCTTCCTCCTACGGCTCCTCTGAATTTTCAAGAGAATATGTTTAATTGTCTCTCGGGACTATTGTGTTTACATGTCTCATTCCATGTGCTGGTCTCTTCCTTGACATTAGACATGAATCTCAACTTTTTCTTAGGTTTTCTTAGATTTTTCTTAGATTTCTTAGATTCCTTCTCAACATCCCAGCCTTTCAAAAAAAAATTCTCAATCAGAAAAGTTGCTCTTTATAAGTAGCATTCTTACTGACAGTTAGAAGCAGACTAAGGTGATTTGCATGCAGCAGTGCAAACAACAGAAGGTCTTTAGAAACTCCATGCTTTCAAAAAGCCAACCTACAGCCAGGAATTTCTCCCTGCACACAAGCCCCACTGGCCTTCAATGCCAGATGCTCCAGGGGTCTTTCTCCCAATGTCAGATCCCCACACGTAAGAGTTTGATGTGTGGCTCAGAACTCTCACTCCTGTAGGTGAGTATCTGTGAACCAGTTAGTTTCCCGTCTGTGGAGCTTCCCACCTGGGAGGTATGGGGTTGTTTATATCACAAAATCATGCCTCCTACCTCTTGATGTGGCCTCCTCTTTTTCTTCTGGAGTAGGCTATCTTTTTTAAGGTTTCCACTCCATTTGGGTGAAGATTGCTCAGACTTTAGTTGTGAATTTTGTTGTTTTTAGGAGAGAAGTTGAGCTCCAGACCTTCTATTCTGCCATCTTAATCCCTTCTCCCTGCATAGTGTTTTTTGACTGAGTCCCAAGAGTTGGCAAATTTTTCTAATATTGGGTCCTCCCAGGAAGCGTGGCACAGAGAGCAGGAGTGATGGGATGTTCTGCAGGCAGGTTACTCAGAAAAGAGGAGGATCCATGTTCTGCTCTTCTTCTGAGACAGCAAGGAAGGGACGCAGGACACAGACCGGAAAAGAACTTACTCGGCCCAACATGGCAGGAGAGTGGCTAAAGTATTCTATTAAATTTACTCATAATAGAGATTTATTTTCTAGAATAATTTATCTTTCTCAAATTGTCTTCCATAAGGATAGCTTCATTTTCAGTTTTTTTGGCCATGGAGTGCAGTGGCTTGGGGTTGAATCTCAATTCCCAGATCAAGGATCAAACTGGGGTCACAAGAGTGAAAGCGCCAATTCTTAACCATTAGATCACAGGGGACTCCCTTGTCTTCAGTTTTATAATTCTCCCTACATTTCTTCTTTCAATTATTGAGATACTAGTTGGCATACAGCACCATCTAAGATTAAAGTACAAATCCTGATTTTGGATTTTATAATATATGCAACTCTTGGTGTTTTCTCCCTATATATCCATCTGTCTAATCATTCAACATGTTTATTGAATACTTGATTACATGCCAGCATTGTAATACACATAAGGGGAACAGTAGTAATAGTTCAGACCTGCCCTGGGCCCCACTGGAGCTTATAGTCCAGGGAAGTAAACAGGCCAACATTGAACAAATCATTTACAAGCACATTGAGTTTACAAACAAAGTGAATCATTCTGTGTGAGTGTGTAATAGCTTCTTTAAGCCTCTATTCAATAGAGGTTATTGTATGATGATTATATAATGTGTTTACTTTTTCATGTTTTTACTTTGTGTTCTCTGCTTTCTGTTTTATTCTACCACATTTATAATTAATAGGTAGCACATGGAAAGCACACTATAAACATTACTTGAATAAATGAAAGAATAAATGAATATTTCCTCAAAGAACTTGTCTTTTATTGTTTAATTATTATTTTGGTCCTGTTGCTCAAAAGCACATGTACTCTTTGTGAGAATCTGTACATGTTTTTTTCTTGGTGACACATCTTTTAATTGAATGAAATATTCATGAGAATAGTATAGGTAATTTGTACCATCTAAAGTTCATTTGTTCAGCATTCCATTAGAGACCTGATCCACAGTTTATTGGCTTAGTTTCTGTACAATATGAGGCTATTGGCCAAATATGATTGGTTATCTAGTTTTAGTCAACAAATATTTATTAAAAATTCATATAAGTCATGCAGCAGATGTGGGGAACCAAACAACTGGTTCCTTATAGAAACTGCAATCCAGGACAAGACAATAACATATGGGATGTTTGAAGAAACTTAGCCCAAGAAAACATATGTATACACATCTAGACAAAGTGTGGTGCTAGGTAGTAGGAGGAGCAGGAGAGAATAGTAAGAAGTATGCCACGCCTTCAATTTGCTTAACATCAAAAAATAAGTGATGGTACAAAGTAGGCACATACTAGTCTTGGGATGTAAATGGATGGAAATCTCTCTAAGGTTTGGCAGGTTTTCTTTTTCAACCAAACAGTAAAACAGTTGCTCCAAAGTGATGTGTGTGTATTTCAAGGGAGCACAAGACAATTCAGTAGTGGTAATAGTAGTTGTTTGGGAAGAAAATATTGAAACTTCTACTTATTTAAAAATAATTTAATACTCAATATTCTGTAATAATTTATATGGGAAAAGAATCTGAAAAAGAATGGATATCTGTATAACAAATTCACTTTGCTATACACCTGAAACTAACACAATACTGTGAGTCAATTATACTCTGTTAAAATAGAGGAAATAATAAGATGCCTAAGGTTCAAATTAAAAAATACTTTAAGAAAAGAAAAGATTAGTTCCCATTGTGACTCAGCAGGTTAAGGACCTGATGTTTTCTCTGTGAGGATGCAGGTTTGATCCCTGGCCTCACTCAGTGGGTGCGGCATTGCCACAAGCTGCAGCGTAGGTCTCAGATGTAGCTCAGATCTGGTGTTGCTGTGACTGTGGCATAGCCCAGAAGCTGCAGCTCTGATTTAACCTCTGGCCCAGGAATTTCCATACGTTGCAGGTGCAGCCATAAAGAGAGACGGAAAAAAAAAAAAAAAAAAAAAAAAAAAAAAAAAAAAAAAAAAAAAAAAGAAGAAAGAAAGAAAGAAAGAAAAGAGTCCTAACATTTAATGAAAGGGATTGACAATGAACCATCAGTCTGTAGCCCATGGATGTTTGTTCTCAGAAAGAGATAGAGTATAAAATTAATAATGTAAGCACAGTTGGACACAAAAGAAAATCTTAGCTGTGGCACTTTGTGAATAAGGTTTTTGGCAGCCAAATTATTAAATCAGATCTAACAAAATGTCACCTCCCCCCAGATTCAAAGTTATGATGAAACCATCTGAAATGTGAATTTGTTATTATTGTTAACAAAGACCCTTATAAGATTTGTGCTTAGCAAGGTATTAAAAAATCAAGCATGTCAACATAAGGACAATATTTTACAAATTTTTCGGAAGATTTCAAAGTCAAGAGTTACTCAATATGGCATTTAATGAAATTTCACTAAACTTTACAAATGTTTAGAAGTTTACTTATTAAAAAAAAGACCCCTTGGAAAGCCATTTTCTTTCCAGCATGAGTAAGACTGAAATAATACATGAAGCAATAAATCACAAACTCACATGTCGTCCTTTTTCAGCAGTGTTGGTAGTTACGTAAAACATCTTCTAAAGACTTAAAAAAGTATTAGAAAGTAGCATTAAAATTTATGCAGCGTTAGAATTGAGTGGCTCTATCAGCATTTCTACTGTTTTTCATTTTATTATATTTGCTAGATTGCATTTCAAAAAGAAAATTCATGATGGATCACAATTTTGTGCCACTAAAGGAAGAATGTACTGAAGAAGATAAATTTTCAGCAGTAAGAAAATCCTTGTTGATTTAAAAAAAAAATGTTTTATGAGAAGAATATGTTGTACTGCTTTGATGGAATTAATTTTTTTTAATGATTCTAAAGTAACTTTTTGCTATGTGAATTCTTAACTGCATCAATGATAGGCAAGGATTTTTTTTAGCTTTTTAGGGCTGTACCTGCTGCATATGGAAGTTCCCAGGCTAGGGGTCAAATCAGAGCTGTAGCTGCTGGCCTCACCACAGCCACAGCAATGTGGGATCCAAGCTGTGTCGGTAACCACCACAGCTCACAGCAATGCTGAATCCTTAACCCACTGAGTGAGGCCAGGGATAGAACTCACATCCTCATGGATACTAGTCAGATTTGTTACTTCTGATCCAGAACGGGAACTCCCAATAGGCAAGTTTTTCATCAGAGGAATCAAAGTCAGGAGTGTATCAGTATGGATGTCTGTAATTTCATAAGAACACAACCCTTTAAAATGATGTCAGATATTTATATAACTTTGTAATGAGATAGGGAATAACAATGATAGTGTTTGCAATTAAGGAGAAGTTCATTGGTTATTTCATTGAAAAGTACTTAAAGGAGCTGTTGAATTTAAAGACAGTATTTCATATATGAAAATGTAAGTGCTGAAAGGTGTTGCCCTTTCACTGATGACAAAAGGCTATCAATAGAGTGCTATTTAGCAGACATTTAAAGACAGTCACACTTATCTTTTACATATCAGTTAAAGGGACTATTTTTACAGTGACTGAGAAAGTAAACAAACTGGGAGAAAACTGATATTCTGGAGAATATTTGGAAAACAGATGTTTGGAAATGTTTCCTTTAATATGTAATAATATGGCTGAAAATGATACAAGTGTGTCAACTGTAAGATTGCTTATCTTTGCAAACTTTAAAATTTTTCAAAGAGAATTTTCTACCCCATTTAATAGCTTCAAAATGAAGAGTTTAAATCCTTTCCTTAAATTCTTTCTCTCTCTCTCTCTTTTTTTTTTTTAAACCCAATGCCTACATCAAGTTGAACTGAACTGCCTGTCTGAATTTCAACAAAAAGTTTGGCGTAATTGGTGTCTGGAAATGAAACATGAATATAACATTTTAATAACCAAGGACAATTATATACTTAGTTCATTTGTATCAACATATTCTTATTTTGAAAGATATTGTATTTATTTCTTGGGGTTGCCATAACAAAGTACCACAACCTGGGTGGCTTAGAACAATATAAAGTTACTGTCTTTCAGTTCCGGAGGGCAGAATTTGTTGGCAAGGCCCTGCTTCCTCTAAAGGTGCTGGGTAATGATCTGTTTCAGGCTTCTCTTCTAGATTCTTGGAGCTGAAGTCATTCCTTGGCTTGTCTTGTCTTCCTGTGTTCTTCCTGTGTCTTTTCGCATTGTCTTCCTCTGAATATATCTGTGTATCAACATGTTCTTGAAGTATCTTTTTCATCTATGATAGCTGTTGAAATTAAACATTGAATCAGTTGAACTTAGAACCCAAGCCCTCAAAATATTATACCACTAAATATTATATATGCCAAAATTAAGGTGATCTCACCAAGTAAGAACAAAAAAGTTTATATTACTGATAAATTCAATAAAATATCACATTGGTTTTTAAAAATTTATTTCATTGCTATCTAGCCTTTCTTCCAATTTTTATTTTTTGCTTTTGGTTATGAATGTATACAAAATATTAGTACAATGATACATTATGCAATTTATTTTTTAAATGTGTGAAAATTTATACACAATTTACTCTTCCTCATTTAGTAGGGATATGGATTCAAATATTTTCTATTGATCAAGATAGGTGATCAAAAGTTTGGAAGTCGGAAGCTTCCTGTTGTGGTTCATTGGGTCATCAGACCTGACTACTGTCTGTGAGGATCCAAGTTCGACGACCCCTGGCCTTGCTCAGAGAGTTAAGGAGCCGGCATTGCCATGAGTTGCAGTGTAGGTCCCACATATGGCTTTTATCCATGTTGCTGTGGCTGCAGCTCCCATTTGACCCCTAGCCTGGGAACTTTCATATGCTATGGGTGTGGCTCTAAAAAAAAAAGTTTGGAAGTCATCGAATTGGTGGAAGGGACAGAGATGGCTTTTTCAAGATAGTTAATCTGATAAAGTAATGTGATATATTGGAAGAAAGAAGAAGCAATGTAAAATCCTTTTAATACTATAAAACAGAAAAAACTGGGAAAAATTTAGTGTGGAGACCAACAATTCCACACATTTTTAAACTCTCTTTATACAATATATTATTCATTTTGGTTCAACATTTGTTGGGTACCTATTGTTCTCTGTTTGGCCCTAGCCGTGAAAATATGATGTGTTCTCCAGTCTAGAGCCAGCCACTGTCTAATAGGGAAAACAGGGCATGTGTGACTGGATGAAGGAGTAGAATCATGTGACAAGACAGATAATTTCCATAACATTTTGTAAGTAGTATACAAGGGGCTCTACGAACATATGAAGGGATTCTAAGATAGAAATCTATTTTTTTTTAAAAAAGTTTGTATTATAGTTGATTTATAATGTTCTGTTCAATATATATTCTTTTTTAATATTTTTATTTTTTCCATTAGTTGGTTTACAGTGTTCTGACAATTTCTACTGTACAGCAAAGTGGCCCAGTCATACATATATATACATATTCTTTTTCTCACATTATCCTCCATCATGTTCCATTACAAGTGACTAGATATAGTTCCCTGTGCTATACAGCAAGATCTAATTGCTTACCCACTCCAAATGCAGTAGTTTGCATCTATTAATCCCAAACTCTCAGTCATCTCACTTTGTTCCCATCCACCTTGGCAACCACAAGTCTGTTCTTCCAGTCCGTGTGTTTCTTTTCTGTGGAAAGTTTCTTTGTGCCATATATTAGATTCTACATATAAATGATTTCATATGGTATTTGTCTTTCTTTTTCTGCCTTGACTTCACTTACTATGAGAGTCTCTAGTTCCATCCATGTTGCTGCAAATGCCATTATTTTGTTCTTTTTGTGGCTGAGTAGTATTCCATTGTGTATATATATCACGTCTTCTTAATCCATTCATCTGTTGATGGACATCTGTTTCCATGACTTGGCTATTGTGAATAGTGCTGCAATGAACATATGAGTGCATGTATCTTTTCCAAGGAAAGTTTTTTTTCCTGATATATGCCCAAGAGTGGGATTGCTATGTCACATGGTAGTTCTATATTTAGTTTTCTGAGGTACCTCCAAATTTTTCCAGAGTGTTTGTACCAATTTACATTCCTACCAACGGTGAAGGAGTGATCCCTTTTCTCCACATCCTCTCCAGCATTTGTTGTTTGTTGACTTGTTAATGATGGCCACTCTGATGTGAGGTGGTACCTCATTGTTGTTATGATTTGCATTTCTTTAATCATTAGTGATGTTGAGCATTTTTTCATGTGCTTGTTGGCCATCTGTATATATTCTTTGGAGAAATGTCTATTCAGGTCTTTTGCCCATTTTTTCAACTGGGTGTTGGTTCTTTTGCTGTTCAGTTGTATAAGTTGTTTGTATATTTTAGAGATTAAACCCTTGTCAGTTGCATTTTTTGAAACTATTTTCTCCCATTCCATAAGTCGCCTTTTTGGTTTTTTTTTATGGTTTCCTTTGCTGTTCAAAAGCTTGTCTGTTTGATTAGGTCTCATTTGTATATTTTTGCTTTTATTTATGTTGCCTTGGGAGATTGACCTAAGAAAACTTTTGTATGGTTGATGCCAGAGAATGTTTTGCTTATGTTCTCTTCTAAGGGTTTTATGGTGTCTTATCTTACATTTAAATCTTTAAGCCATTTAGAGTTTATTTTTGTGCATGGTGTCAGGGTATCTTCCAGTTTCATTGATTTATATGTGGCTGTCCAGTTTTCCCAGAATCACTTGCTGAAGAGACTGTCTTTTTCCTATGTTATATTCTTGCCTTCTTTGTCAAAGATTAGTTGACTGTAGGTGTATGGGTTTATTTCTGGGTTCTCTATTCTGTTCCATTGGTCTGTATGTCTCTTTTGGAACCAGTACTACACTGTCTTGATTACCGTAGCTTTGTAATATTGCCTGATGTCTGGGAGAGTTATGCCTCCTGCTTGGTTTTTTCCTCAGGATTGCTTTGGAAATTCTGGGTCTTTTATGGTTCCATATAAATTTTTGGATTGTTTGTTGTAGTTCTGTGAAAAAGGTCATGGGTAATTTAATAGAGATTGCATTGAATCTGTAGATTACTATGGGTAATATTGCCATTTTAATGATATTAATTCTTCCAATCCAGGAGCATGGAGTATCTTTTCATTTCTTTGAATCCTCTTTAATTTCCTTAGTTCTCAGTATATAAGTCTTTCTCCTCCTTGATCAGGTTTATTCCTAGGTATTTAATTTTGGGGGGCACAATTTTAAAAGGTACTGTATTTTTACATTCCTTTTCTAATATTTTATTGTTAGTATACATAAATGCAACTGATTTCTGAATGTTAATCTTGTATCCTACTACTTTGCTGAATTCATTGGTCAGTTTGAGTAGTTTTTGTGTGGAGTCCTTAGGATTTTCTATATATAATATCATGACATCTGCATGGAGAGATAATTTTACCACTTCTCTTCCAATTTGGATACCTTTTATTTCTTTTGTTTTTCTGATTGCAGTTAAGATGGTATCTATTGTCGTCTGATGGGATAGGGTTGGAGAAGGCTTCATGGAAGAGGTGGAGCCTGAACTAACCTTTCCTAAGATCATGTTATAAATTAATATAATAAATTAATAAAAAGGAATATGAATAAATTAGAAAGTATCCTGTAAGTTTTCATTTTGTTTAATGAGGCAGAAAAATATGTAGGACAATTTCTAAAGATTTCTGTCTTCATAAAAAATTTTAAAAAGTTTTGATTGCTGAAAGTATAAACTTCAATTATCTGGAATCATCCTCAGACTACACTCATGCCTGATCAACAACATACCTTCCTTTCCTTTCATTCAGTCAAGACATCTTGAACACCAACTTTGTTTCAGGCACTGAGCTAGATGCCAGAAATATATAGTCAAATAAGACACTTTTTCTGCCCTCAAGAGATTAAAGTCTCCTTGCAGACACAGTATGGTAAAGCAGTGCATGTAGGTTAGTGTAAGAATTGCTGCAATGAAGGTTGAAATAAGGTGTATGTTGCAGGGTTGATCAAAAAGAGACTATTTCTTTCTGAAAGTGGACCATGTTGGAAAAGCCTTCCTAAAAATGATGGTTGATCTAGATCTTAAAGAATGAATAAGACTTTGCCAAGGAGATGGTGGAAGGAAAGTCATTCTAGGGAGAAGAACAGCATATGCAAGTACAAGGAAGCCTGCTGCCATTTTCTAGCCCCTTATAAATTATTTTTTGTTCACATTCTTTCTCACCATTACCTCCTAGGTTCTTGCTTAGCTGGACAAGTTGTATCAGATCAGGATTTACAAAATGTCTGTCTTCAGCATGTCTACAATCTGATTTGCCTTTGCAAAGTGCTCAAATTTAGAACTACATTCTACACTAACAGTGGATAATTCAAACATTTGTATAAGTTGGAGACACCATATTCTTTATCGTTGTTGGCCTAGAAACTATGGCCTCATTGGTAGGTGTGAGTGGTGACTGGATTTTACAGCTTCTCTGGTCCTGTATATTAATCATTGCCTCCTTTACCCTGCCCTTTATCTAAGAAAATCTTTCATCTGGCCACACCCATGGCTACCGTGTTTATAGCACTGAATCTGAAGGTCCTCAACCCCAGGGGTTCACCACAGCTAACTAAACAGATAATCCATATTAAAACAACCCAAAACTCAGTTGGGCCAATGAGACTCTCTTTCTGAAAATCTAACATTAAGATACCATGCTTTGAACACTTGGTGGTAAAGTGACCTGAATAAGATATCTAAACCATAGGCCTGGTGGTTGGCAGAGAAAAACTCTATCCATCAATATCAAAAGTGCTAACACTCTGTGAGGTATACCTATTGACACAGGTAGATGAAGCAAGGGCAGTGTGAGAATACCTACTCAAGAATTATTAGGCCAGGGGTCAGGTTGCTCTACCAAAGAGTTTGGGGTACCTGGAAACAGTTATGTAGATACTCACCATAAAGTCATTCACATGGGGATTAGAGAGAGATTTTTCCAACAGACCAGGTGAATAAGGAGTTTATTTGAAGGCTAGGTAGGAATCTCACATAATCCAACTGCAGACAGTACCACTCTGCCTCATAAATGCTGAAAAGATCTTCAGACAAACCACTTTATTTTATTTTTCCTTCAGGCACTTCTTTTCCCTTCCCTGCATTTCTCTATCTTTATCTCCTTTTCATTCTCCTTCATTCAGCTGGGCTTACTTCATAAGTCTCTTAGTTTCTGCTCCTGAGGAACTTCAGTTGAACATGCCCTCTGCCTTGCTCTGGAGTCATTTGGGCACAGATTGGATGTTACAGCTCTAAGTAACCACTACTGCTTACAAAGTCAAACTCTTGTCCCTTATTTTGAATTCTTGTGCCCAGGTTCTAACATTTCAGATAGCTGACATTTTTGGTACTGATGGGTAGAGTTTTTCTCGGGAAATTGGCAATATTAAAGCTTTGATATCTCATTCAGATCCTTTACTATCAAGTGCTCAAAGTGTAAAATCTTAACTTCAGTTGGCAAAATATTCTAGGTAGTATAAATTTAAAAAGCATTGCTGGAGCATTTGTAAGAATGGATCAGTTGGCAAAGGTCCTGATGCTGGCACAGGGAAAACAAAGACCAGTTTCTGCCAGGATGTCATCACCATGGGGCAAGTCAGCAGCATGTTCCATCCAAGTTACAACTAGTGTTCAGCTCCTGAGAGAATTAAGCAAGCTTGCTTTGTTGCAGAAAGCAAGCAGGATAGTCCAGGTACAGCAGTAGAGAAAGGAGGTGAGGCTCAAGGTTAAACAGAATCTGAGAGCAAATAACATTAAGTCAGTCAAGAAAAATAACCAAAGAGGTCATAAATCTGGGCACACTTGGAGGGAGTCATTGTTTCAGTCAAGAGGATCTGCTGAAAGAGGGCTATAATTTCAGAGCAGCTCAGAGCCACTAGACATCATTCCTGCTTCTAGATATAAAGAGCCTTCTGCGGCTAAAGTAAGGACCAGTCAGGAACCTTCAGAGCTGTTGTCCAAGAGGAGTGAATGTTCCTTCTTCTGCACAGACTTGGAATTTGAATAATCCATGATCACCATAAGGGCTCTGATGGGTTACACCCCAGTGATGGAGGTGTCAAGGTCACTCTCCATCATATAACCTTAGTTTAGATTCTTCATGGTACTCATGGAGATCTTATTTATTTGCTTACCTTCTATCTCCCCCCAGTGAAATGTAAATTCCTTTAGGACAGAAACATTAATCTCATTTTGGTTTTGTTTTCCCCATTACTGTGTTCTTAGCACCTTAAACAATGTTTGGCTGTTAGCATGTTCTTAGTAAATATTTACTGAACAAATAAACAGAAGCCCATGAACTCAGTGACACAGTCAAGGGCCAAGGGCCTGCACAATAGTCCTGGACTTGTGTTGGTGATCCTGACAGTCCTGGATTAAAATGTCTGCATTTTTTTTCTTTTTCTTTTTAGGGCCACACTTGTAGCATATGGAAATTCCCAGGTTAGAGATCGAATCAGAACTGCCGCTGCTGGCCTGTGCCACAGCCACAGCGACTCCACATCTAAGACACGTCTGCGACCTATGCCACAGCTTGTGCCAATGCTGAATCCTTAACCTACTGAGTGAGACCAGGGATTAAACCTGCATCCTCCTGGATACAGTCAGGTTTTTAACTCAATGAGCCACAATGGGAACTCCAACATGTCTGCATTTTTATTATACCTAGAAAACCTGATAGGCTGTCAACTACTGACACTGATTTCCCAGCCCATCCACACACAAATTCTCTTTTCAACTGATTTAGCAAATGTTCTAAGATGAAAAAATGTGACTGTGCCCTTCTGGTGAGAAGAATATGTATCTACTTGTTCCCATGGAACAAGCCCTCAGCCACAAATATTTTCTTCTTTCAGCCTGATTCCAACATGACAATCTAGCACCTCCCACTTTCCCCTTATTTTGTTCCTTTCTTCCCAATAAACAAACTCAGTTCTCATAGTTAATAAAACATCTCTCCACCAGGGAAATGTAAGTGACCATATTTTCAGGAAACAGCTGAAATTTCTTCATTACTTTGCCTTTTGAAAAGCAGCCACGTGGCTCAGTGTGAGTGCAGCACGTGTTTACTTTAACAAAGAGCCTCCTGCTGACTCAGCCTCTCTTCCTCCCAATTTCCTTTTCCATTCTTAGAAGACTGTTTGAATGAGTCCAAACTTGGCCCGGCATTTCTCAACATGTAGTGGGACTGCATTTATTAGCTTGAACACTGCCGCTCTGGAAATACGTATTTCCTTAGGGGGTGTAATCAAGTGAAAATAGCATTGTGTTAACAAAAGTTAAGTTTTGTAGTCTAAGAAGATATCTACTTTGTATGATGGCTTTAAACACAATCTCTTCCTTTGAAAGCAACAAGTGATCATGAATTTTGTAAAGTTGCAGAATGAAATAATTAGCTTTAAAATCCAGTAATGAGATTTTTATTAGTGGCTGAGTCAATCGACAGATATTTATTCCTGTGGTAAGGCAGGCTGCTACCTCATAGGCATTCCCAAATGTAACATGTTCAGGATGGAAACATATCCCTATTAGGACTTTTCTTGGTGTTCCTTATTTTAATAAGTATTAACAATCTGGTAGAAGAAATACAAAAACCGACATCTATGAAAAAATATTAGTGCATAAATAGAGTTAGGCACAATATATATATCTTTAAGGGGGGGTCATTTAATGCAACTAAATGCAATGGAACACAGATCAATAGTCTTCATTATCAGAGAATTTCCTGATCTCTTTTAACAAGAGAATAAAGCATTGGGATTAACATATATACATCACTATATATAAAATAGGTAATCAACAAGGACCTCCTGTATAGCGCAGGAAACTATACTATATTTTCTGTAATAACCTATATGGGAAAAGAATAGATAGATGTGCATGTGTAACCGAATCACTTTACTGTACACCTGAAACTAACACAACATTGTAAATTGAAAATATTCCAATATAAAACAATATAAGCCACTGGGAAATTCTTTTCAAATGTATCTTCTTTCATCTCTGCAGATAACGTGTCTATCTTACAGGCTGAGTTATCCTCTCAGTCACCTGGGTCACTTTTTTGGTGTTTCTGCCTGAGAATTCAGTGCCTTTCTGACTCATGTATTTTCCGTACAAAACTGAATTGAGCTTCTAGCCAAAAAAGGCCAGCTGCTTTATTATTCACAAAGTTAAAAGTTCCTTCTTCTTCAGCCATGGCTGTAGCAGTGATGACTATTGTGGCAACCATTTTGATTATCCTTTCAGTTTAATTTCTTTGATAAACTCTCTTCATTTGGCCAATCCCATTTGGACTGCATAATTAAAGATAGAAGTGTTAGAACTGAAGGACGAGTTTTAGAATTTCATGGGCTTTATAATTTGTCATCTGGTTGAAAAGACAATTTTAGCCCTATGATAGTGAAACAATATATTTAGTTTTTCAATACAGAGAATTATTTACAAATCAACTAATTGTAAAACATATAATGATACTGTAGGCTATGTCTAATTTTCCAGTCTATTGGTGTGTATCATAGACAAGCCCAATTCAGTATGAGGTCTCTGTAGTTCAGTGCGAAATATTTTCTCATTAGAGAGGTGACATGGTTCACAAAACAGTTGGGCAAAGATCATCACTAGTCCCTTGGCAAGAAGATTTTTTTAGTTTTATTTTTATGAATTTATTCATGTGTACAGGTGAAAAGAAAAAAATGCATTAATGAATTGCTAGTAAAGTAGTATTCTGTAGTACTCAAAAGTTTCTGATTTGGCAGGTAATCAGTGGAATAGGCCACCTTTTTTTTTTTTTTTTTTGCTTTTTAGGGTTACACTCGAGGCATAGGAATTGAATTAGAGCTATAGCTGCTGGTCTGTGCCACAGCAACATAGGATCTGAGCTGCAGCTGGTCTGTGACCTATATACCACAGCTACAGCAAAGCCGGATCCCTAACCCACTGAGCGAGGCCAGGGATCGAACCCGCATCCTCATGGATACTAGCCAGATTCATTTCCACTGCGCCACAGTAGGAGCTCCAGGCAATCTCTTGTGAAGAGTAAGATCTGTCCTCCAAACACCAACCCATTCCCCCACCATTTTCAGCATTTTTTTCTTTATTCCTTTGAGACTGAAAAGGTTTTTGGTTTTCAAAGTCTCGAAAGATAGGAAGATCTTGACAGGGAAATAATAGGATTGAATCGGCTTTTAATTAATAAAAATATGAATGTGTGAAAATTTAGAGGCATGTAAGAGGATGTTTTGGAAAAGCGATTTTATCAGGCAATGTCTTAAAAGTAATTTAATGGCTGATATTTATTATATGCTTATTATCTATCATGAGAATAATGTTACATAGATTACCATATTTAATCTTCATATAAGTCCAATTTTAATACGGCCCCAATTTAAAGTGAAGAAAATTAATCTTAGAAACATGGAGGTAGGAGTCAACATATTCTATCCCTGTTGTCTAAAACATTATTTTCCACTTGACCATTGCAATAGCCTTGAAACTGTTCTATTTTTGCTCTCCTACAATTCCTTCTTCACCTTGCATGCAGAAAAACAATTTTAAAATTGATGTAAAATCAGGTCACCTTTGCTCAAAACTCCCCAAAGACTTTCTAAAATAAAACCTAAACACTTTACCGTGGCCTACGAGACCCTACATGGTTCTATGCTTTAGAGGTGCCCGCATATTACAAAAAGCACAAAAATAGATTTATTAGAAGACACACAGGTAACTTTTGTTACTCAGGAGCCATTTCTCAAGCACTGGCACAGCACAGCTCCATCCTAAACATACACTTTTGTGACTAACATTGTTCAGGCCCCAGGGAAATGTCTTTTCACTTTTTTTTTTAACCTGCGTCTTTAAAATGCTGTGAATATTTGTGGATTGTGCTGTTGCCAACATCTGAGAATGACATGACTTCAAAAGGCAGTGGAAGAACTTAAGAGAAAAGATGAACCAATTAACTTCTTCAAATCCTTTCAGATAGCATGAATACCAAAAATTCTTGCATAATGAATTGCTATTTCCCAGTAGTGCCCTGAATCTTTTTTCCATTCTGAATCATGGTTCAGAAAAATTGTGTGGGACCTGAGGAAGAATAATTGCAGAGAGGGTCTGAGGAATATTTTTTTGTTTTTTTTTTCTGCCGCACCTGTGGCATATGGAAGTTCCTGGGCCAGGGATAAAACCCAAGCCCGAGCCAAGACCTACACCACAGCTGTGGCAATGCCTGATACTTAACCAACTGCGCCACAGTAGGATCTCCATGAGGAACATTTTTAAACAACTTATATTTACTCTTAAATTTGCATATAAGTAGATCTAAACATAACATATGAAAGAGTACCAATTCTTTACATTGGCAATTAGGTAAAAATGTGAAATTGCAAATAGATTTCTTTCTTTGGCAAAAATTTAATAAGATTTAATTAAAACTTTTAAAAATAACATTCAAATGTTTGCTTTATTTATAAAATATTAATTTAAAATTTTGATGTTCATCAGTCACAATTTGAATTTTACCCTTTAATCTGGCATTGCTCTGAGCTGTGGTGTAGGTCACAAATGTGGCTCAGATCCTGAGTTGCTGCGGCTGTGGCATAGGCTGGCGGTACAGCTCGGATTTGACCCCTTGCCTGGAAACCTCCGTATACTGTGGGTGCAGCCCTAAAAAGACAAAAGGACCAAAAACAAATTAAATAAATGAATTTTACCCTTTAATTTAATAGAAGGTTCTAAACATTTTAGAAAAAATAGAACACTTTTGAAAACATGAATGAAAAATCTAATTTTATAACTATAATATAATATAATATAATTATATTAATTTGGGTATAAAATATATTAAAATTATGAGTACATTGAGTACAATTTCATATACATATACATACATATTTCTTTAAATCATTAAGAATAAGGACAAGTTGAAAGCATGACAGAAATTTTTTTTTTTTGCTTTTTAGGACCTCACCTGAGGCATATGGAGGTTCCCAGGCTAAGGGTCTAATCGGAGCTATCGCTGCCAGCCTACACCACAGCCACAGCAACACAGGATCCTTAATCCACTGAGAAAGGCCAGGGATTGAACCCGCAACCTCATGGTTCCTAGTCAGATTTGTTTGCACTGCGCCATGACAGGAACTCCAAAAGCATGATAGAAATTTAAAAATATAAGATAGAGCCATCAAATAAAAAGATCTAAAAGAAAAGTTAAATAGAAAATCTTCAAAAAAGCAGAATCAGATTTTAAAAGCTAGAAACAATGTGAGTTACGCACAACCTACATGAAATTCATGAAAACACATTACATATTATTTAATGAAGGTTTATTAGTGATCAAAGCAGTAAAAATAAGCAGGAAGATTATTATAATCAAATTCACAATTTATACGTCATGAAACCTGAGCAACTTCTTATTCTTTGCTAAATGGAGTCTTTACCAATTTAAACAAAGATTATACAGGTAAGCCTTCCTTTGTACTCTTGGTATGGGATCATAAATGTTCATAAAAATGGGTTCATAAATATTATTTAAATATCTGTTTTTATTTATAAAAGTGATCATGGAATGGCTCATTATATGTCTATTTATTTATGGTAGGTCTCCTGATAGATTTTTTTCTTTTGCTTTTTAGGGCTGCACCCTTGGCATATGGACGTTCCCAGGCTAGGGGTTTAATCAGAGCTATAGCTGCTGGCCTATGCCACAGCCACAGCAATACCAGATCTGAGCCGCATATATGACTTATACCACAACTCATGGCAACGCCAGATCCTTAACCCACTGAACGAGGCCAGGTAGTGAACCCACAACCTCATGGTTCCTAGTCAGATTTGTTTCCACTGTGCCACCACAGGAACTGTCTTCCTGATAGATTTTAAATTTAATAAGACCAAGAACTTTGTTTTCTTCATATTTCTATCTATTCACAATTCTAAAGCAAGGCCAGACAAAAAGAATGTGTTTGACAAGTGTCTTTTTGAATCTAGAATTCTAAGACATTCATAGCCTTAACTGTCAAACCTACTGCACTCCACAGAAAATCTGTATAAACCTCTGGGAAACAATTGGGAAAGGGAAAATGAAGTTCAAATCAATAGTAGCTGGACTTATAACAAACATTTCAGCCTACCCTCCTGATGTTACCATTAAGACTCTAGCCAACTTTTGTTTGACATAGCACTGTGCAAAATACAGTCTTGGGCAATGTGGATTCAAGGAGAAATAAGACACAATCCACTTTATTGTAGATTATATTAGTGTCAAAATACTTGCTATCCCTCTTTCATGGGTCTGTCTTGATCGGTGATCTGTTGTGGCCAAGAAAATGGGAGTAGTCGTGACTAACATCAATTCTGAATGGAACCAAGAGGAGTCATCCTATGGCTTCGTTCTTTCTCTTTTCCTTCTGCCACAAACTAGTCTGTCCCAAATAGAGGGTGCCCTTTAAGTCTATAACCTGGAATGAAGACAGCCTTAGGCAGAGTCAAAGCTGAACTGCAAGGAGGTATATACCTCAAGCAAGAAATACATTTTGCTCTTGTACAGCCAGTAGTGTGTTAGGGTTGGTGTGTACTGGCTTGGGGAAATGATTGTACTCATCTCCTCCCCATTCTGCATTAGGTGATGCCCTGTTAGTAGCTTCACATTGGCCAAAGTGGAGTAAAATTGACAAGCACTACAAATCAAGACTTTTATTCCCAGAGAGATGCTTGTAAAGTGTTTATTAGAATTCCAATGTATATTTATCTATTTTTGGCCATGCCCAAGGCATGCAGGGATCAAATCTGAGCCACAGCAGTGACAAATGCTGGATCCTTAACTGCTAGACCACCAGGATACCAGTATTCCAATGTTTAAAGTCACTAATAGTTGAGATTGTTCATTGCCACACCACAACTTAGCCTCAGTTGTCTGACACACTATTTTCTCTCTCCCTCTTTTTTTTTTTTTTTTTTTTTTTTTTTTGGCTGGCCCCCAGCATATGGAGTTCCCTGGCCAGGCATCAGATCCAAGCCACAGCTGGGACAGATCCTTAAACCCACTGTGCCAGGTCAGGGATCAAACCTGTGTCCTAGCACTCCAGAGACACAGATGATCCCATTGCTCCATAGTGGGAACTCCTTATACACTATTCTCAAACAGCTGATAACCTGTAGTAGATATTCATAGGACAAAATAGAGTAACATTATACAGTTGACCCTTGTACTACATGGGTTTGAACTGTGCAGGTTCCACTTAAACGTGGATATTTTTCAATACCACATGGTCCACAGTTGTGTAAATGTACAGATACAAAGGATTCATGGATACAGACTCACTAGTCCCTTAACCTTGGACACATTTAAGAGCAATCATGCATGTGTAATGGAACAATCCTTGAGCAGTATAGACAGAGACCTCCTTCCTTGCTGGTATTTCCTGGAATTTACCTGCTTGTTCTGGGCTTCCATTAGTAAAGGCAATATCAGATGGAGGCCTCAGCCTAGAATTTTAAAGTATTGCTTATATTAACTTTCCAAGTGGAAAACTAATGTCTATAATAACTTGAGAGACTGAAGACCAGGGTAGAGAAACTACTTTTGTAGTGGAGTTCTTGTGTACCACAGGAAGGTGTTGGGTTGTGTCCATCCTTAAGTCACATCACATAAGATGTAAAATGATGAGAGCAAGGAGGAGATAGAAAATCTCCACTGAGGTTAAATTCTGAATTTACTTCTTTTAAAATCAGGAGTGCCTGGAATTACTATGATTGAACAAGTTTATATTCTTTTCCTCCATTGGTGGACATAGGTTCTTATGGATAAATTCATATGCAAATAAAGCAAAATGAATGAAGCATTTTTGGAGAATCTGAGAATTTTTGACTGTTCATTTCAAATCTGCCACCCTTGAGAGGGGGGTGGGCACATTGCCACTTAGAAGGTATTCAATTAGCATTATTTATTATTACTAACAGTGTTATGCACCTAAATTTACAAAGCCTTCAGGACAATTGAGAAGTGTTTGAAATCTGTCTCAGGTGTACCCTGCTTAGTGCTTTTCTTCTTTTGTGTTGCTTAAGATCTTCCACTCCCCTATTTAATAACTAATTCTCTCTAAAGTGTTAATTGATGGATTTACTCTGCCCAGGAATATTTTTTAGTTGGAAAAGACAGGAGAATGCAAAAGCCCTTCAAGGCCCAGAAAGAATGCACATCTAATTATGGGGTGCAACATTTGAGACTGGTGGTGGAGATATTTTGGGGTTGAGGAGAACACTTGCTTTTCTCAACTTATACGTCAGAAGTGTCTGCCTACTTTCTTTTCCAAGCTGCACAGTTTGGTGCAGGATCCTCAAAGTGCTAAATCCAAGTAGAGAGTGAGAGTAGAGATTTATGTTTCTCCTGGCAGACTTTAAAGAGAATTATTTTGGCCAAGTTTCCAAACTCCCTCTTCATTCCCTACCCCTTCACAGGCTTGAAATTATACCATTTGATGTCAATCTTTTCTGACTCTAATTAACAATAAACATGAAGATATTACTTTTTTTTTTTTTCTTTTTGTGGCTGCACCTGCGGCACATAGAAATTCCCAGGACTGACTCTGAGGCACAGCTGCAACCCTAGCCACAGCAGTGGAAAGGCTGGAGCCTTAAACCCATTGTGTCAGGCCAGGGATTGAACCTGAACCTCTGCAGTGACCAGACCCTCATAAATTTGTTCTACTTTGATCAGCAGAATGCTTAACCTTCCTACCATTGGTACAAAAGAGGGACATTGCTTAATTAATCTACCTCTTAAATGTTAATTTCTGGACCAATATCTTTTAAAAAATAACTTATAACAACTTTTGAAAATCAGTTCTGGCTACAACTTTATTTTAGCTTACCCCCCCCAAATCATCTTCTGTTTCCTATATCTTTATGGGAAGATACATAAACATGTATCTGGATTTCTTTTAATTTTTTTCCCCCTCTTTGGCCACCCTCAGCATATGGTTGGTGTTCCCGTGCCAGGGATCAGATCTGAGCCACAGTTGCGACCTATGCCAGAGCCACAGCTGTGGCAACACTGGATCCTTAACCCACTGTGACAGGCTGGGGGAGGAACCTGTGTCTCAATGCTCCAGAGACGTCGCTGATCCTCTTGTGCCACAATGGGAACTCTTGTATCTGGATTTTTAGAGATAGCATTTTATTTATTTATTTATTTGTTTTGGTCTTTTTGTCTTTTTCTGGGGCCGCTCCTGCGGCATATGGAGGTTCCCAGGCTAAGGGTCGAATTGGAGCTGTACCCGCCAGACTATGCCAGAGCCACAGAAACGCGGGATCCAAGCCGAGTCTGCAACCTGCACCACAGCTCATGGCAATGCTGGATCCTTAACCCACTGAGCAAGGCCAGGGATCGAACCTGCAACCTCATGGTTCCTAGTCGGATTCGTTAACCACTGAGCCACCACAGGAACTCCTAGAGATAGCATTTAAAAAAAACTATTTTTATTCTATTGGCCAGAAAGCCTTAAATTTCTGCTGAGCTTTGACCAAACCTTCATAGATATATTTTAATCTATGTTTTTCTTTTTTATCTGTGATAATTTTTATTATAATTAACTTGAATGTGCTTTCAGTTTATTCCATTGAGTTTGAAAGAAAAATCACTTAATATTTAAAATTACCACTGAATACTTCCCTCTCTGAAGCATCTGGAAATAGATTCTCTCCAAATTCTACATAAAGATAAATCTTTGTAAAACCATCAGTGTGAAATTTCTATACACTTTTTTTTTTTAAAAGAGTGAGATCATGTGTCTACATATTCCTAGATATATAGTGTCTAGCATATGGTAACAGGTATATTTTTAAAACTGCACAGAACTTATACTTTAAAAGCACTTTTTTTTTTTCCTTTTTTAGGGCCACACCTGCAGCATATGGAAATTCCCAAGCTAGCGGTCAAATCGGAGTTACAGCTGCCGGCCTATGCCACAGCCACTGCACAGAGGGATCCCAGCCATGTCTGTGACCTACATCACAATTCATGGCAACGCCAGATCCCTAACCCACTGAGTGAGGCCAGGGATCCAACCTGCATCCCCATGGATCCTAGTCGGGTTTATTAACCACTGAGCCATGAAGGGAACTTTGAACTTTTTTTTAAAAAAGTGAAAATCAAGGGCCTTTATTCACATGGCTGCTTCTGAAGAACCTGCAGGTTAGCGGGGGCTGTAATACATGTTTACTTTGCTACCCACAAGTGGAGGCTGTATCTACCCAGAAATGGTGTCCTTTTGTGTGGGAGACATTCCATTTTCATATCTTGATATATTACAACCTGCCTCTCCCACTCATTCATTCTTTTTGTCCTCTTTTCTTCCTCTATTAAATCTATATGACACTCTTCATAAAAGTTACTGAAAATAAAATCTTCTTTTTCCTAATACTTGTTTTGGTTTCAAGTTAAGAGGATTATTTGCTCTGTCTGCTTTTTAAATTTGTACTACCTTCATTTTATAATAATTTATTTCATTCTATGAACAATTCCTGGTATTCTTAAAAGCCTGGGAAAGCATTACTATGTTTTTATGCAACTACGAATAATATACATACTTAGAGTTTTTTTATTATTATTATTAACTTACTTACTTTAAGCCTCAACTTATTTTGTATGATGTAGGTTGCGTAATTACTTGCAGTAACTCAAAATCTGTTTCAAATTCAGACACGGAAGCTGTTTAAATAACAAACAAGAAAAGTTCTAGAATAAAAGCATCTCAAAAATAGGAGGATGCTTATGTGTCTATAGCATGCTTAGCTTGTATGTCCCCAGTGATGGGGAATTCTCCACCTTCAGAAAATTGTGACAGTCTGTAGCTTTCACAAATTAGTGATAAATTAGTGGTGTCTAATAAATCTTTCATTGAAGTAATTGAAGACAACAATTGTCATGCCTTTTAATCCATATTTCTCTAGGCTAATCATTTTAAATTTCTCTGTAAGGGGCTGATGACATGTCCAGAAATACCCATATTTGTTGTATAGATTATTCCACTGATGTGTGTACCACACTTTGAAGACAAAATGTAATAGCCACCCTAACTCTGGGGTAAAGGGCTAAATAGATTGTTAATGACTGGTTTGTTCACATGTAATCAAGGAAGGAGGTGGTGGTGTCTTGTGAGCTTCCTGTTTAAAACAGCCCAGGGAGAACAGAACTGAGTTTTCAACATTTTTCAATTAAATCCTTATTTATTGTGAATCCCCTGATGTCACAGATGCTTGTCTCTGTAGGCAGGAACTCATTGACACAATGGAGTTTTCACTATCAGTGAATAATTTCAGACTCGGATCTAATCAAGGAGTATTGTCAGACATTGTGTCTGTTAGCCTGATTTGATTGCAGTCAACAGAAATTAAACCCAACTAACCATAAGAAGAGTTAAATTTATGGAAAAGATAAAGTATTTTATTCTGGAGAACTGGGCTTGAGATGAGCAAGAACTGAAAAAGTCCTGAGGTGACACAGCAACAAGCTCATGAAACTGTCTTGTCATGATGCTACTGACCCAACTGGATGCGTTCTAACTATTTTCAAAGTCTAGGATCCTCTGCTCAAGCTTCTGTTTGCTTCAGTTTTTTTATGGAAGGGGTGAGATCCTGATTACTATCCTCCAAATCAGTGTTTCCTAAGATTTTTTAGTCTCAAGAACTCTTAAAGATTATTGAGGACTCCAAAGAGCTTTTGTTAATGTGGGTTATATCCATGTACATTTATTGTATTATAAGCTAAAAGTGAGTCATTTAAAAACATTAATTAATTAATTTCTTTTTCAGCTGCACCTATGGCATATGAAAGTTCCTAGGCCAAGGGTGGAATCCAAGCTGCAGCTATGACCTATGCCACAGCTGCGGTAATGCTGGATCCTTAACCCACTGTGTCACAGCAGGAATTCCCAGTTATTAATTTATTTAAAAATATCAACAATAAACTCATCACATGTTAATGTAGATAGATGCTATCTATGTTGTATTTGTTTTTTTCCAAAGGAAAAAATAGTATAAGGAAATGCTCTTGTTTTGTATTTTTGCAAATACCTTTAATGTTTGACTTGATAGTGAGATGAATTCTCGTATCTACTCTGCACTCAATCTTTTATGGTATATTATTTTAGTTGAAGTCTATGAAGAAAAATCAGCCTCACACAGATATGGAGTTAGAAAACAAAGGAATATTTAAAAGCCTTTTCCAGTTAATTGTGGATAAATAGCAGTGAACTGTAAAATATAGACAATAATTTGAAAGCCTGAAGAGGAAACTAATGAAGCTTTGCCTCAGTGGAGGTCTTGAGGACCAGAGGGAGACACTGGGGTGGGATCCTATGTCAGGATACTGAAATCATCCCTCATCTCCCACTGTCATCTTCCTCACGCCCTCACTGGATGGACAAGGTGAGAGAAAAGGGAAGTTGAGAGTCTCTCACTGACTGATATTACCTTCTGAATTTACTTCCTTTAATATCTGAAGTATCTGGGGGATGTAGGGAAGATGGTGGAGTAGTAGGATGTGAGGTTCACCCACAAATACACTGAAAATACATCTACATGTGGAATTATTCACACAGCAAATTTTCTAAAAACTGACAGAAGACCTCAGGATTGTGATAGAGCAAGAAAAACTTCATGAAACTAGATTGGGCAAAATTAAGAGGAAAGAAAAAAAAGATACAAAGGGAAGCGATATGGGACCTGTACCCCTAGGAGGGAGCTGGAATGAGGAAAAGATCCTGCACCCTGGGAATTTCCCCCACAAGCAAGGAGATCAGCCAAAATGGAGGAGGAACTCTAGACAATCAGCGAGAAGCGGTTAAAGTGGAAACAGTCCTCCACAAATGGCCAGTGCTCCAGGCAAATGTATGTGGGTGCCAGTGGGTGTCAGGAACTAAAACTCTGGCCTTAGAGATCAGACTCAAAAAGGGAGCCAGGGCTGGCTATGTGGGAAAAAATCAGGTGGCCACATGGAGGGACTAGAGTATATGGTGACAACAATTGAGGATGTATAAATGGAGGCAACCCAGTCAGGCTTAGGGGCTGCTAGATGCCATTGTTGGAGGGTGCTGAAAGGAAGGGGTGGGATCCACCTCTATAGCCTCCTTCTTGTGCTCACTTTTCTAAGGACACTGTCTGCTTTAGCTTGGGGAGCCACTTGGCTGCAGCGGCTGCCTGGAAACAGCTGCAAAGCAGCCCCACCCTCAGAGTTGCTGAGTCCTTGGAGCAGGTGGAGTAACCGCCTAGGGGAATAGCTCGAGCTCCCAACTCCTGCTGGTGCCCCCATGCTTGCCGGTGGTGCCCGACCTGTGCCAAAATAGCTGCTGCCAGCAGCACCCATTCCCCATGAGAGCAGTAATCTGCCTGGGAAAACACAAGCTCAGTGGCTTGCCCAGTGGCTCTGCAGGGTCTTATGCTGGCTGTGCTGGTTTCAAAAGAGCTGAGAGAGGACCACTGGCAACCATTCCCCTTGGGAGCTGTAAACAGCCTGATCAAGAAAAGCACAAGCTCCTTAAGAGGCTCACACTAGTGACACCTGATCTGCACCAAAAAGAGCCAAGAGAAGGCTGCTTGTGCACACTCTCTACCAGAGCTATCGGCTGCCTAGCTGGAGAAAAGCACAAGCCACAGGGCCACTGGCAGTGGCCCTGTGAAGGCCCACATTCACCACCACTTGTTGCACACCAAGGACCTGTGAGAGTCCCATTAATCCACATTCCAATCCACAGAGGCTACAGAGAGCACCCCTACCAGCAGCCAGGTCGGGGGGGGAACCACCAGAAGCACATGTCTTGCAGCTACAGAGAGTCTGCTAGTAACAGTTAGGGAGAATCCCCCAGAACTTGGGCTTTAGAGAGAGATCCCTAAAGTGGCCAAGCAATGAGAATGATAGCAGAATGGTGGTACCTGCCCCTACAGCTACAGAGAGCAGTCTCTAGAAATGTCCTGGCAAAGGGAGGGGTGGCAGAAGCACTGCTGTCATTGCAAGCTACAGGAAATAGTCCTGAAAGCTGCCTGGTAGCAGGTGGGGTTGTAGGAGACACTGTTACCCCTGTGTGCTATAAAAGTAATCCTGTGAACTGTGACTCACTGACACCTGCCTCACAGACCCCATCTCAGAAGCCAGCCAACTCCAGGAGGTGTGATACCACTGCTCCCAACATGTGCTCTGGGTACACATGAAGAACTAACACCCCTGAGAACTCCAGGACTGGGAACCTACTATTGCATCTACATTCCTACTGTCAAGAAGACTATAAACAGAAACATAGACATTTTGAGACAACAAAGAAGTAGCTTTCAGACAAAGGAACAAGACGAAAACACACAAAACCCACTAAATGATGAGGAGATAGGCAGTCTGCCTGAAAAAATTCAGAATGATGATAGTAAATATGATCCAATATCTTGGAAAAGAATGGAGACACAGATTGAGAACTTAAAAGAAACATTTAACAATGAGCTAGAGGATTTAAAGAGAAAGATGAATAACACAATATCTGAAATGAAAAACACTCTAGAAGGAAACAATAGTAGGTTAATGGAGGCAGAAGAACAAAGAAGTAAGGTGGAAGACAGAGTGGCAGAAATCACTGTCACAGAAAAGAATAAAGAAAAAAGAATTAAAAAAATTTAGGAGAGTCTAAGAGACCTCTGGGACAACATTAAACATACCAACATTGGCATCATAGGGGTTCCAGAAGGAGAAGAGAGAGAGAAAGGGCCAGAGAAAATAGCTGAAGAGATTATAGCTAAAAATTTCGATAATATGGGGAAGGAAATACTCACTCAAGTTGAGGAAGCTCAGAGGATTCCATACAAAACAAACACAAGAAGAAACACAGCAAGACACATATTAATCAAACTGACAAAAATTAAATGCAAAAAATATTAAAAGCCACAAGGAAAAAGCAACTAGTCACATATAAGGGAACCCCCATAAAGAGAACAGTTTGTTTTTCAGCAGAAACTCTACAAGCCAGAAGTGAGTGGCAAGATATATTTGAGGTGATGAAGAGGAGGAACCTAGAAGCAGGAATATTCTAACCAGCCAAGCTCTCCTTCAGATTTGATAAAGAGATCAAAAGCTTTACAGACAAGCAAAAGCTAAGAGAATTCAACACCTCCAAACCAGTTCTACATCAACTACTAAAGGAACTTCTCTAATCAGAAAGGGAAAACCCACAATTAGAAACAAAAATATTACAAATGAAAAAGCTCACTGGTAAAGGCAAGAAAATATAAAAGTAGGAAATCACCCACTGACAAATGTAATATCAAAACTAGCAAGCATGAAGAGGGGAGAGGACAAATGTGGAACATTAAAAATGCATTTGAAATTAAGAGACCAGCAACCACAAACAATTCTGCACACATACATATGTTTAAGAAAAAGGCAATAAGTACATGCTTATCCCTTAATTATATGGAATATAAATGGATTAAATGCTCCAACTAAAAGAAATAGACTAGCCCAATGGATACAGAGACAAGACCTGTGTATATGCTGCTTACAAAGAGATCCACTACAGATCTAAAGACACATACAGACTTAAAGTGAGGGGATGGAAGAAAATATTACATGCAATGGAAATTATAGAAAAGCAGGAGAAGCAATATAAGAATAAAATAGATTTTAGTAATAAAATAGATTTCCTTAGACAAGGAAAGACATTACATATTGATTAAAGGATCAAACCAAGAGGAAGATATAATGGTTATAAATATATATGCACCCAACATAGGAGCACCACAATATATAAGGCAACTACTAAGGTAAATAAAAAGAGAAACTGACAGTAAAAAAATAATAGTGGGGACTTTAACACCATACTTACAGCAATGGGCACATCATTTAGACAGGAAATAAACAAGGAGGGAGTTCCCGTCGTGGCGCAGTGGTTAACGAATCCGACTAGGAACCATGAGGTTGCGGGTTCGGTCCCTGCCCTTGCTCAGTGGGTTAACGATCCGGCGTTGCCGTGAGCTGTGGTGTAGGTTGCAGACGCGGCTCGGATCCCGCGTTGTTGTGGTTCTGGCGTAGGCCGGTGGCTACAGCTCCGATTCGACCCCTAGCCTGGGAACCTCCATATGCCGCAGGAGCGGCCCAAGAAATAGCAACAACAACAAAAGACAAAAAAAAAAAAAAAAAAAAAGAAATAAACAAGGAAACACTGGCCTTAAGTGATAATCAACACTAATTATCTATAGAACTTATATCCCAATGCAGCAAGGGACACATTGAACATTCTCCAGGATAGATCACAACTTGGGCCACAGATAAAGCCTTGGTTTATTTTTTAAAGCTTAAAATTATTTAAGGCATTTTCTCTGACCACAATGAGACTAGAAATCAACTATAAGAAAAAATGGCAAATACAAAACACAACCCCCTGGAATACAAACAATATGCTACTAAATAACTAATGGATCATTGAAGAAATCAAAGAGGAAATTAAAAGATACTTAGAGACAAAATACAATGAAGAAACAACAATCAAAAACCTATGGGACACAGCAGAAGAAGTTCTAAGAGGAAAGTTTATAGAGTACAATCTCATCTCAGGAAAGAAGAAAAACCACAAATAAACAACATAATCTTAACAACATAAATATCTAGAAAAAGAGGAGACAAACACCAAAATTAGTAAAAGGAAAGAAATAATGAAGATTAAAGCAGAAATTGATAACATAGTGACAAAGAAAATAATAGAGAAGATCAATGAAACCCAAAGTTGGTTCTTTGAAAAGATCAACAAAATTGCTAGGCCTTTAGCCAAATTCATCAAGAAAAAAAGGCAGAGGGTTCAAATCAATAAAATTAGAAATGAAAAAAGAGAAGTTACAGCTGACACCACAGCACAAGGGGGGCAGCCACAGAAGTAAGAGAGGCTACAACTCTATTATCTGTAAAAAGGCCCCCACACCAAAAACCTATAAAAATGAAAAGACAGAGAACTATAACTCAGATGAAGGAGAAAGGAAAAACCCCAGAAAACCAGCTAAGTGACGAGGAGATTCTCAGCCTCCAGGAAAAAGAAATGAGACAGTTGATGCTGAAGATGATGCAAGACATTGGAAATAAACTGGAAGAAAAGATGGGTAACTTACAGGAAACACTGAGCAAAGAGATACAAGATATAGAACTTAAACAAGAAGAGATGCAAAATACAATAACTGAAATAACTTCCCTAACACAGGAAAGGAACTACTCAAACAAATCTAGGAATTGCAACGAGTACCATATAAAATAAACCCAAGGAGGAATACACCAAGATACATATTAGTCAAACTGACCAAAATTAAAGACAAAGAGAAAATCTTGAAAGCAGCTAGGGAAAAGAAACAAGTAACATATGAGGGAACCCCAACAAGGTTATTGGCAGATTTTTCAGCAGAAACTCTGCAGGCCAGAAGGGAGTGGCATGATATACTTAACGTGATGAAAGGAAAAAACCTCCACCCAAGATTATCTTACCCAGCAAGGCTCTCATTCTGATTTGAAGGAGAAATCAAAAGCTTCACACATAAGCAAAAGCTAAGAGAATTCAGCAACACTAAATCAGCCTTGCAACAAATGCTAAAGGAGCTTCTCTAGGCAGAAAAGAAAAGACAGCAAGAGGAGACAAAAATTCCACAAATATAAGACTCACCAGTAAAGGCATATATACAGTAAAGATATGAAACCATCCATGCACAATTATACCACCAAAATCAGAAATCATGAGAAGGGGTGGGCACAATGCAGGACACTGGAGATGCACTTGCAATTAAGAGAACAACAACTTAAAACAATCTCATATACATGTAGACTCTTACATCGAAACTTCAGAATAGCTGCAAACCAAAAATCTACAATTGATACACAAACAAAGAAAAATCAAGTCAAATACAACACTAAAGACAGTCATCAAACCAGAAGAGGAGAGAACAAGAGAAGGGAAGAAAAATGAGCAATAAAAACAAATCCAAAGCAAGTAATAAAATGGCAATAATAACATACATATCAATAATTACCTTAAATGTTAATGGACTAAACGCCCCAACCAAAAGACATAGACTGGCTGAATAGATACAAAAACAAGACCCATATATATGCTGCCTTCACTTCTAGGGACACATACAAATTGATGGAAGAAAACGTTTCATGCAAACAGGGATCAAAGGAAAGCTGGAATAGCAATACTCATAACAGACAAAATAGACTTTAAAATGAAGACTATTTTAAGGGACAAAGAAGCTCATTACATAATGATCAAAGGATCAATCCAAGAAGAAGATATAACAATTTTAAATATCTATGCACCCAACATAGGTTCACCACAATATATAAGGCAACTGCTAACAATCTTAAAAGGAGAAATCGACAATAACACAATCATAGTGGGGGATTTTAACACCCCACTTACATCAATGGACAGATAAACCAGACAGAAAATCAATAAGGAAACACAGGCCCTGAATGAAGCATTAAACCAGATGAACTTAATAGGTATATATATATAGGACATTCCATCCAAATGCGACAGAATACATATTCTTCTCAAGTGCACAAGGAATATTCCCCAAGACTGATCACATCCTGGGCTACAAATCCAACCTAGGTAACTTTAAGAAAATTGAAATCATATCAAGCATCTTTTCCGACCACAACATTATAAGACTGGAAATCATCAACAAGAAAAAAACTGCAAAAAACACAAACAGGTGGAGACACAACAACATGCCGCTAAACAACCAATGGGATCACTGAAGAAATCAAAGAGGAAATTAAAAAATACCTAGAAGCAAATGACAATGAAGATACAACACTCCAAAACCTATGGGATGCAGCAAAAGCCATTCTAAGAGGAAAGTTTATAGCAATACAAGCCCACCTCAGGAAACAAGAAAAAGCTCAAATAAACAAGCTAACTTTACATCTAAAGCAGCTCAAGAGAGAACAGACAAGACCTAAAGTTAGTAGAAGGAAAGAAATCATAAAGATCACAGCAGAAATCAATGAAATAGAACTGAAGAAAACCATAGAAAAGATCAATGAAATGAAAAGCTGGTTCTTTGAAAAGATCAACAAAATTGATAAACCCATAGCCAGACTAATCAAGAAAAAGAGAGGTCTCAAATCAATAACATTAGAAATGAAAAAGGAGAAGTAACAACAGACATCACAGAAATACAAAGGATCATAAGAGACTACTATATGCAACTATACACCAATACAATGGAAAACCTAGAAGAAATGGACAAATTCTTAGAAAAATAGAATCTTCCATGACTAAACCAAGATGAAATAGAAAAGATGAATGGACCAATCACAAGAACTGAAATTGAAACTGTGATTAACAAACTTCCAACAAACAAAAGTCCAGGACCAGATGGCTTAAATTTTATCAAACATTTAGAGAAGAGCTAAACACCTCTCCTTCTGAAACTATTTCAAAAAATTGCAGAGGAAGGGGTACTCCCAAACTAATTCTATGAGGCCACCATCACCCTGATACCAAAACCAGACGAAGATACCACAAAAAAAAGAAAACAATAGGCCAATTTCATGGATGAACATCGATGCAAAAATCCTCAACAAAATACTAGCAAACCACATCCAACAATACATGAAAAGGATTGTATATCATGATCAAGTGGGATTTATCCCAGGGATGCAAAGGTTCTTCAATATCCACAAATCCATCAGTGTGATACACCACATTAACAAACTGAAGAATAAAAACCATATGATACTCTCGATAGATGAAGAAAAAGCCTTTGACAAAATCCAACACCCATTTCTGATCAAAACCCTTCAGAAAGTGGCAGAGTGGGAACCTATATCAACATAATAAAGGCCATATATAACAAAACCACAGCTAACATCATTCTCAATGGTGAAAAGCTGAAAGAATTCCTGCTGAGTCAGGAACAAGACAAGGATATCTGCTCTCACCACTACGCTTCAACATAATTTTGGAAGTCCTAGCCATGGCAATCAGAGAAGTAAAAGAAATAAAAGAGTCCAAACTGGAAAGGAAGAAGTAAAACTATCACTATTTGCAGATGACATGCTACTATACCTAGAGAATCCTAAAGACTCTACCAAAAACCTGTTAGAGCTTATCCATGAATTTGGAAAAGTTGCAGGATACAAAATTAATACACAGAAATCAATGGCATTTCTATGCACTAACAATGAAAGAGCAGAAAGAAAAGGAAAGCAATCCCATTTACCATTGCATCCAAAAAAATAAAATACCTAGGAGTAAACCTACCTAAAGAGACAAAAGACCTATACTCTGAAAACTATAAGACACTGATGAAAGAAATCAAAGATGGCACAAACAGATGGAAAGACATACCATGCTCGTGGATTGGAAGAGTTAATATTATCAAAATGACTATACTACCCAAGGCAATCTACAGATTCAATGAAATCACTTTCAAATTACCTAGGACATTTTTTACAGAACTCAAACAAAATATTTTAAAGTTTGTTTGGAAGCACGAAAGACCCAGACTAGATAAAAACATCCTGAAAAAGAAAAATGGAGCTGGAGGAATCAGGCTCCTGGACTTCAGACTATACTACAAAGCAACAATCATCAAAACTGCATGGTACTGGCACAAAGACAGACATATAGATCGGTGGAACAGGATAGAAAGCCCAGAATCCAACCCACGCACCTACAGCCAACTCATCTATGACAAAGAAGGCAAGAATATACAATGGAGAAAGGACAGCTTGTTCAATAAGTGGTGCTGGGAAAACTGGACAGCCACATGGAAAAGAATGAAATTAGAACACTCCCTCACACCACACACAAAAATAAACTCACAATGGATTAAAGACCTAGATATAAGACCAGACACTCTAAAACTCCTAGAGGAAAACATAGGCCAAACACTCTCTGACATAAACGACAGCAACATCTTCTCAGATCCACCTCTTAAGAGTATTGACAGTAAAAACAAAAATAAACAAATGGGAACTAATCAAACCTCAAAGTTTCTGCACAGCAAAGGAAACCCTAAACAAAATGAAAAGACAGCCCACAGAATGGGAGAACATCTTTGCAAGTGAATCACCTGACAAGGGATTCATCTCCAGAATTTATAAACACCATCTGCAGCTCCATACCAAAAAAACAAACAACCCCATCGAAAAATGGGCAGAAGATCTCAACAGACAGTTCTCCAAAGAAGACATTCAGATGGCCAAAAAACACATGAAAAGATGTTTAACATCACTCACTATTAGAGAAACACAAATCAAATCCACGATGAGGTACCACCTTACACCAGCCAGAATGGCCATCATCCAAAAGTCTACAAACAAGAAGTGCTGGAGAGGGTGTGGAGCAAAAGGAACCCTAGTACACTGTTAGTGGGATTGTACATTGGTGCAACCACTGTGGAAAGCAGTATGGAGATTCCTCAGAAACCTCAAAAAGAACTACCATTTGATCCAGCAATCCCACTCCTGGGCATCTATCCAGAGAAAACCATGACTCGCAAAGACACATGTACTGCGATGTCCATTGCAGCACTATTTGCAATAGCTAAGACATGGAAACAACCTAAATGTCCATCGACAGAGGAGTGGATCAAGATGATGTGGTGCATACACACAATGGAGTATTACTCAGCCATTAAAGTGAATGAAATACCAGCAGTTTTAGCAACATGGATGGACCTAGAAATTATCATGCTAAGTGAAGTCAGCCATACAATGAGACACCAACATCAAATGCTTTCACTGACATGTGGAATCTGCTAAAAGAACAGACTGAACTTCTTTGCAGAACAGATGCTGATTTACAGGCATTGAAAATCTTGTGGTCTCTGGAGGAGACTGTTTGGGGGGTGGGGGGATGTGCTTGGGTTGTGGGATGGAAATCCTATGAAATTCGATTGTGATATCATTATACAACTACAGATGTGACTAAAAATATAATAATAATAATAAAAAAAGCAAACTGTGCTGGGAAAACTGGACAGCTGTGTTAAAAAAAAAAACAAACAGCTGACACCACAGAAATACAAAGGTTCCTGAGAGATTATTATGAACAATTGCATGCCAATAACATGAACAAGAAGAAATGGACAAAGTCTTACAAAGGTACAACCAACCAATATTGAACCAGGAAGAAACAAAATATGAATAGACCATTCACAAGTAGTGAAATTGAAAATATGATTTAAAAAACTTCACAAAAAACAAAAGTCCAGGACCTGATGGCTTCACAGCTGACTTCTATCAAACATGTAGAGAAGAGTTAACATCTCTTCTTCTGAAACTTATCCAAAAAATTGCAGAGGAAGGAACACTCTGGAGTTTGTTCTAAGAAGGTAAATCAATGGAACAGGCTAGAAAGCCCAGAAATAAACCCAAACACCTATAGTTAACTAAACTATGACAAAGGAGGCAAGAACATATGGTGGAAGAAATTAGGAACAAGACAAGGATGTCCACTTTCACCAATGTTATTCAACATAGTTTTGGAAGTCCTCAACGTGGCAATCAGAGAAGAAAAAGAAACAAGGAATCCAAATTGGAAAAGAAGTAAAACTATCACTGTTTGCAGATGACATGATACTATACTTAGAAAATCCTTAAGACACTACCAGAAAACTATTAGAACTCATCAAGGAAAGATAGACTCTTCAATAAATGGTGCTGGGAAAACTGGACAATCACATTTAAGAGAAAGAAATTAGAACATTTTCTAACATCATATAAAAAAAAACTCAAAATGGATTAAAGACCTAAATGTAAGGCCGATGCTATAAAACTCCCAGAGGAAAATGTAGGTAGAACACTCTTTCATAAATTACAGCAACACTTTTTTTGATCCACTTCCTAGAATAATTACCATAAAGAAAAAAATAAACAAATGGGACATAATTAAACTCAAAATCTTCTGCACAGCAAAGGAAACCATTAAAAAAAATGAAAAAGACAACCCAAAGAATCATAGAAAATACTTTCAAATGATTTGTCTGACAAAGGTTTAGTCTCCAAAATATGAAAGCAAATATCTATTTAGGTCTATTGAACCTAAATAGATATTTGTTCCAAGAAGACATACAGATGACCAGCAGGCACAGGAAAAAAATGTTCAACATCACTAATTATTAGATAAATGCAAATCAAAACTATAATGAGATATATCTCACACTGGTCAGAGTGGCCATCATTAGTAAGTCCACAAATAACAAATGATGGAAAGAGTGTAGAGAAAAGGGAAACCTCCTACAGTGTTGCTGGGAACGTAAATTGGCACAGCCACTATGGAAAACAATATGGAAGTACCTCAGAAAACTAAATGTAGAATTACCATATGACTCAGCAATCCCACTCCTGGGTGTACATCCGGACAAACTTCCACTGAAAAAGATACATGCACCCCCCTATGTTCATTGCAGCACTATTTTCAATAGCCAAGACATGAAAACAACACAAATGTCCATCGATAGATGAAAGGATTAAGAAGATGTGGTACCTACAAACAATGGACTACTATTCAGCCATAAAAATGACAAACTAATGCTATTTACAGCAACATGGATGGAAGTAGAGCCTCTCGTACTAAGTAAAGTAAATCAGAAAAAAAGACAAACACCATATGATATCACTTATATGTGGAGTCTAAAATAGGGCACAAATGATCTGTCTACAAAACAGAAATAGATCATGGATAAGGAGGGCAGATTTGTGTTTGCTGGGGCAAGGGTGGAGAGAAGGGGTCTGATGGGGAGTTTGGGGTTGGTAGATGCAGACTGTTACATTTAGAATGAATGGGTGATGGGGTCCTGCTGTATGGCACAGGGAACTATATCCATTCTTTTGGATAAGAACTTGATGGAAAATGAAAAAAATGGCTGTGTATGGGTGGCTAGGTCATGTTGCTGTACAGGATAATTTGAAGAACATTGTAAATCAAATATACTTTAATAATTTTTTTTTTAAAGAAAGAAGTATCTGGAATTGAAAATGGTCACGTGGAGTGTTTTCCAGTCTTACATAATGAACCCATTCAAGCATGCCCAATTTTCTCACCCCTTTGATTCCTTCTTCCACCAGTTTGACATGGTAGATCTGGCATCTTTGCTTAATGTGGGCCATCATTTTTTCTAAGCTTCCAGGAACTATCCTGTTCCTGGAAGCTCTCACTCAGGGCTTTGACCAATAAGGTAAGTCTTGAATTATGGGAGAATGTCCCCATATTGACAAACAGCCATGTTCAGTTTTATATTCCATCTGTCTCAAACCAACACTCACTTTCTAAGTTTCTGCTGGGACTCATTAACCAGGCCTATAGCAACTTTGGCATATACTCCCTTTCTTCCCTTAGTAGGCCCAGCACTTTTCCAATCTGGTTATGCAGAGATTTGACACTAAATGAATGCCTGTAGCTAGGGAGGTGGAAAGAGATATGGTCTTGTAAGGCTTCTGCTTTGTATGAAGCCTCCACACAGGCTTCAAGCAAGAAAGTTAAGGTAGATCTATCTTCCAGTAAGAGAAATTAGCCTTCTCAGTGGTTCTTCCACTTTACAATCAAATCCTATATCTGATCTCCAGTGTTTCAACTACAAGCATGAGGTTTTCTTTAAAGGCAGCCAAGGAAGTTCTCTGACTTTCATATTTTGCTTTAAGTTGTTGATTAATAAATCTGAGATTTATTTTTTCTCTTCAATGAACCAGTAACAATATTTCACTCAAATCTTTATATCTGCTATTTCTCAAATGCCTATAACATAGCGCCAGCTTTTGTACACCCTTACACATTTTTACAGTTTGCCAGAAGTGAAAATCTTCACAATTGCACAATGACAAGACGTCAGTGACTATGACTACATGTTTTACCTGTGATTGATCCTCATTTCCATTCACCTGGCAATGGTCCAACTCTAGAATCTCATCCTTAGATCATATCCTAGAACATAAACAAAACCTGAGACTGGGGTCTTATTGAAGTGATTTATTGTAGGAACGTGCTCAGGATAAGGGGAGGGAGGGAAGGAAGTCAGATCTAGCAGCAGATTAAAAGCTAAGCAAAATTGCCGTTGTAACTAGAGGCTAGCTTTAGTTTCCCCTGGGGGAGATCTAGAGCAGAAATTGTATCATAGTTAAGGTCTCCTCTATTAGTTTCTTTCTAGGCAAGGTGGCTCTCATTTAGCTGAGGGCAATGCTCTGGAGAAGCATGTCTGTTTGATAACAACTTTGGATAAAGAGTAACAAGAATTAAAACTATTATTGATAAAATTTGCAAGTGCTTAGAATTGCTGAAACCAATTATTGAGAAGAAATGTCCCTCTCTGGTTTTCCATGCACTGTAATTTTTTGGAAAGCCATCATATTTGAGAACTTCCTCTTCCTTTCCATTTATTGTTTTTCATTTTCTTTTTCTACTCTGCATGACTGTTACGAGCACAATGGCAAAAACTGAGCAAATCAAATAAGTTATTTTATAAACATTTATTGGCATTATTTTTTTGCACATTGGCCATTTTCTCCAAAACATTGTTATTAACCCAAATGAACATTTCCACTCTGGGAAAACTCCATGAGCTTTTATTAGTAACATTAAATAAAGAAGAATAATTATTTGATAGTCTTTTCTCCTCTCAGATGTCCCAACCTTTTCCTTTCCTCTTTTTTTTTTTCTTCTCGCTTGCACTTCCCCTTTACTATCTTCTCTCTCCACTTACTCTTTCTTTCACTTATCTTCTGTTCATACTTCTAATTTTCAGCCTCTCTTTTACTTGATTTATCATACAATGCAATGTGGCTATTTTACACACATATATATGGTTTTATTTTTTTGAGATTATTTTCTTTTCTGGCACCATCTATCTTTGCATCGGACAGGTATTCCTCTCATGATTTTATGAGTTTTTATCAGCATGCTATGAAACAGATTCAATAGCAGAAGACTTTAATTACTTTCTCTGAATATCTCTCCTGAAGAAAAAGAAATTCTTTTTGGACCATATGCTGGCTATTAAAATCATGAATTTTTAGTCTTCATCAAAAGGAAGAGATAAGAAAAAATAAGATAATTAACCTTTATCATGTAGAAAACATTTTCTGTAATTAAATAATTTCAATACCCTACACTTTACATGGTGGCATTATATCAGTTTGCTAGTATGCAATAACAAAGTACCACAGACTGGATTGCTTAAATAACAGAAATTTGTTTTTTCACAATTCTAGAGGATAGAATTCTAAAGATGTTGGCAGGGTTGTTTTTTTCTGAGGCCTTGCCCCTTGGCTTGTAGATTGCTGTCTTCTCCTGTATCTTCATGTGGTCTTCCATCTGTGTATGCATTTGTGACCAAATTTCCTCCTGTGAAAAGGACACCAGTCGTATTTGGATTGGGGCCCAGCCTAAAGACCTCATTTTAGTTTAATTACCTCTTTAAAGACCTTATCTCCAAATATGTCACATTCTGAAGCTTTAGGGGTTAGGACTTCAACATAAAAATTTTAAAGAAGACACATTCAGCCTTTAACAGGTCCTTATCAACTTCATAACTCTTCAGATTTTAATGAATGAGGAAGTCTATGCATTACCATCTTCTATGTTACAGCTTTTAGAAATGGCTCAACAGGGGTCTTAGTACCTTTAGTCTGGGTTTGCTTTACCAAAATACCACAAACTAGGTGGTTTACAAACAATAGAAATTTATTTCTCACAGTTCTGGGAGCTGGTAGGTATAAGATCAAGTCACCTACAGATTCTGTTTCTGGTTGAAGCTCACCTACTGGTCACAGATGGATTTTTTTTTTTTTTTTTTTTTTGCTCTAACCTCAGTGATGGAGAGATAGAGTGATTACTATAGGTCTTCTTTTATAGAGTTACCAATCCTATCATGAGGGGTACAACCTCATGGCCTTTTCATCACCTAGATACTCCATTTACAAGCAATATCACATTGGGGATTAGGTCTCAAAATATGAATTTTGAGGGAAACTAATATTTTTTCTATAGCACAGGGGGACTTATGGTCCCAGGAAGATTAAGTAGACATACATTTCCCTATTCTTCCCCTAAACAAAGTGAAAACCCCTGGACATTATATATAAAGCAAAAAAAAAAAAAAAAAAAAAAAAAAAAGAGAGGACTCTGAATAGTGAAAAGAAAAAGGTATAGCAGTTGGGGACCTCTAAACCCAAGAAATGACATGAGGATGTTCTCGAGGCTTTCTTATTTTTTGCCCCATATATACAGAAAGGGTACTGGAGAAACTGGCAACCCAGAAATGCCACTATTCTCGTATAGAAAAAGCCCCCTCACCAAAGCCTGCACTCTCTAGCCAAAGAATAAAAAAATGGGAAGCTGAGCAAGGCAAAAAAGTTTTAGATAATAACTACTCTACTCCAGTCAAATGGCACAGAAAAAAAATGTGATCTTATCCTCACCCCACCAGCAAAATAAAGTGGACTTGACACATTAGACCAGATGTACCTAATAAATATAATCAAAACATCCATCTCTCAACAGCAGCATACACATTCTTCTCAGATTTGGTAGAATATTCTCCATAATAGATCATATTTTGAGCCAAAAAATAAGCTTTAATAAACTTAAGGATAGTTGAAACCATATCAAGCATCTTTTCCTATAACAGTGGTATAAAACTAGAAATCAGTTACAAGAAGAAAACTGGGAAATTCCAAAATCTGTGGAGATAAAACAACATCTTCATAAGAAACAAAGGGGTCAAAGAAGAAACCAAAGGAAATAAAAAAAAAAACAAACCTTGAGACAAATGAGAATGGAAATACAACATACGTATACGATACAATAAAAGCAGTATAAAGAGGGAAGTTCATAGTGATAAACACTTACATTATGAAAAAATAAAGATGTCAGCTAAATAACCTAATAACAAAATATTAGTATTCCTTCTCAAATTCTTCCAAAAAACAGAAGGGGAGGAAACACTTCCATAAGTTTGGAAGGACAAACTTATCCTAATACAATAGCCAGACAAGAATGCTACAAGAAAAGAAAATTATAGGTCAATATCCCTGGTGAACATAGAGGCAAATTGTTCAAAAAAATTAATGGATCAAATTCAACAATACATTAAAACAGTAATACACCAAGATCCTGGCATGCAAGGATGGTTTAACATAGTGCAAATTAATCAATGAAATACCCCGCATTCACAAAATAAAGGATAAAACTCACATAATTGCCTCAGTTGCAGAAGAAACACAATAAAAATATATCATTCTTTCATGATAAATCTCTCAATAAACTGTTTGTAGAGGGAATATACCTCAACATATTAAAGGCCAAGTATAACAAGCTCACAGCTGACATCATACTGAACACTGAAAACCTCAAAACTTTACTTTTAAGATCAAGAGCAACAAAAGGAGGCCCACTCTTGCCTCTTTTATTCTACATAGTACTGGATGTACTGTGGTAGTGGGGATATAAATTTGTGCAGCCATGGAAAAGCGAATGGATATTCCTTAAAAAATTAAAAATTGAGCTACTACATGATAGAGCAATTCTACTCTGGGATATTTTGATAAGGATTGTATTAAATATGGAGATTGTGTGGGGTAGTATGGCCATTTTAATAATACTAATTCTTCCAATACAAGAGCATGGGAGAGCTTCTCCTTTTGGAATCGTCTTCAATTTCTTTCATCTATACTTTATTGTTTTTTGTTTTTTGCTTTTTAGGGCCATACATGCTGCACATGGAGGTTCCCAGGGTAGGGGTCCAATTGGAGCTGTAGCCTCTGGCCTATGCCACAGCCGCAGCAACATCAGATCCAAGTCATGTCTGTGACTTACACCACAGCTCATGGCAACATGGGATCTCCAACCCACTGAGCAAGTGCAACCTCAGGATTCCTAGCTGGATTCATTTCTGCTGCGCCATAATGGGAACTCCATGTGTTTTATAGTTTTCAGAGTATAGGTTTTTCATTTTCTTTGTTAAGTTTATTGCTAGGTATTTTTGGATGCTATTTTATTTTATTTTATTTTATTTTTTTGTGTTTCAGAGCTGCAAGTGCAGCATATGGAAGTTCTCTGGCTAGGGTTTGAATTAGAGCTACAGCAGCCAGCCTATGCCACAGCCACAGCAACTTGGGATCCAAGCCTCATCTATAACCTACACCACAGTTCACAGCAATGCCAGATCATTAACCCATTGAGCAACTCCAGGGATCAAACCTGTATCCTCATGGGTAAAATTTGGGCTCATTACTGCTGAGCCACAACAGGAACTTCCTGAATGCAGTTTTAAATGGTATTTTTAAACTTTCTGGTATTTAATTATTAGTGTATAAAAATGTAACAGGTTTTTGTATATTAATCTTGTATCCTACAAACTTGCTAAATTCATTTATTGGTTCTAAAGGTTACCTATCACATCATCTGCAAATAGTAACAGTTCTATATTTTCCCTTTCTCTTTGGATGCCTTTAATTTCTTTTTCTTTTCTGATTGATGTGTCTAGGACTCCCAATACTATGTTCAATAGAAGTGGCAAAAATGGGCAGGCATCCTTGTCTTGTTTGAGATTTTGGTGAGAAAGCTTTAAGTTTTTCACTGCTGAGTATTGTGTTGACTGTGGATTTGTCATAATGGCTTTATTATGTTAAGATATGTTCCCTCTATATCTACTCTGGTGAGGTTTTTATCATAAATGGATATTGGATATTGCCAAATGTTTTTTATGTGTCTTATGTGATTTTTGTTTTCCTTTCATTAATGTGGTGTATCACATTGATTTACTTCCATATGTTGAACCATCCTTGAGATACTAGAATGAATCTAACTTGATTATGGTATACGATTCTTTTTATATTGTTGGATTTGGTTTGTTAATATTTTGTTGAGGATTTTTGCATCTGTAGTCTTCAGATATATTGGCCTGTAATTTTAATTTTCCTTCCTTCTTCCTTCTTTACTTCATTCTTTTCTCTCTTTCTTCCTTCCTTCTTTCTTTCCTCCCTGCCACCTACCTTCCTTCCTCCCTCCTTTCTTTCTTTTTTCCTTCTTTCCTTCCTTCCTTTCTTTCTTTTTTCCTTCCTTCCTTCCTTCCTTCCTTCCTTTCTTTCTTTCTTTCTTTCTTTCTTTCTTTCTTTCTTTCTTTCTTTCTTTCTTTCTTTCTTTCTTTTTCTTTGTTTGGTATCAGGATAATGTGACACCATAGAGTGAATTTATGAGTGTTAACTTCTCCACAATTTTTTGGAATAATCTGAGAAAGATAAGTTCCTTTTTTAATAGATTTGTTGGAATTCCCCAGTGAAGCCATCCAGTCCTAGACTTTTGTATGCAGGAAGATTTTTTTTTTATTACAGATTCTATTTCATGTCTAGTGATCAGTCAGTGCAAATTTTCTGATTCTTCTGGATTCAGTCTTGGAAGGCTGTAGGTTTCTAGAAATTTGTCTATTTTTTCTCAGTTGTTCAATTTGTTGGCATGTAACTATTCACAGTATTATCATGTTTTGATTCTCTGTGGTATCAGTTATTATTTCTTCTCTTTATTTCTTATTTTGTTCATCTGGGTCCTCTCTTTTTCTTAGTGAGCTTTGATAAATATTTATCATTTTTTTATCTTTTAAAAAACCAGCTCTTTGTTTCATTGATCTTTTTACTATTTTTCCTCTATTTTATTTATTTCCTCTCTGGTCTATGTTATCTCCTTCTGCTTATTTTGGGCTTTATTTATTCTTTTCTTTTAAATTCTTTTAGGTGGTATGCTAGGTTTTTTATTTGAGATTTTTCTCATTTCTTTTTTTTTAATTACACAAATGAATTTATCACATTTGTAGTTGTATAATGATCATAACAATGCAATTTCACAGGATTTCCATCCCACAAACCAAGCACATCCCCCCACTTCCCGAGATTTTTCTTATTTCTTGAGGAAGCCCTGTGAATTCACTCTTTAGAATTGCTTTTGCTGCATCCCATAGATTTTGGAAAGTTTTGTTTCATCTTTGTTTGTCTTGAGCTATTTTTTGATTTCCTCTTTAATTTTATCATTGATCTATTTTTTTTTTTAGTAAACCAGTGGTTGTTTAGTTCCCATGTATTTATTCCTTTCCCATTTTTCCCTCTGTAGTTCATTTTTAGTTTCATACATTTGTGGTTGGAGAAGATGCTTTATATAATCTCTATCCTCTTAAATTCATTAAGTATTGTTTTATGACCTGCTATGTGGTATATCCTGGAGTACTTTCCATTCACAAAAAGTGTGTATTCTTCTTTTTCCAATGTAGTGTCCTGTAGATATCAATTAAGTCCAACTGTTCTATATTGTGTCATTTAGGACCTCTGTTACCTTCTTTGTTTTCTTGTCTGGATGATTTGTCCATTGATGTCAGTGGGATGTTAAATTCTGCTATTATTGTATTATTGTCAATTTCTCCCTTTATGTCTTTTAGTATTTTCTTTTTATATTTAAGTGCTTCTGTATTGGGTACATATATGTTAATAAGTGCAATATCTTCTTGTATTGATTTCTTCAGTATTATATAAGGTTCTTCTTTTTCTTTATGGCCTCTTTTTTAAAGTCTATTTTGTCTGATATATGTATTGCTACCCCTGCTTTCTTATCTTTTTTATTTGCATGAAATATCTATCCCTTCACTTTCAGTCTGTGTGTGTCTTTAGGCAGCATATTGAAGGGCCTTGTTTTTTAATCCAACCACTCACCCTATGTCTTTTGATCAGAACATTTTGTCCATCGACATTTAAAGTATTATTAATCGATATATACTTACTGTCATTTTATTCCTTGTTTTCCAGTTGTTTCTGTGTTCTTTGTTCCTTTCTCCTTCTTTTTTTCTTTCCAATTGTGATCTGGAAGATAGAATAATGGAAATCACTCAATCAGAACAGCAGATGTAAAACAATGGGGGGAAAAAGGCAACATCCAAGTATTATGGGATAATATAAAAAGTGCCACCATATGCATAATAGAGCTTCCAATGTGGGGGAGGGAAATAAAATATGTTGACTTTCAGAATATGTCTGAACTTAAATGATTATCAGTTTAAAACAAGTAGATAAAATTATGGGTCAACATATATGAACTCCACAAATCAAAACCTACAATAGATACAAAAAAAAAATAAAGGAGGTCAAGCATTCTACAAAATAAAATAAAATCATTCTTGTGTGTCATTTATTTTGTTATTCATTGCTTCCAGAGTGTTTTTTTTAATATCATGAATTGAATTATCTATTTTTGATGGGTCATCTTTAGAATTTCTAGTTATTTGCTAGAATGATCTGCCTTTACATTGATACTCTTTCTTAATTCAGTTGGCATTTTGATTACCAACCTTTTGAACTCAGTGTCTGGTAGACTAATTATGTTTCATTATTTATTTTGGGGGGGTTTCTTTTGTTCTTTTAGTTGTGAGTAGTTCCTCTTTTTTCATTTTACTAAGCTTTCTCTGTATCTATGAATATATGTAAAACAGCTATCAATTGTGGTCGTGAATGGGTATTTTATGTGGGAACATCCCTATGTAGGCTGAATATGCCCAAAGTCTTTGATGCAAGAGCTGTATTTTTATGTGGATGACAGGTACATCTTTCCTTAGGGTGTGATGACCACTATCACCTTGATGGGGGTGTGGTTGGTGTTGGAGGAGCTAGAGTCTGTACAGGGTGTAAGGTAGGACTTACTTCCTCTCTGCTCCATCACTGTTACCACCCTGTTAAGGGCAGGGTCTGCTTCCCAGTTACTGGAGTGGAATCCCTGACAGTTGGACTCAAATAGGCTCTCTTCCTTTTAAGTGTATGCTATTCCTTCCCCAAAGGAAGGGAGGGCCAAAGAAAGCAAGGCTTGTGCACTCACAGCAGTCCAATATGACGCCTGTGTAGGCTCAAGGTCACATTCTGTCCCCTACTGTTTTCCCAGATTTAGTGCAACATTGTGGCATGGAGTGGGCAGGGCCAGGCACTTGCTCAGCTGCTAGGACTGGAGGTTGCTTTGTGTTGTCTGTGAAAGCTTGAGCAGTTGCACTGCTGGAGAGGTACGGGGTGTATCTGTGATGCTACCTGTGTAAGTGTTAACAATGGTCATGTCTACCTCCTACAAACTACTCCCCAAGCTCCCTGGCCATCTGTGTATCATCAGATTGAATCCCTTTCTGGGATCTGGCTGCCTGAGATCCTATCCTATGACATGGAGTGAAAAGGACCAATGTGTTTGCTCATCTTGGATGGGGACGCTGAGGCAAGTTGTCAGGTGCTAGTGCCAAGCTCTCTCTGCCTGTCTGCTGGCAAGCCAGCCCCTGTGCACTTCTTATAAGTGGAATCTAGGCTTCTCCACATCTGCTGTCTGTCCCAGCATTTCCCCCAGTAGCCAAAGGGGCACGGCTCCTCCACAAAGAATCCCAGGACTGGAATTCCCAGTCTGCAGCTCACTCTCCAGGGCCAGAGTGTGCCTGTGAGCTTTCTTCTTCTTCTAGACCCCTCCTGCGAATATAGGTCCTGACCTGATGCTTTTCTTCCCATCCTTCCTGATTATGTGGGAATCTCTGCTGTAGCCTTAGTTATATGGGAGTTCTTCTGCCAGTTTCCAATTAGCTTTCCATGAGAATTTTTCCATATTTTGATATGTTTTTGATGTGTGTTTGTGTGGGGGAGGTAAGTCATATGTCCTCTTGCTCTACCATCTTGATCTCCATATCTGAAACCATATTAAAGAGATATCTGTACTCCCACATTCAAGGAAGCATATTCACAATAATAAAAGTATGGAAACAACCATTGATAGATGATAGATAGAAAATGAGGCATGCAGGCATGTGCATACACACACACACACACAAAGTATTAATCAGCTTTAAAAAAAGAAGGAAACCCTCATTTTGCTTTCCCATAGTAGTCCCACTATGTAACAATCAAATCCCAGTAAAAAAAGGGAGAGATACCAGATGTAGGGTTGGCAAGCACATACAGTTAATGAATGTTAACTAGATTTATTGTGGTGATCATTTTATCCTGAATATAAATATCAAATCATCATGTTGTACACCTGAAACTGATATAATGTTACTGTGCCAATTATACTTCAACTTAAAAAAAGAAGGAAATCTTGCCATTTGTGACAACATAGATTAAGTCGGATGACATTATGTTAGGTGAAATAAGGCACACAGAAAAAAAAATACTATGTGGTATTCCTTATATGGTGAATTCCCCACCCCCCCAAAAAAAACCCCTAAACTTATGGAAACAAAGAGAAGAATGGTAGATGCAGGGGCTTGGGACTGGGAAAAATAGGAGGGGATTGATACAAACTTTTAGTTATAAGTGAAATAAAGACTGAGGACTAGTGTATAAAATGGTGAGTATAGCTGATATACTGTCTTGTATAAGTGAAATTGGCTAAGAGAGAACATAAGGGTTTTTTTTTTTTTCAGGTGAAAAAAATAGCTTGGATATTCACTGAAAAAAATATTCACTTATATTTGGTGGCAACTTGATTTGAGTCTTAAAAATTTATCTTGAATAGATCATTTTAGCCAGAGCAACCAGTAAGGCCATGGGGACAGAAAATAAAGGGCTGTACTGAAATTGGCATTTATCTAAATGTGCTCATAATATGGGGTATCTATAATAATATAAAAGTGGAAAAAATCACTGAAAGAAGTGTGCAATGAAGGAGATAGAGGAGAAGGTGACATAAAGCTGGACAATGCCTAATCTTAAGAGACAGGTGACAGAGGATAATCTATTCAAGACCCTAGAAAGTTATGTTCAGGGAAAACTAATCTAGCTCCAAGAAGGAAGAGTTAGTCAAAAGAGTCACATGCCATGGAGAATTAAGAGATCGAAGTGGGAGGAGGACATTTTTGGGCTATTTTCATCTCTGAGAAGGAAGCCACATTGCATGGATTATGTAGTAGAAAGAAAAAGCTATTTTTGTGACATTTGTGATGAAAGAAAATCATGATAGGATGGTAATTTGAGGGGAGAGCAGAATGAAGAAAACTTTCATAATGACAGTAAATCTCTTTGGCTGCAATCAGCCAATTTCCTCTCATTCCACTGCTGGATAGGGTAGAATGGAAGTCCACATCATTCTCCCTAAAGACAGTTTTCAAGAAGTTATTAATAGGCAATTTATCCTGCAGTCCTTTCCCCACTACTGCTATTCAGGTAGGAATGAATCTCAGAGAGCTGCAGTTGGAAAAATGTCAGTATTCGCTGTGGGTCTGGGTGGGATTTTTAATTTGGAAAAAAAAAAGTTTCCCGTACAATAATTTAAAGGCAGTTTGGATTAAGATTCATAAAAAGCAATTATTCTGTTGTCTCTTGGGTTCAGGCTTGGAGGACAGATAATAAAAGGAGTTTTATTATCCTTTACTAATATCAGTTCTAAGTCATTTCTTCTTACAAGTTTAGTTGCATATGAGTATAACACTAAGTTATCAGGAGGATAGAGATAATATAAACAGATGTCACTCTTGCTACCAAGTCCTTGAACGATCAGTATTATTAATAGTAATAATGATTTACTAAATTCCTACTATTTTCCAGAAACATAAGTTATATCTAATCCTTACAACAACTGCAATGTAGATTTATTACCCCTTTTCTTTTGGTTTAAGGAAATCAAAGCTGAGAGAATTTGCTTAAATTGCCCTTGCTCACATTGCTAGTAAGATAGAGACCAGAATTTTCTGTTCTCATTGTCTATATTAACCATGCTTTTGAAACCAAAACTTGAGGCCCATGGTGTGACAACAGGATGCAATATTTGAAATTCAGTTTCAGTTTCATGAAATTTTCAACATTATAAAAAGTCTGTGATATGTGTCTAGAACATTACTATTTCCTTAGAACTGCTGAACATATTTTTTCCAGAAATCATAACTAATTAACAATATTTTTTCCATAATTTTTCCTCTTTCTTTTCTTATTTAGAAAAACTGAAGAACCTCAGATGTTTCCAAAATATATAATTAATCACAGTTGCTTTAGTTCCACTTTGGTTACTTTTTCAGATCCTTTGAGAAGTCCTCTATTTATGTTTGATAGGAAATAACTATGAGAAAAAATGAACTTATCTTTTATCCATCAAGTACTTATGTACCACTGAATTACTGAGGAATGTTGTGCTCTCATTGTATATGTAGAGGACAGTTGTCCTTATACAATTTGTACAGTTACAGTTACACACAAGTTATGCAATTATCTATCATAAAAACCAAAATTCTTCTGTAAGAAAACTTCTATTATATTTTTGATGATACAGAAAATTATTTCAAATATAGTAATTGATACTCCATAATAAAGATTTGATTGAAGTTTCTGATTTCTTTTTCATAATACATTTTCATAAGGCTTTCCCTAAGCATATAAACAGAGCTGCCTTCTCTAAAACCTTTGGAAGGATTTGTATTTCGGTTTCTTATTTGGAAATAAAGAATGTTTACTCAAATTTATTTAACTGTTCTTGTTGCTTTTTAAAAAAATATGTATTATTCAGCCATAAAAAAGAATGAAATAATGCCATTTGCAGCAGCATGAATGGACCTAGAAATTATCAAACTAAGTGAAGTAAGTTAGAGAAAGACAATTGTCATATGAGATCACAAATATGTGAACTCTAATAAAAATAGTAAGTCCAGTTTAAGGGTCTATTGTAGCACAGCACAGGTTGCTGCTGTGGCAGGGGTTCAGTTCCTGGTCCAGGAACTTCTGCCACAGGTGTGGCCAAAAAAATAAAAACAAAAACAAATGACACAAAAGAACTTATTCATAATGCAGAAACAGACTCAAAGATTTCAAAACCAAACTTCTGGTTACCAAAAGGGAAATATTGGGGGAAGGGATAAATTAAGAGGTTGAGATTAACATATATACACTTACTATATATAAAACAGATAAGTAACAGGGACCTACTGTTTAGCACAGGGAACTCTGCTTAATACTGTGTAATAACCTCAATGGGAAAATAATCTGAAAAGGAATAGATACATGTATATATATGACTGATTCACTTTGCTGTATACCTGAAATTAACACAACATTGTAAGTCAATGATACTTCAATAGTATTTTTTAAAATTGTATAAAATATATATATAACATAAAGCTTATCATTTTAACCATTTCTAAGTGTACAGTTCTGCGACATTAGCTACACACATTGCTGTGCAACCATCACCAGGGTTCATCGCCATAATTTTTTCATCTTCCTGAACTGAAACTGCACAACTATTAACACTAACTTTGGAGTTCCCACTGTGGCTCAGCAGGTTAAGAACCTGATGTAGTCTCTGTGAGGATGCAGGTTTGATCTCTGACCTTGCTTAGTGGATTATGGATCCGGCATTGCTATAATCTGCAGCATAGATCACAGATGCAGCTTGGATCTGATGTTGCCATGACTGTGGCGCAGGCCTGCAGCTGCAGCTCCAATTTGATCCCCAGCCTGAAAACTTCCATATGCCACAGGGGAAGCCATAAAAAACAAAAACAAAAACTTACCAAAACCACTAACTTCACATTCACCCCTCACCCCAAACCCTGGCAAATTCCATTCTACTTTGTGTCTCTATGAATTTGATTACTCTAGGTACCTCATATAAGTGGAATCATACAATTTTTGTCCTTTTGTGAATGATTTATTTTACTTAGCATGATGTCTTCAAGATTCATTCATGTAGTAGCCATAGTCAGCATTTTCTTCCTTTTTAAGGCTGAATAATATTTCATTGCTTGTATAGACTACATTTTGATTATTCATTCAATTTGTCAGTGGACACTTATGTTACTTACACCTTTTGGCTATTGTGAATAATGGGGGTACAAGTATTAGCTCGAGTCCCTGCTTTTAATTCTTTGGGTATATATCCAGAAGTGGAATTTCTGGATCATACAGCAATTCTGTTTAATTTTTTGAGAGTTCATCATACCATTTTCCATAGTGGTTACACCATTTCGCAATCTGATCAGCAATGCACTAGGTTTCCAATTTCTCCACATTTTTATCAATACTTGTGACTTTCTGTTTTGTTTTTAGATAACAATCGTGCTCTTGCATGTGAAAAGGTGTTTGCTCTTAAAAGAGTATGTACTGAAGATTAATTGAAATAGGTGCCTACAAACCAATAATTCCTAATACTCTTATGAGTATTTGTTGCAAAGTCAATTTGAAAATAGATCCTTAAAATAATGAAAATTAGAGCAGTATTTTAGAGTCCCTGTTAAGACAGAAAATAGGAAAAAATAAGAATATGCACCATAAAAATCTCAAAGGGAAGAACATGTATTAAGGAGAAGTAACATATCCAAAGAAGATGAGGAAATGCAGAATAGAATGAGAGCTAGAGAAGTAGGAAATTAGTGATTTTCTAAATAAAACACTAAACCTTATTTGCTTATCTCCTGTAAACACCGAAAGCAAATTCCTTTTGAACACTGACTATTACCTCTTTAGTGAATGTTCGAGAGGTTTAAAAAGTTTATATGAGACTCTAATAATGGTTTTTACTTTTATGTCTGTTCTTAAATTATGCTAAGAAGAGAAGATGTTTGATTTTAATGACCTAGCCATGCTAGGACATGACAACCAAACAAAAGCAGGGTTGACTTTTCTAATAACAAAATTTGAAAGCATTTTATATGAATAATGATCAATTAACTTTCAAGAAGTATGAATGTATTGTGAATAGATAATAATTTTAGTAAAAATTTTGTATTTTTCTCTGTGTGTAGACACAATAAAGTGTACTGAATGAAGTGTGACCTGATTTATTTTTATTTAAAGCACCTCCTCTTAGACCAATTTAGGGTAAATTTAACTTTTAAAAGCTTTTAAGTACAGTCTTTTATTCTACTTCTAAGATGTTTATTACTTCATAGTCTTTATTGAGTGCTCAGTATAGTGTGCTAAATACTTTTCTAGACACTGGTGATCTACAAGCAAAAAAATGAGATTAAAATCTTTGTTTTCATAGAACTTACATTTTAGCAGGTGGAGAGAGACTATAAACAATAAATATAGAAAACAAATAATTATTTAGGTATTAGAAGATGGATCTTATACAGTATTAAGTGATATTAAGAAATAGAAGATATTAAGTGTTATGGGAAAAAAAATCAGGATAAGGGGAGTGGGGAAAAGGACAAGGATGGGTTGCAGCTTCAAATGAGGTGATCACAATGGGCTCTATTTGGAAAGTGACATTTGAAAAAAGGCTTCAAGCAGGTAAGGGAAAAGGGAAAAGAGCATTTTCCAGACAGAGGGAACAGCCAATGCAAAGTCCCCGAGTCAAGAATGTATCTGGTGGAGTTCCCTTTGTGGCACAGTGGTTAACGAATCTGACTAGGAACCATGAGGTTGTGGGTTCGATCCCTGCCCTTGCTCAGTGGGTTAAGGATCAGGCGTTGCCGTGAGCTGTGGTGTAGGTCACAGATGCGGCTCAGATCCCATGTTGCTGTGGCTCTGGTGTAGGCTGGTGGCTACAGCTGTGATTTGACCCCTAGCCTGGGAACCTCCATATGCTATGGAAGTGGCCCTAGAAAAGGCAAAAAGACAAAAAAAAAAAAAAAAAAAAAAAAAGAATGTGTCTGGTATTTTGAGGAACAACAAAAAGCCAAGTATGACTGGAACAGAGAGATCAAGGAGTGAGAAGGCAATGAGTATAAGATAAAAAGCAGAGGTGCACGAAGATTTATGCACATTGATGTCCAGCTACCTGTACTATTGAATAAGTTGGGTTAACCTTGTAATGGAATATTCAGCTCATATTATAAAGAATGCAAAGCTTAAACTTAATGGTAACTGAAACACTGCTATAAAATAAATATATAATCATAAATATAGAATAGATTTATATATATATATTTATAATTACACCAAATTTAAGAGTAATAATCTGTTGTTCATGTAATTATGGGAAATTTTTACTTATTTTCTAACTTATTCTCTAAATTTTCTAAATTATCCATATGTTATTTTCTTATCTTGGAAAATGTTTCTAATCTAGAAATTTCCCCTTAAATGAAAAAAATGACAGAGTGAATGTTTTCAATCAACTATAAAAAATTATATCAAAAAACTGAGGCAGCATCTATTATATTGAGTGAACTAATCTGTGATAATTTGGGATAATTATTCAGCAAGTACTCACTCTTCTTCTCCTCACACTGTAGGCAGAGTATATACGCTTCACCAATCTCATGGTGTTGGGCTTGGCCTGCTAACTTGCTTTGGCCAATGGAATGCTCCTAGTCATATGTGAGCAGGAGCTCTAGACATGTTTGGTTCTTCATTTGGATTGGTGCTGGAATTGCAGTGATAGGCCATGAGGAAAGCATACAAACACATATAGAACAAACCCATATGAACTTGGCCCATAATCTGGATGCAAGCCAGGAGCACAGGCACCCAGGTGAGCCATGTGAAACTCAGGTGGACAGGGGTTGATTTTCAGATCCTTGAGCCTAAGAATAAATGCTTGTTTTCACAAGCCATTGAATTTTATTTGGTTTGTTACACAACACTATTGCAGCAATAACTAATACATGGACAATGTGTTTTTCTTGGTCAACCCTGAAAAACTCACTCAAAGCCATAATAAATAAACAGAAGATTGAAAAGGAAAGACAGTATTTTTGTGGATGTTTATACATTGCCCGAGTGCTGAACTTTGGCCTGTTTGTTCACATATTGCTCTATTAGAGGAATTGAATATCAATCTAATTTGTAAGTAAATTCTGGTAGCAAGAGTGGGATAGGTTGTTAGGATAGCATTGTATAGAATCATTGTGGTTGCCAAGAGCAACCTGTGTACCAATGCTGAGCATCGCTGTTCAATATTGCCTTTGTTCTCCCACAAGTGTTATTCTGGAAATCACTCCGCTCATAACCTTCTGCATGCATTTCACTTTCTGAATCTGCATTTCAAGTCTACTTTACTGACATAAGGCAGTAAACAGAATTCTTAGTTTTCTCATATGTATGTAAAAATAGTGAATAGACATGTTTTCTATGCACATGCATGCACACTTATTAAGTGCCTAGAAAATGTCTTAAAATATGTTGTTAAAATGGAAATAGGAGTAGGGGATTGTCAATGACAGGATTTCCTTTTCACAATACATTTTTCTTTGAAATTTTTGAAGTGCTTACATTATTTTTATAATAAGAATGTTAAAAAAGATTTTTAAAAGACAAAAACAAATATAATAAAAAAAAATTCCTGCAGGCTCTGCCAGGGTAGGGAGCTGAACCAAAATATCTACTCACCATAACCAGCTAGTTTTGCCAAAGCTATAGTGTTTGGTTGTACAACATTCTTTAACACTCCAACAATAAATGTGCCTAAGTACATAACACCTACAGATACACAATTGAAGAAGTACAAGAAACAACTTTTCTTCTTCTCATTTAATATTATTTTTTATTTTAATAATAAAGGGTCAGTATAAAGTAATGCAAAAAAGTAAAAAAAGTTAAAAACTACTGCCAAACCACTCTTTAGAAATTGCTCCAGATAGTAAATATATTATATATGTATGTATATATAGAGAGAGGCATAAGTGTATAAAATGGTGGAAGTAATTTTTAATGAGATCATATTCTACATGAAAAATGTTATATTTAAATTTATCAGTGTTTAAGGGGAGTAAAACTGATGGGATATTATGTTCTAAAAGATTTCTCTATGCTTAAGGAAAGAGATAATAAAAATGCATTAAGAAGTTGGAGCCATTCATAAAAATTGCTTATTTACATTTTAAACAGTATCGACTGAAGTCTCTGCTATGGGAAATAAGGACATAAGTAACAAAAGCTAACACTTCTTGAGTGATTGATTACAATGTATTCTAAATGCTCTAAGTGTATTAATTCATATCACCCTTAAAATAATCCCATGAGGTAGAGGTATCATTTTCATTTTTTAGATGAAAAAACTAAGGTAAGAAAATTTGTATGATTGCCAGGCCCACACAATTAAGAATGCAGAAAAACTAGACTTCAGACCAGGGCTCCAAACTTTTACTTTCTCTTCTCACATTGGTGCCTGCATCCTCATGGGTTAGTTAAACTCTTTTTTTTTATATTGTCCAATTACATATTGTTTCTATTGTTTTGTGGTCCATTTTGTTTTGTTTTGTTTTTGAGTCTAAGGTAAACTTGAAAATTTTCTCCATCTCTTTTCATTTTTCTTTTTCTTTTTTTTTTCAGTTTCATTGAAATAAGTGACACACATCACTGTATAAGTTTAAGGTGTCCAATATGATGTTAAGTTTGTTTCATATACATTGTGAAATGATTATCACAATAGGTTTACTTAGTACATCCATCATCTTATATAGATACAACAAAAAGAAAAGGAAAAAATTTCTCCTTGGATCAGCTCTCTCAATAACTTTCCTACATATCATACAGCAGTGTTAACACATTGTACACTACATCCTTTATGTATATTAAAATTGCAAGTTTATACCTTTTGACCACCTTCCTCTATCTGCTCATACCCCCAACTTTTGCCTCTGGTAAACTGCAAATCTCATGTCTTTTCCTATGAGTTTATTTATTTGTGTATTTGTTTATTTATTTATTTATTTTAGATTAGATTCCACCTATAAGTGAGATCTCTAGTATTTGTCTTGATCTGTCTGACTTACTTCATTTAGCATAATGCCTTCAAAGATACATCCACGTTTTCACAAATGGAAGGATTTCCTTGTTTTTTGTTTTTAATGGCTAAATAATATTGTATGGTATATATAAAAGGTTGATCCTTGAAAAGCTTGGGGATAAGGGGTGCTAACTCCCCACACAGCCAAAAATTCACGTATTACTTTATCATTGGCCTTCCATTATCAGTGGTTCCACATTTTGTATATTCAACCAAGTGGGGGTTGTATAGTACTATAGTATATATTTATTGAAAAAAAACTATAGATAAGTTGACCTATACAATTTAAACCTGCATTATTCAAGAGCCAACTGTAGGGGTTCTCTGGTGGTCTACTGGTTAAGGATCCAGCATTGTCTTGTGGCTCAGGTTTGACACCTGGCCTGGGAACTTATGGCCCAGGATGCAGCTGATAAAACAAAATAACCAATTAACCAAAACCAAACAAACAAAAAGAGTCAAATGTATACCACTGTTTTTCTAAAAAAATAGCTTAGTGTCTATTCCATATTTAGATAATTTCATCCCATCATCCCAATCCTTTTACATGGGTTTTCCCTTTCTGATTTCAGAAGTTTTTTTTTCCTCCCAATTAAGAACTCATGAGTCCTATATTCCTGCAGTTCTTTCAAAATTACAAGGTCTGTTTGATAGTCTAACGTTTTGGTTGAATATAATTGTTTTCGGTCATATGGGAGTTTTTTTCCTTTAGAAGTTTTCTCCATGAATTTCTCCACATGTTTTGGCTTTCATTATGCTGTGCTCAATTTTTTTTCCCTTTCAACATATTTTTTTTTCCTGCATCATGCCTGAAGAATTTCTCCTTTGCCTAATTTTTCTTTGTCTTGTCTCTTTCTTCCTCTCCCCTCCTCTTTTTCTTCCTTGTGTTTGTTTTCCTTATTTTAAAAATATCATGTTTTTACTAAGCTATGTCTTGATTAGTGTTGATTGTTCAGTTGCTGGAACCATTCTTTATTTGAGGATCATTTATTGGTAGTAACTCTTCAGAGGCTTTTGTTTTTACATTTGTTCCATAGCCTAGTTTCAGGATGCTTTCTGTCAAATTGTAGGCATATGTGTTTCTTATCTATTTGTTTATGTTTGATTATTTTGATACCCACCTCCCCTCATATTTTTATGATTGATCTTATTAGCGATTTTCTGAAACTTCCACCTAGTTCAGTAATTCAATTTTCATTTCTATCCATTCTGTCTTTAATTCATTTTCTTTATCTCTAATGATACTGTTTTGTCCCTTAACTGAATTCTTATAATCTTTCATTTCTTCTCCTTCTCTTCTTTTCTTACCACATTTTTGGCTCTTGTTTTATTGATTAACATAGTAGACCATCTACCAATTTCTTTTCACCTTATTCTTGTTTGGTTGTTCAGAATTTATCTTTGCTCTAATATATGTAATTATTGATTCTCTTTACACTGTGCCTAAGAGGAGTTAACTCTTTTTTTACAATAAAATTTAGAGATGTTTTCTCCATGGCACAAAGCATGACAGAAAGACATTATATCTACTATTTGTAACAGTACCTGGGCTCTGCTTTCATATCTAAAGTTTTCTGAACGTTCTGTACTGGGGTAATCTATTAGGGTTAAGCTATCTGCTGTAACAAGTTAATCTCAAACCTTGCAGATTTAACATAATAAAAGTTTATTATAGTTCATTTGTGTCCTAGCCCAATGAGGATATTACTGGGGACGGAAACCATAATCATTCTGGGACTAAGCACATCTATCCTGTGAGGGTGTCATCTTCAATATGTGGCTTCCAGGGTCAATATGGAAAGGGAAGAGAAAACAAAGGATCTCACATGGGTCTGGAAGTATCCTTTGTGACTTTTGGCCACATTCCATTGGCTAAAACTCAGTTTCATGGTCCCATGTTGCAAAGTAGCTTGGAGATGCAGAGAAAATATGTGCTCAGCAGGGACATTAGATAGTTTGGTGAACACAGAACATTGTTTCCTACCACGGGGTCACTGCCTGCTTTTATGTTCATACGATAATTGTAAAGAGTATCATCAAGCTGCAAGTCAGTTCTCCAGTTCAGGGTGCCTCACTATGAGTCAATCTCCTGGTTTGAATCAGTTTCTCCCATCACTCATTTCTGTGATAAAAATAAGATGACTCACTTCGTCTTACTTTATAGGCTAAGTATTGGAATATTAGAGAGAATTTTTAGGAATTTGTTTACTCAACAGAATAGAGAGATAAGATAGAACATTTCAGGAGTTTCTATGACATCCTTGAGGCCCAAAGGCCTTACTGCGAGTTTTCCAGCTCTCACAAGCTATGCCTTCCAACCATCAGGAGAGGCTCCTTAATGGGTTAGTTCCTCTTTCAACTGGACCAGATGTGCTGAACTAGTCCTCAGTTTAACGAGTTTCACCTCTGGGTTAGTCTGCAAATTATTCAAACAGGCAATTACACCCTCCATTGGGAAGTAGGAGGCTCCCTATCCACTTGTTGCTACAAAGCCTGACTCTCACAGCCCCTGTTGGTTCACTCCATTCCTGAGTGCAATCCCTGTGTGGCCCTACATGTCACGCATTGTCCCCTTACCTTAAAATGTGAGTTATGTGACTAATAACTGCTGTCATTCTCATCTGTCTAGTCCTGAGTGTCATGTGTTCGGCCATCTCATACTGTTTAGGGTGTAGAATCTCTCCTTCACCAATAAGATGAATAGGAAGCTGTGAGAAGAGGAGGATTAGAAGGCTTATCACATGGCATCATCCAATTTTTCTTCAGCATCTTGTGGAATTTTTTCTCCTCTCATCATTTTTGTTAAGAAAACAATATTAGGTGACACTTGTCTCATTGGCTTATTTGGGAAGATTTTTGGTTGGTTTTTGTTTCAATTACTTAAATCTTGTGGATAGACAGCTTTCAAAATTACTTCATTTTGAATTCTTTAGAGGCAATGATCTTGGTAGCAAAGTGTAGAAGACAATGTATGGAAATAAGGGTAACCAGGAGCAACCAGCATCAATATCATTATTGGATGTGAACAGTAAATGAGACAAGGAGGAAAATCTAAGTAGAATGAAACTATCAGGTATCAGGAAGAAAACAAAAATAACTCATAAGCTTTTCAAAAATGAACTCAGTAAGAGCTTTTAAAATATTTGAACCATATGATATTGTAATTTCATCATGCTATAATTTCATCATTATTATTTTATGAAAGGACAATACATTGATGCCATCCAAGACAAACCAGAGGCACTGAAGTCCTTAGAACACCTTACAGAGCAAATGCCTAGGGGTTTGTATCCGAGGGCCTAACTCTGCTTCTGAAGAGTAGTATGCAGCTGGTCATATACACCAATTTGAAAACTGTTAATGGCTCCCTAATGAATTAGCACTCTGCCTTTCTTCTCTGTCATAATACAACTCCTTGAATGATGCCCTGAGAACTCCTAACCCAAAATGTCAACCTACCACCTTAAAATTTCCATCTTAACCTTCTGGTTTGGTTTGAATTTGCAGAACTTTTTGGTCTTCAATATATCAAAGGATAAGGAGGATTTCGACAGAAAGGATGAGTAGGTAACAACATTCCTATTAAGAAGTATTGGTCTGGAGTTCTTGTGCCTCAGCAGAAAAAAAATTGGCTAGTATCCATGAGGATGTGGGTATAATCCCTGGCCTTGCTCAGTGAGTTAATGATCTGCTGTTGTCATGAGCTGTGTATAGGTTGCAAACATAGCTTGGATATGGTATTGCTGTGTGCTGTGGTGTAGGTCAGCAGCTGTAGTTCTGATTTGACCCCTAGCCTGGGAACTTCCACATGCCAGAGGTGTGGCCCTGAAAAGAAAAAATACATAGGGTCAAAAAATTCTTGACATAAAACATTTAGGAAAAAGTACTCTCTATATAATTATAAGTTTGTGCCAAGTACCTACAATAATAATAATAATAATAGTAATGATAATAATAGCAGCTAAAATGTATGAAGCAATTACAAAACATTAAGCTTAATGCTAAGAATATAACACTAACAGTCGTTCTCTTGTGGCACAGCAGGTTAAGGATCCAGTGTTTTCACTGCAGCAACTTGAGTCACTGCTGTGATGTGGGTTCAGTCCTTGGTCTGGGAACTTCTGCATGCCATGGGCACAGATAAAAAAAAAAAAAAGAAAAGAAAGAATATAACATGAACAATAATATCTAATACATCAGAAAAAAGTTAGACACATTTATTATCTTTTTTTCAGATTTAAAGAACTGAGGCTTAGAGGAGTTAAGCAAAGAGTCACAGACGTACCACTAACAAATTTTGGGGCTGAGAGTCTAACCTTGGATTTCTGACTTTGCTATCAGAGCTCTTAACCACTGAGAGCATTCTGGGCTGCAAGAAAAAAATATCTGGAACAAAGACTACTTGGGTCATCTTCTCTCAAAATGGTTCTCCCAAATTCTAACTTAATTGCTCATTAAAATTTTTTTGTTATCATATAGTCGATTTACAATGGTGTATTCATTTCAGGTGTGCAGCAAAGTGAATCAAATATGCATAATCATATATCCATTCTTTCCATTTAGGTTTTTAAAGAATATTAAACAGACCTCCTTATGCTATGTAATAGGTTGTTGTTAGTTTTCTCTTTTATATGTAATAATGTTTATGTATTAACTCCATTCTCCCGATTTTTCTTTCCCCACCTCATTTTCCCTTTGGTAGCTATAGTTAGATTTTTGAAATCTGTGTTTGTTTCTGTTTCATCGAGTGCTTTTGTATCTTTTTTTTTTATTAGTTTCCACACATAAGTGATATCATATAATATTTGTCTTCTTTTTTTTTTTTTTTTTAAATTTTTAGGGCCACACTTGCAACAAACACAGGGAAGTTCCCAGGCTAGGGACTGAATGAGAGATGCAGCTTCAGACCTACGCCACAGCTATAGCAACACTGGATCCAAGCTGCATCTGTGACCTATGTTGCAGCTTGGGGCAATGCTGGATTCTTAGCCCACTGAGCATGGCCAAGGATCCAACCTGCACGCTCACAGAAATTACATGAGGTCTCTGTCTGAGTCACAAGGGGAACTCCTGTCCTTCTCTTTAAGTCTTCAATTATTTATTGACCACCAACTATGGTCTTGGGACTGTGCTAGATATTATAAATATAAAAATGAATGACAGATGGTCCTTGCCCTCAAGCAGCTCAGAGGCCAATGGAAGAGTTAGAAAATAGACAAAGAACTATAAATACAGCATGGTAAAGACCATGTAGGGACAAGCAAAGATGGCTAGGCACCCACAGGTGACACTAGAAAGGTTTTAATAACTGGCAGTGGTGATGCTACGCTACCTATGATTTACCTTTTTAAAGAAGTTCTAAGAGGTACAGTATTTTCCCTCCCTTTCTTCTTTGCTACTTGTCCCATTCTTTAATCAAATAGTCCACATAATTAAATAAAAATAACCAGGAGACCCACAAGTGGTTAAGAGCAGGAGTTTACCTTTTGCTCTCATTAGCTGCATGACCTTGGCCTAGTTATTTAATCTCTCAGAATCTCATGTTTTTTTATTTGTACTTCTTAAGTTTGTTGGGAATTAATTTTTTTTTTCCACAGCAAATCTAAGAAGTTCCTGGGCCAGGGATTGAACCTGAGCCATAGCAGCATCAAAGAGCCACAGCGGTGGCAATGCTGAATCCTTAACTCATAAGCCTCCAGGGAACTCCAAAAATGTGTTTTATAGTTACAGTTATTCCCTGACATATATTTGTACTTTAAAAGTGGCAAAGTTAATCTCAGGTGTAAGGAAGAATTGACTAACATTTGTCTTGTGCCTTATGTAGTTATCTGCTGCCCATTCCTGTTTCTCCATTAATGTCAGTTTTTACCCTAAAAGGTGTTAAGTGAATAGTTTCTCCTTCACACTAATATTTCAGAATTAAGAGAAAATGCTTGAATGCTGAATGATTCAACAACAGAAAGATTAAATCCTTAATTGTGTGGCTTGAGTTTAGTGGCTGAAATATTGGTCCCGGCACTAGAGATATTGTGGGGGAGGGGAAGGGATGAAGCTTAGAAATGGCCGAGGGAATTGTTGGTCTGCGCATGTTTTTTATTCTCCACTCTCTCCGGCGACCCCTCCCTCCACACACCCCCACCGCCCTGCCCGCCCACGTGCCCGCCAGCCTGCACGCCAGCGCTCTTCTTTCCACCTCTTAAATCACGTCAATAACCTGCCACCTTCTGAATGAAACACGGCTGGATGATGTTTTGTGGGTTTATAACATCAACTTTTTCTGGGTTAGAGTTTGATTACTTGTGTTGCCCTAAAGGAAATCTCCTTAGGCTCGCACTGGTGGGGAGGCAAGAAGTCCTAATCCTGACACACACATGGGGTTTGAGAACTCGCGAGTGTTCCTTCCATCTAAACAATATCCTGACAAAGACGCCCTTTGAAATAATCTCCTTTCATTCGGTTTCATTTTACAACTTCAAAGGGGTTCAACTTGCTTTAGGTCCTTAACCCAGATGCTGTTTTCTGTATCATTAGAGAAATATACAGATACCTTTTTATGGTTTTTCATATCTAAACTGTCAGTCTATTTTGGTTTTGATCCCAGTGATCACGTGTTCACTTCATCTATCTACAGTATTTTCTCTGTGGGATGTGTTGTATTTCCTTTTAGTGCTCTTTAAACTCTTATTTCATCTTGTTTTGATGAAAATCCTTGATTTATAATTGCTCTCAAATGCTTCTTTAACTGATGTAGCTGATGAATAGCTACAAAAGCAGGAAGCTGAAAAAACACAGCTTTGTGAGGATGCTACAAATTCCAAATAAAGACTGAGTGTCTGCTAAATTAAGAGAGAAAATACTACATTTATTTATGAAGTGAGATACTAGATAAATGTGCCTAAATTTATACATAGTCTATTGTAAGTTCATATTGTTTTATATAATACATACCTCTTTAAAGTTGATCTGCGTGGTTTTTTAAATAAAAGAGTTGCTCACGTTCAGTTCTTTTTTTCCTGTGCTGTCTCTGTTGAATTTGTGAGCTATGCTCAATTAAGAGGAAGTGATTGCAATAAAATAAAACATTTTCTTCAGTTTTTCTGAAAGTTTCTTCTGATACTGATTTAAAGAAGAGGGTAATGCCATTAGTATATTTTTTTTTTCCTAGCATTTTGTTCCTGGGGGAGGCTGATCTATTGAGATATTTATCTCAGTTTTTTTCCTGTGTACATTAAAAAAAGTCTCAAATGCCTTAGATAAACAATATTATTGCGTGTATATTCAATTTAAAATAGACTCACATCAATTTTCTGATGAAATGCCATAATTATATGGCAAATTTTGATTCCTGTGACTTAAGTTTTGTTGTTATTATTCCCACTTCTGTAGATTCAGTCTTAGAGCTTCAAATTCACAGTATCTGGCAGCTATTTAAATTACGAGTGAAAATAATCACAGAACAGGATTATCCTCTCATTCTAGATATCAAATTTCCCTTAATTGCTTTGGGAGCCAATCGAGTCATGTGTAACATTGTTTTATAAGTAAAACATGTTAGTCCTTTACATAAAATTGTCACTGTTAAGCCATACTTCCTCTTCCTGGTTCCTTTCCTTTCCTTTCCTTTCCTTTCTTTTCCTTTCCTTTCCTTCCTTTCTCCTTCTTTCCTTCTTTCTTTCACAGCTGCACCTATGGCATATGGAAGTTCCCAGGCTAGGGTCAAATCAGAGCTGCAGCTGTCTGCCTATTCCACAGTCACAGCAACACTAGATCTGAGCCACCTCTGCAACATACACTGCAGCTTGGCAGCAATGCTGGATCCTTAACCCACTGAGTAAGGCAGGGATTGAACCCCTATCTTCATGGACACTATGTCGGATTTTAACCTACTGAGCCATAACAGGAACTCCTCTTCCTTCTTCCTCTTCCTCTTCCTCTTCCTCCTCCTCCTCCTCCTCCTCCTCCTCCTCCTCCTCCCCCTCCCCCTCCCCCTCCCCCTCCTCCTCCTCCTCCTCCTCTTCTTCTTCTTCTCTTTTCTTCTTTCTTCTTTCTTCTTCTTCTGTCTTTCTGTCTTTTTAGAGCTGCACCTGTGGCATATGGAGGTATTTAGGCTAGGAGTCCAATTGGAGATGTAGCTGCTAGCCTACGCCAGAGACACAGCAACGTGGGATCCCAGCCATGTCTGCAACCTAAACCACAGCTCACGGCAACGCTGGATCCTTGACCCATTGAGCAAGGCCAAGGAATCGAACCTGCATCCTCATGGATGCCAGTCAGTTTTGTTAACCACTGAGCCACGAAGGGAACTCCCCCTTCCCAGTTCTTGATGACAACCATCCTTAGATGAAACTAAGGAGGATACTAATGGAATATAGGTAAAGTAATGACATTATTTTGATTATAAATATATTTTTTCTTTCATTAATACTTTGTAAATTTTGTAGCCATTATGCCAATTAAGTGTTTTTTTTTCAGTGGTGTGCTGATTCACAAGAGCTGACTGTGATATCTTTTCAACTCCACTATTAGGTGGTGGCTTGATATTAGCCATAGTGGGAGTATTACCTGGAAAACTCTGTTTGCCTTTAGGTGAGTGTCAAGCCAGTAGACATAACCAAGCCAAAGATCTAGAGAAGGAAGATTTTATTTTATTTTATTTTTGCCTTTTTCTTTTTCTTTTTTTTTAATGGCCACACCTGCGACATATGGATGTTCCCAGGCTAGGGGTCAAATTGGAGCTTCAGCTGCCAGCCTACTACCCCACAGCCATGGCAACATGGGACCCCATCTTCGATCTACACCGTAGCTCATGGTAATGCCATATCCTTAACCCACTGAGTGAGGCCAGGGATTGAATCCATGTGGCCAGGGATTGAACCTGAATCCTCATGGATACTAGTTGGGTTCATTACCACCTAGCGATGATGGGAACTCAGAAGAATTTATTTTTACTTGCAGTGAGGACTCAGTGGAATCTCCTCCAAATCAGGGTCTCCCTAAACAGCAAAGTTGGAGAAGGTTTTAGTTTAGTTTAGTTTTTTGTTTGTTTGTTTTTGGTCTTTTTAGGTCCACACCTTCAGTTCTCAGGCTAGGGGTGGGATCGGAGCTGTATCCTATGGCCTACACCACAGCCACAGCAACGCAGATCTGAGCTGCATCTGTGACCTACATCACAGCTCATGGCAATGCCAGATCCTTAACTTACTGAACAAGGCCAGGGATCGAATCTGTGTCCTCATGAATACTAGTTGGGTTTGTTAGTGCTGAGCCACTACGGCAACTCCAAAGTTGGGGAAGTTTTAAACCAAGTTTTAAGCTATATTCATAAAGAGGTTTGAGTAGAGAAGAATTCAGTATAAAATTGGGGCAAAGGTGGACAGAGTCCAAGTGTTAGTTGATTGAAGTCAGGAGGGTTGACATCATCATTCTGCCCTCCACCTGGCTGTGGCTCTGAGTTCCGGCAGAACTCCAGGATATATTATTAAATATATTCCTCGAGGAGGAACGAGGAGTCTGCCTTATCATTGCACTATTGTTTGACTGCCTTTTCTCTGTTCCTGCATCCCTTCCTTTCCTGAAGATCCTTAATTACTGAGACCCGTTGAAAGACAAGCAGTGTGGCCAGGCTTAATCACAAAATGGCTTAGGCCACAAATGGCTTCTCTTATGTCAAGAAAGCCATTCCTGGTTCTATTTCTCTATTTCAATTGGTTCTTTGACCCCCTAACCTATCTGCTTAAATCATAAGTAGCAAATATGACAAACTAGGGCCATTTTTTTTTTTTAACCTGGATAGCTGGTTGTTAAACATTTACCAGTATTCTACCCCGAGTATTGTTAACTTCCTGATTTTGATAATAGTATTAAACTATGTAAGGGAATTATTGCTACTTTTAGTAAACAAACATGAAATATTTAAGGGGAGAAGAGGTTTTATGTCTGCAGCTTACTCTCAGGAAATTTGATCTAGTTATATATACATGATCTCCACTCATAGAGAGATGAGACAGAGAGACTGGCAAGGCAAATATGGTAAAACATTAACATTTGCAGAATTTGGGTGGTGGTTATAAAGAATTTTTTTGTGTTTTTGTAACACTTTTGTAAGTTGAAGTGATATCAAAATCAAAAGCTACAAGAAGTGTCCTTGAGGCTGAGATAACGTGCTATAGGAAAAGGAGAATGTAAAAGAACAAGTGAACACCAAGAGCACATTCTTGAAAGGTTATACAGGGTAGTGGACAGGAGCACAGATCTGGAGCAAGGAGGGGGGGTGGGGGTTAGGGGTTGGGCTTGCCTGGGTTCAAAGGTCAAAGGTCAGCCCTGCTGGTTCTTTTCTGTGGACTTGGTCCACTAACCCTCTATATGCCTGTTTCACCTGTAAAATAGGTAATAACAATACGTATTGTTATTTGTTGTGGTGATTGAAGGAGTTAATGTGTAAAACACATTAGTGCCTGGCCTTTAGTGAGGAATTGCTACTGGTCTTTTAGAGACTGTCTCTGTAGACCAATGCCAAATAGAAACGTCGAGACAGAGTTGAAGGAAACAGAAAAAGTAGCTTTAATTTCCAGGCAAAGAGGGGAACAGAGCAGGTTAGTGCCTCAAGGACTGAGTCCCCCTTGGAGGGGGTTGTGAGGAGTTTTACAGTGTTTGAGAAGCGGGGTGTGACCAGCTCGAGGATATTTTCCTGACTGGTGGGTGGTGAGGTAATTGGAGTCAGTGTCACAAACCTTCTGGTTCCAGCTGGTCTGGGGTCTACATGCTTGTGGGTAGCATACAGTTGACTGGTATGGTCACTGGTGGGGGCTTCAGCACCTGCAAAACAGCTCCAAGGACATGGCTCAGAATATTATACAGTCTTTGAAGAACCAAAGGTGCTTGACTTTGTTGAATGGCTGAATTATTATTACTGTTTTCTTTTTTCTCTGTATTTTTTTCACTTCTCTTATTCAATTGGTTCTTTGACTAAAGTTTTTCTATAGATAAAAAGACAAGTGGACATGAGTGTGTGTGTGGGGGGGTCCACTCTGGGAAGGCCTCACAGAGTCCTGCTTGGTTACAGCTTGAGTTTTAGAACAGGGCATCAAAGACTCCAACAGCCAGGTGCTTGGGAGAGAAATAAGTGCTCTCTGAATTCCCAAATCTTGACTTTAAGTATCAAGAACCAAAGCTGTGGGCTTAAGGCAAAGAGTATACTATAAACGTTATGGAGTATAAGACTCTAGGATACAGATAAAAGAACAGGTTTTTTGTTTTTTGTTTTTTAGGGCTGCACTCACAGCATATGGAAATTCCCAGGCTAGGGGTCAAATGGGAACTCTCGCCGTTTGGCCTACACCACAGCCACAGCAACGTGGGATCCAAGCCATGTCAGCAACCTATACCATACCTCACTGCACTCATAACCCACTGATCAAGGCCAGGAATTGAACCCACATCCTCTTGGATACTAGTCAGGTTCATTACCACCGAGCCACAATGGGAACTCTGAAAGAGCAGTTTTGAGTTGCAAAGTAGAAAACAAAAGCCAAAACAGAAACTCAACAACCCAAAACATACGCCTTGGTCTGAGAAAGATATATGGGGAGGATTTGAACAGAAGAGCTGGAGAGCTTAGATAAAACGTGAAACTATACTTCCTGCCTGTCCATTCTCGCTTTCCCTGGATGAAATCTTTGTGGGTGTCAATGATGATGGTAATAGTTACTCCGCAGGAACTACATGCCAGAGTGTTCTAAGTGCTTTACATGGATTATCTTTTATAATTCTACCAACATCTCATTGTGGGTGGAATTAACTTCCTTTTGTAAATGAGGACGTTGCTGCAGAAATATTAAATAAATCGCCCAGCTAACACACTGTAAAAAGTATTGGAGCAGAATTAGAAGCTAGACAGTAAACTCCAGAGCCCGCCCCATCTCTGGTGAGTCTGGGGATCAGAAGGAATGACTTGTGCCTTGCATCCATGTGGAATTCCAGGAGGAGAGAAACCAGACAGAATATTCATGGGAAAGTCAGCCCCCCAAGAGGCGCAGCAGTGACCTCCTCTTGGAACCGGAGCTACCCCACATTGGAACAGTGTGCCCAGTAGATGGTATATGACTTCCGAGGTTAGGTCCCAAAGGACATGGTGGCTGCTTCTTTGTTCTCTTTCCCAGATCACTGGCCCTGGGTGAAACTAGCTGCTGTGTCCTGGGGAGTTTTCAGAATCTTCATAGGGAAGCCCACATGGGGAGGAACTGAGGTCTCCTGCCAGCAGCCATTGAGGACTGAGGCCTCCTGCCAACAGCAAGATGTGTGACCTTGGAAGCAGACCTCCTCCAGCCCCAGCCAAATGTTCAGATAACTGCAGCCCTACTGGCATCTTTTTTTTTTTTTTTTCTTTTCTTTTTTCTTTTTTTTTCTCTTTTTAGGGCTGCACCTGTAGCAAATAGAAGTTCCCAGACTAGGGCTGAATCAGAGCTATAGCTGCCAGCCTACGCCACAGCCACAGCAATGTCAGATCCAAGCCACATCTGTGACCCATGCCATAGCTTGCAAAAATGCCAGATCCTTAACCTACTGAGAGAGGCCAGGGATCAAACCCACATCCTCGTGGGTATTAGTCAGGTTCTTAACCTGGTGAGCCACCTCGGGAACTCCCTCTACTCTCATCTTGCTTGCAGCTTCATGAGAGAACCCCCCCTGCCCCCGCCAGCCATATAGCCATATCCACCATCTAGATTGCTCCTGAATTCTTGACCAACACAAACTGAGATAATACAAGTGCTTTTTGTTTGTTTGTTTTGGCCATGCCTGAGGCATGCGGAAGTTCCCAGGCCAAGGATTGAACCTGTGCCACAGTAGTGACAATGCCAGATCCTTAGCCACTAGGCCACCAGGGAACACCAGCATGTTTGTTGTTTTAAACCACTAACTGTTGGGCTAATACATTATGCAACAATGGGTGACTGATATAGTCTAGCACCATGGTGGTGTGGCATGTTTATGCAAACAGCTTGAACTGGTTCATCCCTTCCCGGCCATATCTTTTTGGTTAAGAATTAAGTTCTGAGAGGGAAGCCCAAGGCTAGGGCAGGGTCTGCATGGTGGATTACCAATGCCAAGGCAGTAGACTCCATGTTAGACCAGCTGAAGACATATATGGGATGCAGTAGGGACAGAGGCTGATACTCAGGGTCAGGTAGCCCAAATTTCACTCTCAGTAGTCATACCTGAGAGAGATCAGCCCCTCCTCTCCCACAAGCCCAGGACAAATCTCTCAGGATCTTATAAAATCCCCTGCACTTTACCCCAGCTAAAAGGGATAAAGGGTGTAGGGAGAGTAGAGATATAGCACAGTCATAAGAGACTTAAGTTTTAAACTGGAAGTGACCAAGTTACCTTGAATTGACAAGAATGAATTTTCTATCACAGATACAAATTAGGGTTTGAGAATAAAATTAATTTCCATTATTGAGAAATAAAAGTTATTTACAGACTTTCATACAATCAATATTTTGTAGTTACAAATCTTCACAGCCATTATTTCACAACTGGTAGAGATTTTATCCCAGAGCAAGATAAAAAAAAAAAGATAATTAGCACCACAGAAGGGCAATGCCAATTTGCTTTGATCAGAGATGTAACTGCATCATTTCTGGTGTTGAGAAGTCTTTATTGGGAATGGGAACTCTTACTTTGCACTAATGTTGACTAATACTCCTGATACAATGTCCTAGGGAGTTGGTCTCAGCATTTCACAAATACTAAACTCTCTTTGTTCTCATGGCAAACATATGGAGTACTTACTAGCATCAGTCCCTTTTAAAAATAGGGAAACTAAGGCACTGGAAGATTAAGCAAACTGCCAAAGATCGTACGTAGCCAGTCTGATTCTGGAGCCTATGAATTTAACCACTGCCTTCCCATGCTCTTCAGGATGAAACTGATGACACCTTTGGCTTGAACCCAGCCTAATCCCAGAGTAGGACTTGAACCCACAGTTTTTAAATAAGAATCACTTGCCTGGTGTCTGGACTTACTGAGGTTCAGGTTTTTTGCCTCAGTGCAGAAGGAATTCAGGGAGAGACAAACTGATAGGCAAGAAATGGATTTATTAAGATAAGATTGTGAAAGATGCAAAGGGGCGGGCAAAGAGACTCTGCCTAGAGGATTAGGTGGGCTAGATTTTTTTTTCTTTTGTCTTTTTAGGGCTGCATCTGCAGCATATAGAAGTTCCCAGGCTAGGGGTCCATTCATAGCTGTAGCTGCCGGCCTATGCCACAGCCACAGCAATGCTGGATCTGAGCCATGTCTGTGACCTACACCACAAAATGCCAGATCCCCAACCCACTGAGCAAGCACAAGGGTCGAACCTGCATCCTCATGGATGCTAGTCAGATTCGTTTCCATTGAGCCACGATGGGAACTCCATGGGCTACATTTTTATAATCCACAAAAGACTGCCTCATACTCTTTCTTCAAGTAGTAGCTCCTCCTTTGTATTAGGTAAGAGAGTATTTGACCTTTTAAGTCAAATTAGGAAGGTTATGGTGCTTATTAAAATTAGCAGAAGTGTGGTCCTTAAATTCCTGCCCTTGGTCTGAATCTGAATGCAGGCCTCACCCCATCTCCCACCCAATGACCTGAGGCATATATCATGTCTCCACTAGTCAAGCAAGCCTGCCTCTTTCTGTTGGTCCTCCTGAACGAGGGATCACCAACCCACAGTGATCTCCTGAAGCTCCCCAGAGCCCCCTCTCCATTCATGGTTCCCCACTGGGACCCCCACAACCACTCAAGCAACTATCCTACTCCATCCCCATTGAGGATGTACCTCATATTTCTTCAAATACTTTATTTCCAGCATATCACTTTTATCCTAAGAGCTGTGACTAAGTTGGAAAATATAAAATTTGGACCCAGATTTCTTTTTCTTTTTCTTTTTATGGCTGCACCTGTGGCATATGGAAATTCCCAGGCTAGGGTTGAATCAGAGCTGCAGCTGCTGGCCTACACCACAGGGATCTAAGCCACATCTGTGACTTATACTGCAGCTTGAGGCAACACCTGGTCCTTAGCCCACAAAGTGAGGTCAGGGATGGAACCCGAATCCTCATGGATACTAGTCGGGTTCTTAACCTGCTGAGCCGCAACGGGAACTTCATGGACCCAGATTTAATATGGGTTCTCCTGATGACACTGGACGAGGAACTAATTGGCTGCTTTCTAAAATGGGGTTAATTGCACTTTGCATGCTCAGATATTTCCTTTAGTGTCTGGACTTCACTTTAAAGGTGAGTAGCATTAAGTGTCCTAGCTGAGGAGTGAAAAGCCACACAAATCTTGAAGGACGGGCTTGTAAACATGTAATCAGAAGATCTGGTGCTGCCTGAGAATCCAATCCAGAACAGGTTTTAAATAGCTCATAGAGCGCTAAGCTGGCTTTTCCAAGTCCAAGTTATCAAAAATAGTTTCCTAGTTTGTGCGTGTGACCTTTCCTGGATGCAGACACTGAGCCATAAAGGCTATTTTGCCTTTGCCTGTCTCTGGAGGTGAGAGCAAACTCCTGATTTTTTTCAAATCTGAACTAGCACACAGCCCTGTGAGGCCCCTGGGTTTCCCTGAATTCAATGGAATCATTCTTTCCACCAAATACCTCCAAGGTAAAGATCAGGGCCTTGATGGCCAGGTCCTGCCTTCATCAGAATATACATTCAGAAACAGAAACAGGCAGTCGAAGAGGCCTGAGAATTCTTCTATACAAAATCTGAGAATCTCTAATACTGTCTTTTTTTTTTTTTTTTTGGCCATGGTCATTTCATGCACAAGTTCCTGGGCCAGGGATTGAACCCACACCAGAGCAGTGACCTAAACCACAGCAGTGACAACACAGGACCCTTAACTGGCTGAGCCATGGGGTGACTGGGAATCTCTGATACTATTAATTAACTTGTTTTACCTGACTTGTCTGAAATTTATTGGACGAAGCCTTAATACAGTCCAGTGACTTTTCTTACTGCTTTTTGTTAGGCCTGGAAGACAGTTTCTATCTAACATTTACAAATCCATTTTATGAACTTTCCCCTTGAGAAGAGTTCTGATCAGCACCTATATGTGAAGCCAGGAGGGAATAAGAAAAATGACTGTCATGCTAAGATATTTTCTGGAATGCTAATAGTGTGGAAATATTGTGAAACATGAAAAATAAACAAAACAAAACAAAAAAAAACCAACACCAAACACATAGAGGATAAATATCAAGAGTACTCATGGAGTGGAATTTTGGCCTTATTCTCCACTTTAAAAAAATTTGCTACTTTGGTCCAGAAAAAAACACAATTCAGTGTTCTTTTCTGTAAAGGGGTTTCTAAGTTTCCATCTGGTAGAACTTGTTATATTCACGTGAAATACTGGGTCATAGTCTTTTAATGCCCTTGTTTTGTTTTCCAATGAGTATTTATTATTAGTTAAGCCATGATTTAGAATCCCAGGGTGGGCATCACCACATGCCCAGGTCCTTCTTCATCACCTTTTGGGAGAAGGTAGAGGACTGAGGAAGTAGGTAGGAATAGTTCAACTCTACCCAGGAAATGTGCCTTGTGCCTGTGGTTGTCCTAGGCTGATACCCAAGATATGGGGCTGAGGGACTTGTACATGTGGTCTAATTCACACCTGGAGACAGTCACCCCTTTTACCTGTCATTGCTTCCTCACAGGAAGTCCAGGGCTTTCTGCCAGCTGCTCTAGTCTGGTTCTGGTTGGGGAAGGGTCTGTCAAAGGGACAGTCTGTTGGTTCTTGATTTTGGTCTTAATATCTTCTATCATAATGCTGAATCCTAAAGATGCTTCCAAAGCAGCTGGAAGCTTAATGTCTAATAGCCTTGTTAATCAACAATGGACTTGGTTTAATTTTCTAGGTGAATTGGTTGCAATTTAACACTGTTTATTTTGCTGATTCATAATTATCAATCAACATTTATTCAGACAATGAATAAATGTTTTCCTTTTTATAAAGTAAATAGATGTTTCCTGAAAGTATGCATTATTCTTCTTCCTCCACTTTAATGTGGGCTACCCATTAGGCTTATTGTTTTTTAAATTGACTGGTTCTTGAATCCTTTAGAAAGAAATTTTAAAGTATACGTTCAAGGCACTTATCACATACCCTAAAAACTCTTGTCAGAGTTTTTCCTGCACATGAATACTGCTTACCATGGGTCCATTTCTACTTTGTGGAACCCTTTCATGTTCACAGACACCACTCTTTCTGCCTCTATTTTTGAGTTTTTCTTGCTCCTTCTTTCCTCCTTTCCTCCTTCCTTTCCTCCTTCCTTTCCTTCTTTCTTTCCTTCTTTCTTTCTTTCTTTCTTTTTCTTTCTTTCTTTCTTTCTTTCTTTCTTTCTTTCTTTCTTTCTTTCTTTCTTTCTTTCTTTCTTTCTTTCTTTCTCTCTTTCCTTCCTTCCTTCCTTCCTTCCTTCCTTCCTTCCTTCTTTCTTTCTCTCTCTCTCTCTCTCTCTCTCTTTCTTTCTTTCTTTCTTGGATGAGTCATGGAATGTAGAAGTTCCTGGACCAGGGATTGAACCTGCACCACAGCAGCGACCCCAGCTGCTGCAGTGACAACACCAGATTCTTAACTCTCTGCACCATAAGGGAACTCCCCAGTTTTCATTTTCTTTCTTTCTTTTTTCTTTTTTCTTTTAGGGCTACACCGGCACCTTATGAAAATTCCTGGGCCAGGGGTTGAATTTGACCCATGGCTGGGGCCTACACCACAGCCACAGCCACCAGACCCAAGCTGCATCTGTGACCTACGCTGCAGTTTGCGACAACACAGAATCCTTAACCCACTGAGCAAGGCCAGGGTTTGAACTTGAATCCTCACAGATGCTGGTTGGGTTCTAAACCCACTAAGCCACAACAGGAACTCCTGTTTTCATTTCTTAAGTGAGGAATCATACTGGTCCAGCCCGTCTTTTTTATCAGGTCATAGAAAGCAACACAGGCCATTTAACTTGGTATGTGCTGGGTACCCTTGTGCCAGCTACCTTCCCCTGGCAGACACAAATGCTGGGGGAAAGTGAGTTCTCACAGAAGAGGTATGAACCAGGCCCTACTGGCATTTCCAAAAGAATACAAAGTAGGAACCTAAAGATTAACCTCATTCCTGGAATATTTCGTTCTTTTGAAATAAATTTCTTATGGAGCTCTTGAACTTGATCCTTAACAAGGATCTTGGGACAAAGAAGTAAAAACAACTCTTGAAAATTACTGCTGACACAGTTTGTTGGCTAACCCAACAGTTCTTCCCACCTGTTGAGCTGGAGAATTTCCCTGACTCTTCTTGATTTTCTGGTGAAAGAAACATGTGAGGAAGCACTGCCAGTCTCTTCTTCCTCTTGCCCTGGTCGCTGGTGCTAAGCCTGAGCTCTAGCAGCCATCTTGTGACCATTAGGGACCTTGGCAGAGGTAAGTCACTGAACTGATGTCTGCCTCAGTCTTCCTCTGATGCAGGATAAAAAGATGACTGCATTTTAAAAGCCACTCCAATTTCCCATAACTTGATTTGCATGTACTCCTAATTGATACAACAAAATATGGCTATGCCCAATATGATCATGCCAAAGATGTAGAGGAGTGGTGATGATATTGAAACCAAGTTGGACATTATACCTTTTTCAATGGAATGAAAAATTTCAAGACCAATTTCAAAATTGAAAAGTGCATCTATTAGCTAGATATTTTCCCTTTTCATTTGCCATTTTTCTCTTCATAAGCCTAATTGTAAGTATCACCTCACGTGAACTGGGCAAACTATATTGTCTTATGAGCAGTGGTTTTATAAATTGGCCATTGCTCTCAAAGCATTATTATAAACCAATATACAAACTCCTACTTGGGAAGAACTCCTGGGATTTGAATATGCAATTTAATTAACAACAAAGAATAAATGAGATTGCCTTCTTTTCTCCTTTCTTCTTTATCTGTCTTTATTTCCAACTCTTTCTTCTTTCAATGTTTTTCTTTATTTAATCGTCCCATTTTCAATTTTTAAAAATCTTTCCTATAGTTAACACTTATCTTTTATTAGTGTAATGTGATCTATTTATCATACAGAATATAGATTTTTTTCTAAGTATTTATATACCTTTGTGGTAGACATTTTTTCTTATGCATTTTTCTAGTACATCATATAAAACATGTTATTCAACAGAACCAGTCAGGGGAAAGGTTTTTGGATTTTCAGTTTCAAATAATTTTCCTCAACTTCTTTCTGTAGATATATAAGACTTGTTTGAAGTTCATGCCATTATTGTTACTGTTGGTGATTTTTGGTACAAGCCAAACTATGGAATCAAAATGAATAATTACAGTTGATTATTTACCAATATTTTCCCACTCACATGTACAAAAATATTGTACATTTTAATGTTACACCTACTAGCTAAATGTAACTCCATCAGTGTCTGAGAAATAAGACAGGATTGAATAATGTAATTTCATATAGTATATATGTTTTAAATGGAACAGGATCAGAAAAAAATGCTTAATATTGAGTAAAACATATTGAAAACAAGCTTATACCATTTCTTTGTACAAGAAGGGTCACTCAGTATATAAATGAAACAAAACATAACATATTTTCCAGTTTTGTTTTTACCAAATTTGAGAAGGTTAAAATAATATATTGAAACAATATTTCTCTGCCCATATTAGTCTGAAAATCAGAATGGACATTATTTAACTAGAATCCAAAGTCCAGGGGCAAGATAGTTGAAAGATCTCTAATTTTATAATCACTGTGTGTAGAAGTAAACCTTTGTTCCTGGTCTGTAAATTATTAAAACAAGTAAGTAATGAGTTCCCAGGCCTCCTTGTTAGGTCTTCTTGTCAGCCAGTGATTTGTTTCCTGAGGTGTCTCACAGTCTGGTAGTTCATTACTAGTGATGGTGCTAGCACTTTTAGATTTGCAGAGGCTATGCAGGATTCCAACTGCCAACACATATCCTCATGCAAATTCCAGGCCAACTGTTCCTGCCCCATTTTTTGCAAGTTCAAGTCTGGGAACCTCAGTGGAGGGTAGAGTTCTTGCTTTAGAAGCTCCTCTCATGTCCATTCTTTTATTTTCTGTATAATTCACTTTGATTTTTGTCTCAAAGTTCTTATTTTGCCTAAGGCAGAAAACTTAGTTATTTCTAAGTAAAAAGAAATTCTGTTATTTTCAGTCATTTAATTTTCAAGTTTAATTATACTCATGATGTCTCCCTGTTCAGTCTTTTCTAACTATCCTTTTTCCTGGCTTGGATTTTTAGACTGTTGTGACTTACACAACTTCTACTGTAGGTGATGTGACAGGAGCCTGATTGTCATGCAGTTCTTGGTTTGTTCAGTCTTACTGACTGAACTCAAATCGTATTTTCTATGTAATTTATCCTATCAGACTCTTGGCCAAGGCTAATGTGCTCGTGTATGATGCTTTCTCAAATGGTAAGCTGACAGAATGTGGCATTATTTTAACATCTACTCTGCTTCATAGCACTGGTGATGCCCTGAGCCCATTCTATCTCTTCTCTTTTGAGGATAGCCTACATAGGGTCTGTTGGATGGGTATCTCTTCATCCCAGTTGTAGGACCATCTGCAAAGGTAATGCTACTTTCTCCCAGTTAACATCCATGTCTCATGTGGGACCTAAAGGACCTTTCAGACCCCTCCTTTACTCCACAGGTGCCACAGGTATCTCTGGAGGATGTGTGTCTCTTTATCTCCTAGCCCACCACCCTACCATCTCAGTTTGCCCACTAAATAGGTGTTTTGAGAGTCAGTTTCCAACAGGGGAGGAAAGTTCCCCATACTTCCTACAAGCAATTCTGATGTCTTAGAATTCAATTCAATTCTGACACTACATACCTGGAGATAGAATCACATCCCATAGGTAAATAGTTCAGCCCAAGATCACCCTCCACATCAGATGCCATTCACAAGCACTTTTTTTAACCTATATTTCTGACCAACTGGATGTAAAAAATGGGTTCCCACAAACTCCTCTTTGGGTTTGATTAAGTTGCTAGACAACTCATACAACTCAGGAAAAGCCATTTACTCACTAAGCAACCAATTTAATATATATGAATCAACGATGTAGAATGAGCAGCAGGTGTAAGCATTCTGCTTTCCCCACACGGAAGCTCTCTGAAAAAAGGACCAAAAAGTTGTGCTTTGGGAGTTTCAATGGAAGCTCATCACATTGTCAAGAAGGACTAAATCATTGGCCAATGGCAACTGATTCAACCTCCAGCCCGTCTCTGCTTCTTGGAAATCAAGGGGTGGCACTGAATGTTCCAACGCTCTAATCATGTGGTTGGTTCTACTGGCAACCAGTCCCCTTCCTAGTGTGTGATCCAATGCCCTCATTAACATAAACCCAACTGTGATGGAAAGGGCTTCTCACAGACAACAACTATTTCAACTTTATGGCCCTGAAGGAAAGAACCGAGGACAAGAGACAAATTATTGTTTAAAATATGATCCCATTCCTCTTATTGATCAGAAAATTCCAAGGGTTTGAGGATCTCTGAGCCAGGAACTATGCATGAAGACCAAATATGTCTGAGAAATATATATTTGGTCATTTGAATTATTATCATTTTGCACTTCACCATTTTCCTATTTCCTTGAGGGTGTGTAGGCTCCTGACTTTTAGAAACTTATTCCACACTCACATCCTTGCATCAAGCCCCCAGAACTTGACTCACAAGCTGTGGGCTAAGAGTAGGGTGACCAACTTTTCCAATTTGCCTGAGAAAAAGAGTTCCCAAGATGCAGGATTTTCAGTGTGAACACATCGAATGTCCTGGGGTTGGTCACCTTAGAAGAGGCATAACCTCTACTGTGTGCTTAACTCTCTTTTTCCTCTCCTAAGTCCCCTCTTTGCTCAGAGGATTTCTTATCTGCTAGGGGCTGAGATCATTTTTTTTCTCCTTTAGATATTTTTTGTCTGGAAAGGTCCTTTTCAGCTTAACAGTGAAAGATTTAGTATCTATTTTCTTTTCCCTTTACCTTGGAAATCACTTGAGGAAATATACACTTTTGCCTACCATGTAGTTATATTTGAGAGGATCAATAGGAAACCAGGAAGAATAAGAGAAAATACTTTATATAGCGCATTACCATACTTTGAAAAACTTCTTTGTGGCATAGTTTACATATCTTAAAATTCATCCATTTCAAGTATACAATGCTTAGTAATTTTTCCAAGTACTGTTACCATTTCCATAAAACAGTTTTAGAACATTTTTCCTTCCCAATAGGATCCCTCATACCTATTTACAATTCATTATTATTTCTAACTCCAGCCTCAGACAACCACTAATTTACTTTCTATCTCTGTGAACTTGCCAGAAAAGACTAGGCTATTCATATAAATGGAAACATGCAATATGTGGTTTCTTTTGTTTAACGTTTTCATTTAGCACAATGTTTTTCAGGCTTATCCATGTTTTAGGATACCATGTGTCAATAGATTGTTCTTTTCCAATGTTGAATAGTATTTCATTGTGTGGATATACTGTACAATGTACAGTACAATGTTCTGAGTTTTCCCCCATCTATTCACCAGCTGATGGATGCTTAGATTGTTTCCAATTTTTGATTATTATGAATAATGTTGGTATGAATGTTCTGTGCAAGTCTTTGTGCAAATATATATTTTTATTTCTCTTGGGCTTAGGAGTGAAATTGCTGCATGATATGGTAGTTTAATCTTTAATATTTTGAGAAATAACTGAACTCTTTTTCAAAATAGCTGTACTACTTTATATTTCCACCAGCAACATAGGAGGGTCCCTCTTTGTCCACATCCTTGCCAACACTTGTTAATGTCTGTCTGATTTATTAGAGCCATTCTTGTAGGTGTGAAATGATATCTAATTGTGAGTTTAATTTGCATTGCAGTTGATACCATTAAGCATCTTTTCATGTACTATTTTTTCATTAGTCATTTGTGTATCTTCTTTCATAAATGTCTGTCCACATTTTTGATGGATTATTTTTATTGAGTTGTAAGCATTCTTCATAAATTTTGGGTATAAGTCCTTTATTGGGTATACCGCCTATCTATTGCTTATATTTTCATTTTCTTAATGGTGCCTTTTGAAGTGCAATTATTTTAAAATTTGATAAGGTCCAATTTAATGTTTTTTTCTTTTATGAATAATGACTTTGGTTTTTCCCAAACACAAAGTCTTAAGGATTTTCTTCTATATTCTCAAAGTTTTATTGATGGAGTTCCCTGGTGGCTTAAGGGTTACGGATCTGGTGTTGTCACTGCTGTGGCTTGGGTCACTGCTGTGGCACTGGTTTGATCTCTGGCCCAGAAATTTCCTTATGCTGTGTGTGTGCAGCCAAAAAACACATTAAAAATAAAATAAAATAAATAAAATGTTATTATTTTAACTCCCGCATTCAAGTATATAATCCATTTTGAGTTAATCTTTGTGTATGTTCTGAGGTGAAGGTCAAAGTAAATCTTTTTGTATGTGACTATCTAATGATCCCAGTACAATTTTTCTTTTCTTCTTCAGCTGTTCCTGGGGCATATGGAAGTTCATGGGCCATGGATCAAATCTGGGCTGCAGCTGTGACTGCCAGATCCTTAACCCACTGTACTGGGCTTGGGATCAAACCTACGCTGCCACAGAGATGTCAATCCTTAACCTGCTGCACCATAGCAGGAAATCCACCAGCACCATTTGTTGAACAGACTATCCCTGATGAATTGCTTTGACATCTTTGTGAAACAAATCAGTTCGCTAAAATATAAGGCTTTATTTCTGGACTCTCAATTCTATTCCATTAATCTACATGCAGCTGGCCTTAAACAATACTGGAGATCAGGGCACTGCTCCTTCTCACATCTGAAAATCTACATAAAACTTATTCTGCCCTCCAAACCTGGGGTTACTTTATACCTGCAGTTCTGCATCTGTGAATTCGACCAACTGCAGATCTTGTTATACCAGAGTATTTACTGTTGAAAAAAAATATGCATATAAGGGGACCCTCACAATTCAAACCTGTGTTGTTCAAGGGTCAATTATATTTATATGTCCATATGCCAGTACCAGGCTTCTTTGATTACATTAGCTTTTATTGTTAGTTTTGATATTAGTAAGCAAGATGTCTATAACTTTGTTCTTATGCTTTTAAATTATTTTGACTGTTTTAGTTGTTTTCACATAAATTTTAGAATTTGTCAATTTCTTAAAAAACAAGTTTTTTTTTCATTCAGATATCTTTGATATATGATGTATACATTTAAGGTGTAAAATATGTTAATTTAATACATTTATATATTGGAATATGGTTGCCATTGTGGTAATAATTAACACCTCTATCATGTTACAGAATATTAATGGGGATTGTATTGAATCTATAGATCAATTTGGGAAAGAACTGCCATCTTAACAATATTGAGTTTTCTAATCCATAATCACAGAATGACTATTTATTTGGGTCTTCTTTAATTTATTTCAGTAAAACTTTATGACCTTAAGTCTATGTTTTGCGTATCTTCTGTTTATTGCTGAGTATTTTATTCATTTTGGTGCTATTGTGAGTACGATTTTTCTTAATTTTGTTCATATATCAAAATACAGTTGATTTTTATATATTGATATTGTATTAGCAGTTGCTCTACCTTTTTTTAATTAATAGATTTTATTTCTTACTGCATTTTATTTTTATTTAAAAAAATTTTTTTTGGTCACACCCATGGCATATGGAAGTTAGCAGGCCAGGGATTGAATCCAGCCACAGCTTCAACCTATGCCACAGCTGCAGCAATGCCAGATCCTCAATCCACTGTGTCACAATGGGAACACCATTTTAGTGCATTTTTAGGTTTACAGAAAAATTAAGCAGTACAGAGGTTCCCATATACTCCCTCCATCTTCCACCACTCCCCTCCACCCGCCACAACTTCCCCTATTATTAACATCTTGATAATATGTTATCTAATACTAAACATTGGCTTACCAGCAATTAATTTCTAGATCAAGTGTAATAAATATACTTCTTGAGATTATAATGATACATTATTATTAACTAAAGTCCATAGTTTATATTAGGGTTCACTCTATGTCATACATCCTATGGGTTTTTACAAATGCCTCCACTAGTTCAGTATTATACAAATAGGTTCACTGCCCCCAAATTACCTGTGCAACACCTGTTCATTTCTCCTTCCCTCCCTCCAAACCTCTGGAAGACACTTATCTTTTTACTGTCTCAGTAATTTCGACTTTTCCAGAATGGCATTGTTGTGACTTTGTTAAATTAGTTTTTGTTAAGTGGAGTCCTAGGATGACAGATGGTGAGCTCTGGTTCAACAAAAGACTAAAGGGAATGGAAATAGAGAATTTTATTGCTCACAGGTCCTAAAGGAAATACCCTGAATAGGTCCAGGGACGACATGGGGAGGTCAAGTCAGGGTGTAGGCAGAGAGAGTGACAGGACATGGAGCCATGGGTGGAATGCTTTGGGATTCCCAGGCTAAGCCAGATTGGTCAATTCAAACCAAAATGAATGGGACTTTAATTAACTCCCCAGCTATCTTGTATAAGGAGTATACAAGTAGAAGGCCTTGGGTAGAGGAGTGACTCTTTATTACAAGGGCTATTGGAGAAGTCATATCAGGAACTGCAGGCTGTTGTCTGGGCAACGAGTTTGCATGAGGGGCTAAGGTCAGCTTAAGGCCACTTTAACTCTCTTGAAAAAAAAAAAAAAGATGCCCAGCAGATTAGTTAAATTCCCAGCAGTTGGAATCATGTAGCATGTGGTACTTTTGGATTTGTTTTTTTCAGTTAGCAATATACACTTAAGGTTTCTCCATGTCTTATCTTTTAATTGCTGAATGATATTGCATTATATACACCATAATAATATTCCATTAATATACCACAGTTTGTTTATTCTTCCACATTGGAAGGATATCTTTGTTGCTTCCAAGTTTTTTTAAGTTATGAATAAAACTTTGTGTGCAATTTTTTTGTGTGGAGGTACAATTTCAACTCATTTGGATAAATACCAAGGAATGCAACTGCTGGATCATATGATAAGTCGGTGTTTAGTTTTAAAAGACATTATCTGTTAGGTTTGTTGAGGTAGGAATGTGCAAGGCCAAATCGCTAAAGCAAGAGAGATTTATTAAGGCATCCGAAGCTGATGGGCTGAGTTTCAGATGGTGCCAGCTCCTACTGATAGGAGATGTTAGGTTTATAAAGATCTGTGGTGGGAATCTGTGACTGGAGTTTATGGCGGAGACTTGTGACAGGAACAATGAAGAAGGAGGAAGGAAAGGTCAGGGGAGGGGGAGGGGGTCGAGTCCCATGGCAGAGGGCAGTTAATCCTCAAAAGTGGTTGATCTATGCAGACAGTTGTTTTCCGCAGGCCATTGTTTCTTGCTGCCCAACTTGAGCATCCACATTCTGGGAGAGGGTGTCCACAGCAGGTCTTTGAGGTGAACAGCCATATTTTGGGGGTGTGTGGGGGTCTGTCACCATCCTCCTGGGAATCTATCATTATCAAATTGTCTTCATTGTGGCTATACAATTTTTGCTTTCTTACCAGCAATAAATGAGAGTTCTTATTGCCCCCACATCCTAGCACTTGGTGTTGTCAGTGCTGTACCCAATGATTTCAGCCATTCTAATATGTACATAGTGGTACTTTAATTTACAATCCCGTAATGACATATGACATGGAGCCTTTCTTCATATGCTATTTGCCATCTGTTTATCTTCATATGCTATTTGCCATCTGTATATCTTCATATGCTATTTGACATCTGTATATCTCATTTGATAAGGTATTGTTAACTTCTTTCCATGGAGAGTTCTTTCTATATTTTGGATGCAATTCCTTATCAGATATATTTTGCAAATAATTTCTTCCAGACTCTGGCTAGTTTTTTTATTCTTTTAACAGTGTCTTTGAAGAGCCAAGTTTTTTAAATTAGTAAAAGTCTAATTTATCAAATTTTTCTTTCATGGATTGTGTTTTTGGTGTTGTGCCTAAGTCATCACTAAACCTAAGGTCACCTAGAGTGTTTCTTATGTTGTCGTTAAGAGTTTGGTAGATTTGTGTTTCACTTCTAGGCCCATGATCCATTTTCTTTAATTTTATTGGAATATAGTCGACTTACAAATTTGTGTTAATTTCAAGTGTACATTAAAGTAAATCAGTTATATATATACACATAGCTGTTCCTTTTCAGATTCTTTTCTCATATAGGATATTACACAGTATTGAGTGAATTTTCCTGTGCTATTCAGTAAGTCCTTGTTACCTGTCTATTTTATATATAGTAGTGTCTATATATACACACTACTATGATCCGTTAATTTTTATGAAAGGTGTATGGTCTTTATGTGAATTCTTTTTTGAAAAGACTCTGTATTTTCTCCATTGAATTGCCTTTGCTCCTTTGTCAAAGATCAGTTGACTATATTTGTGTGAATCTATTTCTGGGATTTCTATTCTGTATCTTTGATCTATTTGTCTGTTCTCCTGCCAACACCACACAGTCTTGATTGCTGTAGCTTCCTTCTGGTTTTGATTTGTAATTTAACTCCATTTGTATGTCTTAAGCCCATTTAAGTTTATTAATACTTATTTCATGACTTAACATATAATGTATGGGTGGTTGAAAATAATTTATATTCTGCTGATGCCAGGGTAAGTGGGTTGATGATATTTTTTAAACTATATGTATTCTTGCTGATTTTCTTCTTAGTTTTTCTGTCACTTTTGAGAGCAATTATTGTTGATTTATTGAGAAATTTTCTGTTTCTACCTCCATTTCTGTCAACTTTAGTTTCATATATTTTCGGCTCATTCATTAGGTGTTTATAATTATTGTTCATTCCTGCCAAGTCAATTCTTTTATTGTTATAAAATGTTTCACCTGTCTAGTAGCAGTTGTTTCTTCAAGTCTGTTTTGTCTTTTATTAGTATAACCTCTCCAGCTCCTTTGGAGGTACTGTTTGCATTATACATCTTTTTCTATCTTTTAACTTATTAGCGTCTGAATCTCAGTGTTTCCTATATACCACATATAATTGAATCATTTCAAAAAAATCCATTGTACCTGTCTCTGCATTTTGCATTAGAGCATGTAATTATTCACATTGAATGTTAACTGCTGATAAGGTAGCATTTATATATGTAGTTTTGCTGTTTGTTTTCTGTATGTCTTTTTTATTCTTCCTTTTCTCCATTACTTCCTTCTATTGTACCATTTGATTGTTTTATTTTTCCCATTTATCATTTTTAAAAGTTATTTTCTTAGTGTTCTTCCTGGGGATTACAACTGGTATCTTAATTTAAAGCAATCTAATTTAGATTAACGTTAACTTAATTTCAGAGGTATACAGAAACTTTGCTCCATTCCCTCCTTTCTCTTATGTGATATTATTGTTATATAAATTATATCTTTAAACATTATAAGGCCATTGGAGTTCCCGTCGTGGCTCAGTGGTTAAGGAATCTGACTAGGAACCATGAGGTTGTGGGCTCGATCCTTGGCCTTGCTCAGTGGGTTAAGGATCCGGTGTTGCCTTGAGCTGTGGTGTAGGTTGCAGTTGTGGCTCAGATCCCGCATTGCTGTGGCGCTGGCGTGGGCTGGTGGCTGCAGCTCCAATTAGACCCCTAGCCTGGGAACCTCCATATGCCACAGGAGCAGCCCAAGAAAATGGCAAAAAAACAAACAAACAAACAAAAACATTATAAGGCCAATAACACAAGTTTATATTAAATGCTTTATAAAATTGTCCTCTAAATCAGGTTTGAGAAGAAAAAAATTTACAAAAATTGCATTGGTGTTGTGTTTTATATTTATCTATGTAATTACCCTTACTGATCAACTATTTTTTCATGTGGATTTGAATTACCCTCTAGTGTCTTTTCATTTTAGGCTGAAAGATTCTCATTAGGATCAGTGGTTGTGAATTCTCTCAGTATTCATTTATCTTAGACTATCTTAACCTCTCTTAAAATTTTGAGGAGTAATTTTGCTAGATTTAGAATTCTTTTTTTTTTTTTTTTTTTTGTCTTTTTGCTATTTCTTGGGCTGCTCCCACAACATGACGGCATGTGGCGGTTCCCAGGCTAGGGGTCTAATCGGATCTGCAGCCACCAGCCCAGGCTAGAGCCACAGCAACGTGGGATCCGAGCTACGTCTGCAACCTACACCACAGCTCAAGGCAACGCCGGATCCTTAACCCACTGAGCAAGGCCAGGGATCGAACCCGCAACCTAATGGTTCCCAGTCGGATTCATTAACCACTGAGCCACGAGGGAAACTCCAGATTTAGAATTCTTGATTTCCCCCTCCCCCTCAACACTTTGATTATGTCATCCCTCTTCCTTTGGTGTCCATAGATTCTAGTAAGTTAGCATTAATCTTATTGGGAATTTATTATACATGATGAGTTTTTTTTTTCTCTTGATACTTTCAAGATTCTCTCTTTGTCTATGTCTTCTAAATTTGAATATAATGTGTTAGGGTGTGTACCTGTTTAAGTTGTTCTACCTGGGGCTCATTTGGTTTTATCGGTTTGAAAGGACTAGTCATATTGGATTAGGGCCTACTCTAATGAATTCATTTTAGATTGATTACCTCTGTAAAGACTCTATTTCCAAATATCACCACATTCTGAGGTGCCAGGTATGAAGCCTTTATTAAACATGTCTTTTAAAATGACACATTTCAACCCATGATATAAATTTCATAGAATTTGTCAAGGATGGACACACACACACACCAGCAACAATAGCAAAACAGTAACAAACAAATTTTGAAGGGAGGGACCTGACTTTCAGAACTGTCACATTTATATTATTTAAAATGCCCAGTTTCTTTCTTTCTTTCTTTTTTTTGGGGGTGGGGGGACTGCACTTGTAGCATATGGGAGGTTCCCATGCTGGGGGCCAAATCAGAGCTGTAGCTGCTGGCCTATGCCACAGCCACTGCTGCATGGGATCCCAGCCATGTCTATGACTTACACCACAGTTCATGGCAACACCTGATCCTTAACCAACTGAGCGAGGCCAGGGATTGAACTTGCAACCTCATGGTTCCTAGTCAGATTCATTTCCTCTGCACCACAATGGGAACCTCCTAAAATGTCCAGTTTTAACAAAAATTTTTGTGAATCAGATGAAATAAAAAAAGTGCAGAGGAAAAGAGTATATGAAGATCCAGGGAAAAAAGAGCATGTAAGTGGAGTCTTACATCTACAACCAAAGAAATGCTATGGATTGCCAGAAATCACCAGAAGCTTAGAGGAGATGAGGAAGTATTCTTACCTGGGGCTGTTGGAGAGAGTGTGGCCCTGCTGAGATCATGATTTTGGACCACTGGTCTCCAGAACAATGAGAAAATAAACTTTTGTTGTTTTAAGTCACCCCTTTTTGGTTTTTTTTTTTTTTTTTTTTTTTTTTGGCAGCCCTGAGAAACAAATACAGTCTATATTCATAATGCACAGCCACTGAATTCTCTACTAGTGGGGCTTAGTATTCAGCTGATGACTGATCAGAGAGTTCCATAAACACTTGGAATGAATAAGTCTGCCACTCTTGGCCAAGGAGCTCTCGATGTGGCTTGAAGTGTTCCTTCTATGCTCAGGCAAATGACTAGTCTAACTTGGGCTGTATTTCCTGTTTTTACAGGGCCCCAGTGTCAGACAGAGGTGATAGATTGGAGCCTTGTCAGGTCTTTCCTGACCATGTACAGTCCTGGATGTGCACACGGCCTTCTCAGGAATATATCCATGTTTTCAAAGGCCCTTCTGGACATCTCTTTCCCCAGATCTTCCTTTCAAATTTTAGGCTGGGATTTTTTCCTCCTTAAACTGACATTGCTGTCTTAGGCTATTGCTTTTTCAAACAATTTCAGTTAATTGTTTGAGATAAATACTCTGCTGATAAGGATTTTCCAAACCCTGTATTCTGAGTTTTCTCAAGGAGGCAAGAGATAGGTCCAATGAGAAGAATGCTCTGGACATGATTTTTTTTTTTTTTTTTTTTGGAGTTCCTAGTTTGCACCCCCCCCTTTTTTGGTGGCTGCAACACTGCTCATTATTACAGATTTGTGATTTCAGGACTGCTAGTTTTTGAGGCTAATCTGGACCTGGGGAAAGGAGAAGGGGAGCATGCCAAGTTTAAAAATCCACAAACTTAGCTGTTCTAATTGAATTTCGGAAGATTTTCCTGAATAAATTCACCCTAGATAGTTACAAGTCTTGGGTTATTTTCTAAAGTATAGGAAAAGTTGATTTTGTCTGATTTTTCAGAATTTTATTGCTTTTGTGAAAGAGCAGACATACGGGGGTCCTCAATCTGACATTGGAAATTAAAATGTGGAACAAATGAACCTATCTATAAAAAGCAGACTCACAGACATAGGTAACAGAACTGTGGTTGCCAATGGAGAAGTGAGAGGGAGTGAGGTGGACTGGGAGTTTAGGGTTAGTAGATGCAAACTATTACATTTAAAATGGATAAACAGTGAGGTCCTGTTGTATAGCACAGGGAACTATATCCATACTTTAATAAAAATTCAACCCAAAACGAACAAATCTCAAACCAAAAACAAACAAATACTCCCTCTCCTACACTTAGAGTAGGGGCAGTGTTTCAAAATATGCTTGTGAGTTTGGAGACTCTCTAATAGTCCTGAGAAAGCCAGAAATGTGAGTTGATATCCCAGCCTGCTCTTATTTTTCATCATCACAGACATACCTGAATACTTTTGGACTCCAAGAATGCATGAGATGGCATAGACTTTTACTCCTTGTATCAACAAAAGCAGCAGAACCACTAGGAAATTATAGTCTATTTATCTCTACATCTATTCTTTATCTATGTATTTGTTTATCTACATCTATTTATATTTTTATGTTTTATCTGTGTCTATAGCTGAATCTCTATTTCTATCTCTAACTATGTATCTATATAGATTCAAATGATTTACTTGTTACAGAGATTTGACTTTATGCTATTGTGGCAGCTGCTTAAGTAGTCTCTATTAAGGCTGTTGTCCTCAAGTCTGATGCTGGGAATTTGAAGGTGAAGTCATCCAGAAGGGAAGATGGATGTAAAAGTGAAGAATAAGAACAAGCTGAGGCCCACAAGATGAACTGAAATCTGTCACTTTTATTACCACTGACCTTGATCATGTGAATATCTTAAGTTGGGGCCCTTCCTGATGGAGCTAAAGATAAGCTAGACCCAGAAGTTGGAGAAACTGAAGGAGGATCTTGGTGAAGATGAAGCAATTGTAGGCTGAGGCACCACCTTGGCTATAGAGATAAGCCAGCAGATATAGGACAACTATAGCAAACAGGTGGGCCATCCTGTATAACACATTGTATATTATAAAAGAAAAAATGCCCACTGGTTACAAACGACAAGACAGATTTTTTTCATTTTTTATGTTTATTGAAGTATAGTTGGTTTACAGTATTGTGTTAATTTTTGCTTCTTTTAAAAAATTCTTTTCCAGAGTTCCCTTGTGGTGCAGTGGAAATGAATCAGACTAATATCTATGCTGAGATGGGTTCATTCCTTGACCTCACTCAGTGGGTGGGGAATCCAGTGTTGCTGTGAGCTGTGGTGTAGGTCGCAGATGCAGCTTGGATCTTGTATTGCTGTGACTGTGGTGTAGGCCAGCAGCTGACCCCTGCTGTGAGTGTGGCCCTAAAACACACACACACACACACACACACAGACACACACACACAGACACACACACACAGACACACACACACAAAATCTTTTCCATTATGGTTTACCACAGCATGTTGAATTTAGTTCCCTGTGTTATAGAGTAGGACCTTGTTTATGCATCCTACTTATATCTGCTAACACCAACCTCCTACTCCATCCCTTCCCCAGACCCCTTCCCCTTGGCAACCACAGGTCTGTTCTCTATGTCCATTAATCTATTTCTGTCTCATGGATATGTCCATTTGTGTAATATTTTAGATTCCACATATAAGTGATATCATATGGTATTTGTCTTTCTGATTTACTTCACTTAGTATGAGAATCTCTAGTTGCATGTCTTGCTGCAAATGGCTTTATTTCATTATTTTCATGGCCAAGTATTATTCCATTGTATATATATGTACCCCACCTTCTTTATTTATTCATCTGTCAATAGACATTAGCAGATATAAGTAGGTTGTTTCTGTGTCTTGGCTATTATGAATAGGAATGCTATGAACATAGGTGTTCATGTATGTAGTTCTATCTAGATATATGCCCAGGAGTGGGATTGATGGATCTTATGTTAATTCAATTTTTAGTTCTCTGAGGAACTTCCATACTGATTTCCTTCGTGGCTCTACTGATTTACATTCCCACAAACAGTGTAGGAGTGTTCTCATTTTTTCCCACCCTTTTCAGCATTTGTTATTTGTAGACTTTTTGATGATGGACCATTCTGACTGGTGTAAGGTGATACCTTATTGTAGGTTTGATTTGCATTTCTCTAATAATTAATGATATTGTGCATCTTTTCATGTGCCTTTTGGCCATCCGTATTTCTTTGCAGAAATGTCTATTTAGGTCTTCTGCCCATTTTTTGCTTGGGTTGTTTGTTTTTTTGTCATTGAGTTGTATTAGCTGTTTGTATGTTTTGGAAATTAAGCCCTTGTCACTCACCTTCTTTGCAAATATTTTCTCCCATTCTGTAGGTTGTCTTTCATTTTGCTTATGGTTTCCTTTGCTGTCCAAGATCTTGTAAGTTTGATTAGGTCCCATTTATTTGTTTTTATTTCTATTGCTTTGGAAGACTGACCTAAGAAAATATTGGTATGATTTATGTCAAAGAATGTTGGCAAGACAGATTTTTTTTTTCAATTTTATGGCTGCACTCATGGCACATGGAAGTTCCTGTGCCAGGGATTGAATCCAAGCCACTTATGCTGCAGCTGCAGCAATGCCGGATCCTTTAACCCACTGTGCTGTGCTGGGGATTGAACCCCCAGCTCCACAGTGACCTGAGCCACTGCAGTTGATTCTTTTTTTTTTTTTTTTTTTTTTTTTTGCCATTTCTTGGGCTGCTCCTGCAGCGTATAGAGATTCCATGGCTAGGGGTCTAATCGGAGCTGTAGCCACTGGCCTACGCCAGAGCCACAGCAACGCAGGATCCGAGCCGCGTCTGTGACCTACACCACAGCTCACGGCAATGCCGGATCCTTAACCCACTGAGCAAGGCCAGGGATCGAACCCGAAACTGCATGGTTCCTAGTTGGAGTCATTAACCACTGAGCCATGAGGGGAACTCCCACTGCAGTTGATTCTTAACCCACTGTGCCATGACAGGAACTCCTGGCAAGACATTTTATTTGAACTACTGCAGTATGGAAAAGACTCCAGTCTAGAACTGAGCTCAACTGTTAAATACAGCAAAGACAGCTGGGGATTTATAGCCATGAGGCAGAGTGAGGGGTGAGTGGATGGAAAAGGACTAAGAGGAACTTGATTAGATATCACTGGGGTGGGTCTTGTTGCCTAACTCTGCTGAGCAGTCCACGAATGAGGCCTAGTTGAGAAGAGGACTCAAAGCAGCCTGCTTAAGTTTGGTCAAGGAGGGGTTCCTTCCTGGTCAGTGTGAAATATCAAAGTGACTGCTGTTTCACTTCTGCTTTCTAAGTCTCACACAAGAAGCTTCCTTCCTCTTTTATTGAGAAATTTGGAAAATGTAGTTCCACATAGCCAAATTTGTAGGTCTCACACTGTAGAGTTACCAAACTATTATTTGGGGACAATGGCTCTTCTTTTCGTTTTAAAAAGAAAAGAAATGTGTTGTGAAATCCAGGGCTTGGGTGGGGAATTCCATCACCGTCTCTCCTGAAAGTAGGTGGTGGGAAATTGAATGACAGGACATTGGCTAACTCTACCCCCTGCTTCTACTTTGTTTCAAATTTTTTTTCATGAGTTAAAATATATTTTACTCTCTCTTAAAAGATTTTATTGTGATAAAAATGTAATAGAGGTCTATGATCTTAAATTTTCTATGTATATGAATGTTGACTATAATTATAATGTTGTACAACAGTATTATACATCTAAGCTGAAATTTTATGACTGTTGGTTAATAACTACCCATTCCTCTCTGGGCCCAGCCCCTAGTAACCACTGTTCCAGCCTCTGACTTTATGAGTTTGATGATTTTAGATACCTCATATAAGTGGAATCATGCAATACTTGTCTTTCTGTGTGTGGCTTAGTTCACACACTGTATTTCTATTTTAAGGTGAGCTTTCTAGTCTTCTTCCCTATAAGGACTTCCTCGGTCCTTCCTTTTGGGACAGGAGGGGAGGAATGGTTTCATTTGGCCGTGGACCTGTATTTATTGAGATCTGTACAGTATTATTACTGTATTTTCAGATGGATCAGATGCAGTCTGCCAGAAAATAGCTAGTTTACCCACAACTTAAGGAAAAATATAAATAATTCCATTTTCATTTAATCTTAGAGGATAACTCTGAAATAATTTACTTCCAAGGTGGAGGGTAAGCTCCAAGCTGATGAGGCTTTAGAGACACTTAGGACAACACTTTGCACTGTAGTGTCAACATATGTAAGAGCTTTTAAGGTCCAGGCTTTGCTCAGATGTTCGGGACCCTCCTTCCTTCTGTCCATGGGGTCAAGTCTCCTCCTGTACCTCTCATCCACATCTTTCCATATGTGACCCAGACAACCAGGATTATGGCTGGTTAGGGGACAGGCTTACATTACAGAGTGTTTCACTCTCTCACCTTGTTAACTGGTTTCTATGGATCTGATGAAACATAAATACTTGGTTTCTTGAAAACTTGGTGGTAAAAAAAATGGGAGGAAGAGGGAACAGTGTGAATGAGAGGATAGTAAACAAGCTAATTCTTCAGTGTTGGTGGGAGGAAGCCAACTTTCTTAAGTTGAAATATTTAAGAACAAAAGTGTCTTTGTGTTGTTTAGAGTTATGGAAGCAACTACCGAAAAGAATCATAACCGCATATGCTTTTAAATGATTGTTTCCAGAGAAAAGACCTGGGACTGTGTTTAGGAAGAAGCAAACCCCCTGCTTTTCTCTGTAATGCCCTGTCTTATTGAAATCCCCCCCCCCACCTGAATGTATTATTTTGATAGTAATTAAAAAACAAGTCAAACCTGAACTCTTCCAAGTAATCTTACATTATTTTACTTGGATGCATCACATATATTCTGTCAATGATTGGACATGGGCCATATTTTACAAAGGTGGAACAAAAAGGGCAGCACTTTTATCTCAGAGAATCTATGAACATCCTTTCCAGCAATATATGAAGGAAAATCCAGAAATTGTAATTTATATACAATTACAATGGGTAAAGAGAAGAAGATACAGGTCAGGAGAGTATTTGGATATTTCTGGGGCATGAGTTTTTTAGTTGTTCATATAATTGGAGCAGACATTTTTGCTGCTGACATACTCTTGCGTGAATGTGGGGCTTTCCCTGTGTATGTGGGCTGGCCCTGTGCCCTCTTGTCCATTATGACCACTCTCTGCTCAGCAGAGATAGGTATAACCTTCCCATGCAGTGGAGCCCACTACTATTTTCTCAAGAAAGGTTATGGCAACTTGATCTCTTTCCTGAATCTCTGGACAGCCTTGTTTCTGGGGTCAGGGTTGGCTGCCAGTCAAGCTCTGCTCCTTGCTGAGTACAGCATCCAGCCTTTTTATCTCAGCTGCTCCGCTCCAAAGCTGCCAAAAAGATGTCTGGCACTAGCCATATTGTGGACTGTGGGCATTCTGAATTGTCGTGGTGTGAGAGAGGTGACCTGGCTTCAGATAGCTAGCACCGTGCTGAAAATGGCCATACTTGGCCTCATTTCACTAAATGAAGTAGTGCTGCTGGTGAGGGAGTGGAACGAGAATGTAGAAATATTTCAGAACTCTTTTGATGCCGAGTTTCCAGAAGCCTCCCAGTTTATAGAAGCCACCTTTCAAGGATACTTTGCAAATTCAGGTGGAGGATGTTTTACCTACATAGCAGGTAATCAACAATATCTTGAGAAAAATATCTCAAGCCATTACTTACTGCATGCAATATGAAATGCACATCTTTTATTAAATTTTGTGTTTCATTTTAAGTAAGTGATTCACTGTATTTTTTTCTTCTTTGTTGTTTTCTAAATCAGATCAGAATATGCCAGGTTTGTACTTAACATCTACTCTTCATTTTTCCCACAGTCATTCCAAAGTACTTATTTTCTTGAATAAAAATATCTCTTTCAGCCTTCTTTTCTGGAACCTCAGATATGGGACTTCTGTGTCAATCTAATTTTTCTCTTCTATTAATGGGTGAATTCTGGGGTTGTGGAAATATCTCCCTTCCATGAAACTGTGTATCCAAGAATTCCAATGCCAGACAGTGTTTGTGTTGTGGGTGGGTGTGCCACACTGAGACCCTACTTTTTTTTTTTTCTTTTTCGGCCTCACTGCAGCATATGGAGTTCCCAGGCTAGGGATCAGATCCAAACTGCAGGCACCACTCAAGCCACAGTTGAGTTGGAAATGCTGGATCCTTAACCCACCTTAACTGGGCTGGAGATTGAACCTGCATCCCAGCATTCCCCAAATTCCACCAATATCCTTGTGCCACAGTGGGAACTCCAACCGTTAAGTATTTTTAAAGAGAAGAGAATCATAGATACCTTTGATTGCTCTAAGGCTGGATTGAATTCTCTTCCCTTCAACATCAGGACAATAGTTTTCTATTTTCAAAATCAGTCTCTTCTCTTGACCTCCACCTGTATCCTTTCCCTCTCACCTCCATAAGACAATTTCACATGGATTTATTTCATTTTTCTCAACTTCAGCCTTTTAGATCAGTTCTTTGACACTGAAACATGAAGCAGACTCTACTACTGAACACATTTTTCCTTTAATCTTAAGACTCCTTGCAGTTACTGATGTGTCCATCATTCATTAAATCACTCTGTTGGCAGGTGTTTTTTAAATGCTAACTATTTTGAAAGCCCTATATTAGTGCTTCAAGATGAGTAAGATGTATTCTTTACCCCTAAAGATGCTTATAGTTTAGTAGACACTTGAATCTAGTGTCCATGCCTAGATTTTGTCCTGATTTCTGCCACTTACTAGATGTGGTAAGGATCTTTAACTATCTGGATTTACTTTTTTTTCTCTCCTTCATTTGAAAACTGGGCTTTATGGCTTAAAATCACTGTAATTCTTCACCTTATGAACAAATAATGTCATGATAGTATTTAATAAGTGTCTATAAGGGAACAATATAATTACTATGGAAATTCCGTGGAAGCTAAGTCATAATTGCTGTGTCATCAAATGGAAAATATAGCAATTTTAATTAAATAAAAAAATTCCAGCAGTAGAAAAATATGGGTGAAGCTGTGGAGATCAGAAGTGTGCAGGTGTGTAGAGGACATGGCAGGTAATGTTAGGTGACTGCAAAATGGATTCCACCTGATGGGCTTGATAATAGATGTGATTGCTAACCTAAGCACCTAGATAGAGGTAGAACCAATTGGAATGGAGACAGATGACTGGAAAATGCCAACTTTTAGGCATAGGAAAAAAAAGAAGATCCAATGAAGAGTCCAGAGGAAATTTCAAGAATTCTGAAAGAGAAAATCATCATATGTTTCCAAAAGAGGGTGTAATCAATATAGCAAAATGCTTTAGAAGTTGAAGAGTGTGAGGACTGATCAGAAAAAATTTTACTAAGAAAACATTGGTGAACTTTGAGTGTAAGATGAAAGTCAGTCTGCATTGAATTTTATTTAATTTTATTACAATGTTGTATTAGTTTCAACTATACAGCAAAGTGAATCATATAAATATATCTACTCTTTTTTTTTACCATGTAGGTTATTACAACTTATTGAGTAGATTTTCCTGTGCTATACAATGAGTTCTCATTAATCATCAGTTCTATACAGTAGTGTGTATATGTTATTCCTGCTCTCCCATTTCTTCCCACCCCACAACAGTTTCACCTGTGGTTACTAGAGGATTAGTTCTGAAATCTGTGAGTTTGTTTCTGTTTTATAAGTAAGTTCTTCTGTGTAATTCTTTTTTTATATTCCATATATAAATGACATTATATGATATTTGTCCTTTTCTGACTTACTTCATTCAGTATGATAATCTCTAGCTCCATCAATGTTGCTGAAAATAGCATTATTTCATTCTTTTTAATGGCTGAGTAATATTCCATTGTATATATGTACCATATTTTCTTTATCCATTCCTCTGTCAATGGACATTTAGTTTACTTCTATATCTTGGCTATTGTAAACAGTGCTGAAATGAACATTGGGGTGTGTGCATCTTTTCAAATTATGGTTTCCTCTGGATAGATACTCAGGATTGGGATTGCTGGATCATACTGTAGTTCTCTATTTAGTTTTTTAAGAAACCTCCATACTGTCCTTCACAGTGGTTGCATCAATTTACATTCCCACCAACAGTGTAGGAGGGATCCCTTTTGTCTACACCCTCTCTAACATTTATTGTTTGTAGACTTTTTTAATGATGGCTATTCTGACTGATGATACCTCATTGAGTTTTGACTTGCATTTCTCTAATAATGAGGGATATTGAGCATCTTTTCATGTTTTTTGACCATCTGTATGTCTTCTTTGGAGAAATGTCTATTTAGATCTTCTGACCATTTTTTGATTTTTTTAAAAATATAAACCTTCCTAAGATGTTTGTATATTTTGGAGATTAATCCCTGTCAGTTACCTCATTTGCAAAGATTTTCTCTGATTCTGTGGGTTGTCTTTTCATTTTTTTAATGGTTTCCTTTGAAGGTTTTAAGTTTAATTAGGTCCCACTGGTTTATTTTTGTTTTTATTTTCATTACTCTAGGAGGTGGATCTAAGGAGAAATTTCTGCAGTTTATACAAGAGAGTCTTTGGCTTATGTTTCCCTCAAAGAGTTTTATTGTATCTGGCTTTATATTTATATCTTTAATCCATTCTCAGTTTATTTTTGTGCATGGTGTTAGAGAGTGTTCTAATTTCATTCTTTTACAGGTGGGTTGTCCAGTTTTCCCAGCACCACTTGTTAAAGATACTGTCTTTTCTCCATTGTATGTTCTTGTCTATTTTGTCATAGATTAGTTGAATATAGGCGCATGGGTTTATTTCTGGGCTTTTTAAGTCCTGTTCCATTGATCTATATTTTTGTTTTTGTGCTGGTACTATATGATTTAGATTACTGTAGCTTGGTAATATAGACTGAAATGAGGGAGCCTTTTTCTTCCAATTCTGTTTTTCTTTTTCAGTATTGCTTTGGCTGTTATAAGCAACTATATGCCAGTAAAATGGACAACCTTGAAGAAGTGGACAAATTCTTACAAAAGTACAACCTACTAAGATTGAACGCAGAAGAAATGGAAAATATGGATAGACCAATAACAAGTACTGAAGTTGAAACTGTGATTAAAAAACTTCCAAAAACCAAAAGTCTAGGACCCAGGGGCTTCAGAGATGAAGTCTATCAAACATTCATCAAAGAGTTAACACCTATTCTTCTGAATCTCTTTCAAAAAAATATCAGAGAAAGGAACCCTCCTAAATTCATTCTATGAGACCACCATCACCCTGAAAGCAAAACCAAAGATAGCACATAAAAGGAAAACTATAGGCCAATATCACTGATGAACACAGATGCAAAAATCCTCATTAGAATATGAGCAAACCAAATCCAACAGTATATTACAAAGATCATACACCATGGTCAAGATTTATCCCAGGGATGCAAGGATTTTTAAATCTTTGCAAATCAATCAATGTGATACACTGCCTCAACAAACTGAAGAATAAAAATCATATAATCATCTGAACAAATGCAGAAAAAGCTTTTGACAAAATTCAGTTCACTTTTATGATAAAAACTCTCCAGAAAGTGAACATAGAGGGAATCTACCTCAACATAATAAAAGCCATATATGACACACCCACAGCTAACATCATTCTCAATGGTGAAAAGCTGAAAGCATTTCTGCTAAGATTAGGAACAAGACAAGGATGCCCACTCTCACCATTGTTATTCAACATAGTTTTGGAAGTCCTAGCCATGGAAATTAGAGAAGAAAAAGAAATAAATGCAATCCAATTAGGAAAAGAAGTAAAACTATCACTGTTTATAGATGCCATGATACTATACATAGAAAATGCTAAAGACACTACCAGAAAACTGTTAAAGTTCAATCAATTTGGTAAAGTTGCAGGCTGCATTGAATTTAAAAGTGAGGTATTGGGGTTCCAAGGTGGTGTAGCAGCTTAAAGATCCAGTGTTGTCACTGCTTTGGCTCAAGTGGCTGCTGTGGCATGGGTTTGATCCTAGTCTGGGAACTTCCACATGCTGTAGGCATGCCCCCCCCAACCCCCCAAAAAAGTGAGGTATTGAGAAAAGAAAGCTATGAGAGATTACTCTTTTATGATTAAATGGGCCACTGCAATTTGAGAGCCTAGCATATGAGCAAAACTTTCTTTTTCTCTGTTTCTCTTACTCTCACTTTGTCTTTCTCTTTTTTAATGATAGAAGATATATCTTTGGCTTCTATTTGTGCCAATTTCATCTTGTTCCATTGCCAAAGATGTTTCATTGTTGGATAATTTTTCTCTGCTTAAAACAGATTAACAAAATTTGCTAACTTATAAACTATTATATAATTTTTCAAAACTAGCAAGCAGTAAACAAAAACTGGAGGAATTTGAGTGTCTGCTGGGTTTGTTAATTTACTTAATGTATTTTAAGTATAACTAAATTCTAAGTAACACTTTTACCAGTAAAATGGTAATTTTTAGGCAGCTGACTTTGCATGCTGTGGGAACATCCATCTTTTTAAGTTCAAAGCCAATGATATTCACTACCTGCCTAGCTATTATAACCTTATAATTGTATTATATTCCTTATCTCTTCTATAAAAATCTAATACATATGAGAAAGAACAAAAGGCCCAGAGGAAAGTATAGGTAATCCCCAAAATTGCCCTTTTGCTTATTCAAAGCTTTAACTAATAAGCATAGTCATTAATAACTTGTTAAGTGCTAGGCATTGTTTGGAATTTTATTGTCTCTCTATTTTCCATTTCCCTCAATATACAGGCAAGGAACTTGAAAACTTGACAGCCAATAAATTGTCCAGAAGCCCACAAGTAGTAAGTGGTTGATGAAGCCACTTACTACTCTTTAAATGAGAGTTTTCTAATTCTTACCTCTTCAAGTGCTTCATCAGGTCATATTGTTGTATTCCGTGGATATTTACATTCAATCCCTGGGCAGATGCAGATGGAAGAAATCTGATATGTAAAAGGAAAAATATTTATTAGTCAGAGGGATTTGACATTGTATAATAGAAACTCACACACATTAGCTTAAGACAATCAAAGGGGAACTTGGAAGAATAATTTTGGATTTCAAGGAAGACCTGAGCAACCAGTCTTCAGGAGCAACAGGTATTAGGGAAGTTCCATGACTTAAAACAAAGTTATTAGCTGCTTTTCTTTCCTTTTTTCTTTTTTTTTCTTTTCTTTCTTTTTTCCTCCATGACATTACTTTTTTCCTGATTCTCTCAGTTTTGTTGACCTATTGTTCAAATTCTTACAAGAAATCTTCTTGCGTACTGGCAATGATTGGCTGCCAGTGAGTCAGAGGTCGGTATTTGGTCCTATAATCAGTGGCCAGGGCACAGGGTCACAATGTATTCACAGCTATAATGTTATAGCAGGGATAATTCTCAGAGAATGGTGACATTGGGGAACATGGTGTCACAAACGGGACAATATTTGAGAATAAGACTGTTCTAGAAAATTACTATGTATGATGTTAAATCACAATCCTCTTTTATTTTTTGCACTTAATGTAGGCACAAAGGGAAGGTAAAGAGCCTACAGAAAGAGAAAATTTATGACTGATTCTTTTAGTCTTTTCACATATGCTAGGAGGATATAGAATAGGACAATTTTTTAGTCAGAGAGAGTATTCTCTACCATTTTCCCAGAAGTTATGATTTTGTTGCGATCTGAAGAAAGGATTAGAGTACACTAGGCAATAGTGAAGGAAAGAACATTCCATGTGAGAGAATGGGCTGAGAGCAACAGGGAACACAACCTTTTTGAGTAACTGAAAGGAGGTCAGCATGCCTGTAACATGGTTACAAAGGGGACCATCCAGTTGTCACAAAATAAATTCTCATAGCCCTTTCTCACTTTTCACAGTGACCCTTACCACATTCACTATTTTAAATTTTATTTATGTGATTATCAAATTAATTATCATTCTTCTTCTTGAGGTTGAGGTTCATGTTTGTTTTTTCTCACAAAAACTTTGCTCACTCTATCCTCACTACTCAAATTCAGTGCCTAGTACCTAACAGAGGAGGCTGAAGACACAGGTAGACTCTGAACCTACAGGGTCTTTTTTTTTTTTTGAAATTTTATTTTAATTTTTTACAGCATAAAATACATATATTTAAACACAATTACATTCACACAGATTATTATATCATGGATCTTAAGAAAGAGATTAAGTGATTCCACTTCTTCTGGGGAAGTGGAATGGAAAATATGCTGAGACAAATAGGAAATTTATTCTATACTTTATCCCATTTTGTATGGCTTTCATCCTTACTATTTCATATTATCTATTACATTTCAATTTTTATTTAAAAATTAGCATTGTATTAAAATCATGTATATTAGGTAACTAAAATTTATAAAGAAGAAAGTCTTATATACCATTAACTATTTTATATAGCATAATAAAAAGAATAACTTAGCTGGTAAGAATAACAAAAATAATACACCCCTCTGAAAATAAGTAAAATATAAAATGCATAAATTGGTTAAAAAACAGTGTAACTATATAAATATGTCCTCACAATTTGTTACATCTTATTGATTCTTCAATATAGGCATTACACCATTCTAGGTGATGTGATAAACAAGACATCATAGGCCTTACATTGTACCATGGAGAGAAATGGTTATTAATAATACAATTGTAGAACTGTATCATTTAATTGTACTGCTGCATTATTTAATTATAATTATCATAAATTCTTTGATGGAGAGGAAATCAGAATCAGATCTAAGAAGACTTCAGCATTCCAAGAATGATGTCAAATGACCCCCTTCATGGTGGATTATGTGTTTATTTACTATGAGATGTATTTCTTCTTCAGAGATTCCTTGTTTGTGTATCAATTGTAGATTTTTGGTTTGCAGTTATTCTGAAGTTTTGCTATAAGAGTCTATATGTATATGAGATTGTTTTAAGTTGTTGGTTTCTTAATTGCAAGTGCATCTCCAGTGTCCTGCATTTGTGCCCACCTCTTCTCATGATTTCTGATTTTGGTGGTATAATTGTGCATGGATGGTTTCGTATCTTTACTGTATATATACCTTTACTGGTGAGCCTTGTCATTTGTGGCATTTTTGTTTCCTGTTGCTGTCTTTTCTTTTCTGTCTAGAGAAGTTCCTTCAGCATTTGTTGTAAGGCTGGTTTAGTGTTGCTGAATTCTCTCAGCTTTTGCTTGTCTGTGAAGGTTTTGATTTCTCCTTCAAATCTGAATGAGAGCCTTGCTGGGTGGAGTAATCTTGGTTGGAGGTTTTTTCCTTTCATCACATTAAGTATATCATGCTACTCTCTTCTGGCCTGCAGAGTTTCTGCTGAAAAATCTGCTGATAATCTTATTGGGGTTCCCTCATATGTTACTTGTTTCTTTTCTCTAGCTGCTTTCAAGATTTTCTCTTTGTCTTTAATTTTGATCAGTTTGATTAATATGTGTCTCAGTGTATTCCTCCTTGGGTTTATTTTATATGGTACTCGTTTCACTTCCTGGATTTGAGTGAGTGGTTCTTTTCCCATGTTAGGGAAGTTTTCGGCTATTATCTCTTGGAATATTTTTTCTGTCCCCTTCTCTCTCTCTTCTCCTTCTGGCACCCTATAATATGGATGTTGGTGCATTTAACATTGTCCCAGAGTTCTCTGAGACTCTCTTCATTTGTTTTCAATCTTTTTTCTCTTTTCTGTTCCACATCCGTAATTTCCGCTAATCTGTCCTCCACCTTGATTATTCGTTCTTCTGCCTCCTGTATTCTGCTGTTAGCTGCTTCTAGTGAATTTTTTATTTCAGTTATTGTATTTTGCATCTCTTCTTACTTAAATTTTATATCTTGTATCTCTTTGGTCAGTATTTCCTGTATGTTATCCATCTTTGCCTCCAGTTTATTCCCAATGTCTTGCATCATCTTGGGCGTCAACAATCTAAAGTCTTTTTCCTGGAGGCTGAGAATCTCCTCATCACTTAGCTGATTTTCTAGGGTTTTTCCTTTCTCCCTCATCTGAGTTATAGTTCTCTGTCTTTTCATTTTTATAGGTTTTTGGTGTAGTGACCTTTTTACAGATAATAGAGTTGTAGCCTCTCTTACTTCTGGTGTCTGCCCCCCTTGTGGCTGAAGACAGTATGGGGGCTTCCTGATGGGAGGGGCTGATGCCTGCCCACTGGTAAGTGGAGCTGATTCTAATCCCTCTGGTGGGTGGGACTTTGTCTGTGGATGAGATTAGCTGCAGCTGCTGCCTGAGTGGTCTTTAGGTAGCCTGTTTACTGAGGGGCAGGGCTGTGATCCCACCTTGATTGTTGTTTGCCCTGGGCTTCTCAGCAGCTGACTGACAGGTGGGGCCAGATTTTCCCAAAATGGCCACCTCCAGAGAAAGACACACTGCTGAATACTCCTGAGAGCTTTGCTTTCAATGTCTGTCCCTCACAACAAGCCACATTCACCCCTGTTTTCTCAGGATGTCCTCCAAGAACTGCAGTCAGGTTTGACCCAGATTCCTATGGAGACTTTGCTCTGCCATGGGACCCAGTGCATGTGAAAGTCCATTTGTGCCTTTTAAGAATGGGGTCTCCATTTCTCCCAGCCCTGTGGAGCTCCTGCACACAATCCCCACTGGCCTCCAATGCCAGATGCTCCAGGGGCTCTTTCTCCCAGTGCCAGATCCCCACATGTGAAGGTTTGATGTGGGGCTCAGAACTCTCATTCCTGTAGGTGAGTCTCTGTGAACCAGTTAGTTTTCAGTCTGTGGAGCTTCCCACCCTGGAGGTACGCCCCTCCTACCTCTTGATGTGTCCTCATGAAATTGCCCCTCCTACCTCTTGATGTGTCCTCCTCTTTTTCTTCTGGAGTAGGGTATCTTTTTTAAGGTTTCTGGTCCATTTGGGTGGAGATTGCTCAGCCTTTAGTTGTGAATTTTGTTGTTTTTAGGAGAGAAGTTGAGCTGCAGTCCTTCTATTCCACCATCTTAATCCTCTCTCAATCATTTCCCCTACATGGTCTTAAGGGAAGATTTCATTTTCATTCTTGTGTCTTTCTTCAAAAATTTTACCATCTATGAGGGAAATAAATATATTTTATCACTTAGTATCAACATCTGAAGGGAGCGGGTATGTATAGTTCCTACTGTGGCTGTGTTTGTGTGTGGTGGTGGTGGTGGGGAAGATAAAAAGAATCCAGCTCAAACTTGATACATGAGGCATTTTTATTTATTTATTTATTTATTTATTTGGCTGCACCTGCAGTATATGGAAGTTTCTGGGCTAGGGGTAGAATGGGAGCTGCAGCTGCAGGCCTATGCCACAGCCACAGCAACACAGGATCTGAGCTGCATTTGCAACCTCTGCAGCAGCTTGCAGCAACACCGGATCCTTAACCCAGTGAGTGAGGCCAGGAACTGAATCCACTTCCTCATAGACACTATGTCAGGTTCTTAACCTGCTAAACCACAATGGAAACTCCATATGGGTCAATATTAAAGGTAAATTTAAGACATAAATTTTACCAGTTGTGATTTTGCTCTTTCATGTGTTATAGGGGAGCTGAAGGAACACAGAAAGACAATTCCAAGATGCATATTTATTGCGTCCCCTCTGGTGTCTATTGTCTATTTACTGGTTAACATTTCATATCTGACTTCTGACACCCAAGGAAATTCTCTCTTCAGGTTTGTATGTAAATGACTAAGTCAATAAATAACAATAAGGACAGTTCTGGTCCTTTTAGGATATGTGAGTATTGCTTCACATTGGGACAGCTATTTGCTTTTTATTAATTTATAGAGTCAACTTGTAATTTTCAAAACAATGGGGGGCAGATTTTGATTTGGCTTAAAGAAGAGTTTCACATTTAAGAATCTCAATGTGCTTTCTGAAAATATGGAAAAGTATATATATTGCTGACATATGATGCAGACTGGGGTTCAAAATATTAGTATTCTTTTCATGATCTCTTCTCACCAGATTGATACAATGTAATCAGTGCTTATATCTACTAACATTTTCACAGCATAGATTTTCCAAACATTCTTCTAGGTGACATTAAGAATGACAAACTTGAGGTGTAGGATATTAGCAGTTAGAAGAATTGTTGCTACTGGTCTATTTATGCACATAATTAATATCATTAATATGTAATAAAATGCTATTTACCATCAATAACTAAAATTTATAATGGCAAAAGGCCCTGAAACATATTGGATATTTGACTAAAAGGTAACTATTTTCAGGCTCTAATTGTAGAATAAAAAATGAAAGAATAAGAAAATTTTAAGGACATACATATATACTTAAAAATGAGTAACAAATTCAAGGAGTAAGAGGAAATTTGGAAAGAAACAAGAAACGTGATACATGAAAGACTAGCAATTTCCTCAAACCGGCATTAAACCTTGAGTTACCAATTAATGTGGTAAGCTAGCAACCAATACCTTTAGATGTAATCTCTTTTGAACAGCTATTACCATGTCAGTAAATCTTTGAAGCACTGAAAATAAATGTAAGGGAGGTTTAATATCAAAGTCCTAACACACTTTGCCTCAATTCTTATCATATGCAGGAAGCTGTCATATGCATCGTACCAGTCCTAAATCATAAAGATCTAGCTCTGTTAGGGAGGGAGCTATATTCTAGAGATAATTAAGATTCTAAGTATTTGTGGGAACAAGCCCAATGCTAATTTGGATAAAAAACAAGTAGCGATTTATTAACGACTTTGATTATGTAGAAAACAATGAGATCCTGCCATAAGGCACTGGGAACTACATCTAGTCACTTACGATGGAGCATGATGGAGGATGATGCGAGAAAAAGAATGTATACATGTTATGTGTGACTGTACAGTAGAAAACTGACAGTGGGAGTTCCTGTCTTGGCGCAGTGGTTAACGAATCCGACTAGGAACCATGAGGTTGAGGGTTCAGTCCCTGCCCTTGCTCAGTGGGTTAACGATCTGGCGGCGTTGCCATGAGCTGTGGTGTAGGTTGCAGACGCGGCTCGGATCCCGCGTTGCTGTGGCTCTGGCGTAGGCGGGTGGCTACAGCTCCGATTCGACCCCTAGCCTGGGAACCTCCATATGCCGCGGGAGCGGCCCAAGAAATAGCAACAACAAAAGACAAAAAGACAAAAGACGAAAACTGACAGAACACTGTAAAACAACTATAATGGAAAAAATAAAAATTATTAAAAACTAAATTTAAAAAGCTAGTTGCGGGTATAGGCTCTTGGTCAGCTGACTAAGCTGTAATTGTTCACTGAAGTTGAATCTGTTATGGCCAGTGTGAAAACAATTAAAAATAATAAAAATTATTTTTTTGTTAAAAGTTATCAATCTCTTCTTGTGTGTCAGAATAGCTACAGCATTGTATAATAGCTTTATCTAATAGTTGCAAAATAGTTTTGGTGTGTGTGGAAGACTTGGGAAGTATTTTGACTATAATTGTTTGTAATTTGTTGTACGATATTCATTCTTTTAAACATATAGTCTTTAGTTCTTATCTGAATTCTGAAATAAGATTTTTAATTTTAAATATCTACCTTTTATTGAACTATGAACTTTTACTTTTTATTTTTAATTAAAAGTGTTTTTATTATTGTTGGTTTAAAATGTTCTGTCAACTTTTGATATACAGAAAAGTAAATCAGTTGTAACATATGTTTACATTCTTTTTCTCATATTAACTTTCATCATGTTCCATCACAAGTGATTGGATATAGTTCCCTGTTCTGTATAGCAGGATCTTCATTGCTTATTCACTCCAAATGCAATAGTTTGCATCTACTAACCCCAAACTCTCAGTCCCTCCCACTCCCTCCCATCCTCCTTGGCAACCACAAGTTGTTCTCCATATGCATGAGTTTGTTTCTGTTCTGAGATAGGTTCATTTGTGCCATATTTTAGTTACACATATAAGTGATATCATATGATATTTGTCTTCCTCTTTCTGACTTACTTCATTTAGTATGATAATCTGTAGTTCCATCCACGTTGCTGCAAATGGCATTATTTTGTTCTTTTTAATGCCTGAATAATATTCCATTGTGTACATGTAACACATCTTCTTAATCCATTCATCTTTTAATGGATATTTAAGTTGTTTCCATGTCCTGGCTATTATTAATAGTGCTGCAATGAACATAGGGGTGCATATATATTTTTCAATGAAAGTTTTGTCTGGACATATACCCAGGAGTAGGATTGCTGGTTCATATGGTAGTTTTATATTTAGTTTTATGAGGTACCTTAATGATTTTTTCCATAGTGATTGTACCAATTTACATTCCCACCAACAGTGTAGGAGGGTTCCCTTTTTTTCACACTGTCTCAGCATTTATTTGTAGACTTACTAATGATGGCCATTCTGACCAGTGTGATGTGGTACCTCATAGTAGTTTTGATTTGCATTTCTCTATAGTTAATGATGTTGAGCATTTTCATCTGCCTGCTGGCCACCCATATATCTTCTTGGGAAAGACATCTATTTAGGTCTTCTGCCCATTTTTCTCAATTGAGTCGTTTGTTTTCTTGCTATTGAGTTGTATGAGTTACTTGCATATTTTGGAGATTAAACCCTTGTCAGTTGAATCGTTTGCAACTATTTTCTCCCATTCCATAGTGTGTCTTTTTTTTAATGGTTTCCTTTGCTGTGCAAAAACTTCTATGTATGAATAGTTCTCATTTGTTTATTTTTGTTTTTGTATCTATTTCTTTGGGAGACTGACCTAAGAAAACATTTGTATGGTGATAGCAGAGAATATCTTGCCTATGCTCTCTTCTAGGAGTTTTATGGTGTCTTGTCTATTGTTTAAGTCTTTAAGATATTTGTGCATGGTGTGAGGGTGTGTTCTAGTTTCACTGATTTACATGCAGCCATCCAGTTTTGCCGGCACCACTTGCTGAAGAGACTGTCTTTTTCCTATTTTATATTTTTGCCTCCTTTATCAAAGATTAATTGACTATAGGCATCTGGATTTATTTCTGGGTTCTCTATTCTGTTGCATTGTTCTGTATGTCTGTTCAAGTACTAGTACCACACTGTCTTGATTACTGTAGTTTGTAATATTGTCTAAACTCTGGAAGAGTTATGCTTAGTTTTTTCCTCTTGGGAATGCTTTGGCAATTTTAGGTCTTTTGTTGTTCCATGTAAATTTTTGGATTGTTTGTTGTAATTCTGTGAAAAATGTCATGGGTAATTTGATAGGGATCACATTAAATCTATAGATTGCTTTGGGTAATAGGGCCATTTTAATGATATTAATTATTCCAATCCTGGAGTATGGACTATCTTTCCATTTCTTTGAATCCTCTTTAATTTAGTTCTTAGCATACAAGTCTTTCACTTCCTTTGTCAAATTTATCCTAGGTATTTAATTTTTAGGGGTGAAATTTTAAAAGGTGTTGTATTTTTATATTCCTTTCTAATATTTCATTGTTAGTACACAGAAATGTAATCAATTTCTGAATGTTAATCTTGTGTCCTGATACTTTGCTGAATTCATTGATCAGTTCCAGTAGTTTTTGTGTGGATTCCTTTGGGTTTTCTATATATAATATCATGTCAACTTCATAGAATGACAATTTTACCTCTTCTCTTCCAATTTGGATGCATTTTACTTCTTTTGTTTATCTGATTGCTGTGGCTAAGTCTTCCAATACTATGTTGAATAAAAGTGGTGAGAGTGGGAGTTCCCATTGTGGCACAGTGGAAATGAATCTGACTAGTATTCATGAGGATTCAGGTTCAATCCCTGGCTTCTCTCAGTGAGTTGGAGATCTGGCATTGCCACGAGCTGTGGTGTAGGTCACAGAAGCAGCTTGGATCCCACATTGCTGTGGCTGATTTGTAGGCCTGAAGCTGTAGCTCCAATTTGACCCCTAGCCTGCGAACTTCCATATGCCATGAGTGCAGCCCTAAAAAGCAAAAAAAAAAAAAAAAAAAAAAAAAAAAAATGGTGGGGGCTGAGAGTGGGAATCTACATCTTAGCAGGAAGGCTTTCAACTTCTCTCTATTGAGTATTATATTGGCTCCCTCTATACCCACTTTGGTAAGAGTTTTTATCATGAATGGATGTTGGATTTTGTCAAATGCTTTTTTCTGCATCTATTGAGATGATCATGTGGTTTTTGACATTTGTCAATGTGGTGTATGACATTAATTGATTTGCATATGTTGAACCATCCTTTTGAACTTGGGATGAATACTGCTTGGTTGTGGTGCATGATTTTATGTGTTGTTAGATTCAGTTTGCTAAAATTTTGTTGAGAATTTTTGTGTCTATATTCATCAAAGATATTGGCCTACAGTTTTCCTTTTTGGTAGTCTTGGTTTTACTGATTTTTTTCTATTGCTTTTCGAATCTCAATTTTATTGATTTCCTCTCTGATCTTTATGATTTCCTTCCCTCTGCTGACTTTAGGATTTATTTGTTCTTTTTTCTAATTCTTTTAGGTTGTAGATTAAATTGTTGACTCGAGACTTTTTTTTTTTCCCGAGGACGGCCTGTATCACCATGAACTTCCTCTAAGCACTGCTTTTGTGGCATCCTATAGATTTTGAATGGCTGTATTTTCATGGTCTTTTGTCTCCTATTTTTCAATTTCCCTTTTGATTTCCTCATTGACTCATTGTTTTTTGTTTGTTTTTTTTTGGTAGCATGTTGTTTATTCTCAATGTAGTCAGTTTTCTTTTTTTTTTCTCATTTCTTTTCCTGTGGTTGATTTCTAGTTTCATGCCACTGTGGACAGAAAAGATGCTTGAAATAATTGCTATACTCTTAAATTTGTTGAGGTTAGTTATGTGCCCCAGTATGCGGCCAATCCTTGAGAATGTTTTATGTGCACTTGAAAATAATATATATTCTGTTTTTTTTGATGTAATGTCCTGAAAATATCAATTAAGTCTGTTCTGTTGTGTCATTTAAGATCTCTTTTGCCTCATTGATTTTCTGTCTAGAGGATCTATCCTTTGATGTGAGTGGGGGGGGGGTTTAAAATATCCTACTATTATTGTATTTCCATCAATTTCTCCTTTTATATCCGTTAGTATTTGTTGTATGTATTTGAGTACTTCTATATTGGGGCATATATATTGATGAGTGTAGTATTCTCTTCTTGAATGGATCCATTTATCATTAAATAGTGTTCTTTGACTTTCTTTTTTTCTTTTTCTTTTTTTTCTTTTTGTCTTTTACAAGGCTAGGGGTCCAATCAGAGCTAAAGCTGCCAGACTATGCCAGAGCCACAGTAATGCCAGATCCAACCCACGTCTGTAACCCACACCACAGCCCATGGCAATGCCGGATCCCTAACCCACTGAGTGAAGCCAGGGATCGAACTCTCAACCTCATGGTTCCCAGTTGGATTCGTTAACCACTGTGCCATGATGGGAACTCCTTCTTTGACTTTCTTTATGGCCTTCATTTTAAAGTATATTTTGTCTGATATGAGTATTGCAACTCCTGTTTTCCTGTCTTTTCCATTTGCATGAAATATCTTTTTCCTTCCCCTCACTTTCAATTTAGATGTGTCCTTTGCCCTAAGGTGAGTCTCTTGTATATATGTATTAATCCAGTCTGCCACTCTATATCTTTTGATTGGAGCATTGGAGGTAATTATTGACAAATATGTATTTATTGCCTTTTAAAACTTGTTTTCCTGTTGAGTCTGTTTCTCCTTTCTTTCTTTCTTTCTTTCTTTTTTTTTTTTTTTGGTTGGATAATTTCCACTTATTTTATGCTTATGTCCTCTTCTTATTAGTTTTTGTGAACGTATTGTTCTGTTTTGATTTGTGGTTGCCTTGTTTTTCAAGTATGAACCCCTTCCTCTCTATGCTTGCTTTAGCCTGATGATCGTATAGCCCCAAACACATTCTGTTAAAAAAAAGTCTAGATTTTCTTACTTTCCTTCCCACATTTTATGATTTTTGATGTCCTTTTTTACATCTTCATGTTTATCCTTTTGCTCTTCCTTGTGTTATTTTTGCTTTTACAATAGTTTTCTAATTGAGTTCCTCAATCCTATACATGCTTACTTCTTATTTATTTATTTATTCATCTTTTTGCCTTTTCTAGGGCTGCTCCCATGGCATATGGAGGTTCCCAGGCTAGGGGTTGAATCGGAGCTGTAGCTGCTGTCCTACGCCAGAGCCACAGCAATACAGGATCTAAGCCATGTCTGCAACCTACACCACAGCTCATGGCAACGCCAGATCCTTAACCCACTGAGCAAGGCCAGGGATTGTACCCACAACCTCATGGCTCCTAGTCAGATTCATTAACCACTGTGCCATGATGGGCACTCCTTCTTTTCTATTTAGAGGAGACTTTCAGTATTTCTTTTAGAAAGGGTTTAGTATTGCTGTATTCTTTTAGTTTTTGTTTGTTAGAGAAATTCTTTATTTCTCCTATTTTAAATGATATTCTTGCTGGGTAGAGTATTCTAGGCTGCCAATTTTTCCCTTTTAGAACTTTGAATATGTATTGACAGTCTCTTCTGGCCTGTAGTGTTTCTGTAGAGAAATCAGCTGATAGCCTTATGGGGGTTCCCTAATAATTAACTCTGCTTTTCTTTTGCTGCCATTTGATTCCTCTCCTTATCTTTAACTTTTGTCATTTTTATTATAATATGTCTTAGTGTTGGTCTGTTTGGGTTCAACTTGTTTGGGGTCCTCTGTGCTTCCTGTATCTTGATATCTGTTTCCTTTAGATTTGGAAAATTTTCAGCCATAATTTCTCCAAATATATTTTCAATCCCCTTTTCTTTTTCTTCTCCTTCTGAAATCCCTATGATATGTAGATTGGCCCACTTTATATTATCCCATAGATCTCTTATATCACTTACATTTTTTTCTTTCTTTTTTTTTTTTTGTTTTTGTTTTTGTCTCCTGTCCTGACTGGGTGATTTCCATTATTCTATCTTCCAAGACACTAATTCATTCCTCTGCATTATTCATTCTGCTCTTCAGTGACTTTAACTCAGCTTGCATCTCTGCAAATACATTTTCTAATTTTTCTTGGCTCCTCCTTATATTTTCTGGTCTCTTTCTAAAGTAATCTACATTACTGGTCATATCTGCTCTTAACTCCTAGGGTATTTTCCACTATATCCTTTTTGAACCCTGTGTCTTTTAGACTGCAGAGGCCTGTTTCATTATTTGCTCCTTCAGGTGAAATCTTTTTTTTTAAACTGGGAATGGTTCCCAAGCTTATTTATTTTGCTTGTATTTTTCTTATACTATGCATTTAGGGAAACCAAATACTGTAGTCTTGGAGGGCTATTTAAATGCTAGAGCACTCCTGAGTATTTTGTGAGGGCTAACCATATATTTGTGGTGTGAGAGTTTGGATGCTTGTTGTCTCTTTCCTCAGTGTGAGCAGACTGTTATCCCCTTGATAAGGTGCTGTGTGTACTTCCAGGGAGATGAAGGCAAAGGTTAGGACTAATAGCCAGTGCCTCTTTCCAGGGCCCTTGACAGTAGCGAGGACCCATGGGAAGGTTGTGTAGGCTGCTCCTAGTTGCAGGGCCTTAGGAAGTGGCTGGGAGCTTCAGGCAGGTTTAGGCAGCACACAGAGCATTTGGAAGTGGTAGCAACAGGGTATGTGCATTCCAAGGGGAGTGAAAACAACAACAATGGTTGCAGTGCCCTCCTCTGCACCAACCTCTGAAGTGACTGGGGCTGCAGTTGGTACCTGTTCACAGACCCCTTGTGGTGGTTGGCCACACCTACCTCTAGAGTCACAGATGACTGTGGTTGTTTGCTCCTGCTGCCTGTAGACCATGCAAGAAGTGCCTCATCACACTTAGTCCATGCATGAGGCTCTGCCACCTATAGCTGAAGCAAGAGGGGTCATCACCCATAACCTGTGCAAGAGGTTCTTTTCCACCCATAGACGCGCCCTCCAGGAATATGTGCATAGGCAAAGAAAGAGATTCCTATGGCGGTGCACCCCTCCTCCTCTTGCCCTCCCTAACAATGGTGAATTGCTGCTCCTGCCTGTTTCATTGTTTGCTCCTTCAGGGGATATCTCTTGTTCTTTTAACTGGAAATAGTTCCTGAACTTCTTCATTTTGCTTATATTTTCCTTATTCTGTGAGTTCAGAAAAAACTACTACTGTGGTCTTATAGGGCTATTTATAGGTGAGAGCAACCCTGGGTAGTTTGTGAGGGCTTACTATATCCGGAATCCAGCGGCTATGCTTTTCTCCTGGCTTTGAGCTTACCTCTCCATCATAGCTCATCTCCCCATCAGTTAGATGGCCTCCTAGGGTGCAGATTCCTTTCCTCTTTAAAGTTCCCTCTCAGAAGTGCTAGTCCCATCTTGATTCCTGTTCTTCCTCTTCCCTCTCTCACTCTCTATTTTTCCTTTTGTTCTACTGAGTTTATTGTTAGGTTTGCCAAAGGAGGAACTTGCAAGGCCAAGTAGGTAGAGAAAGAGATATTTGTTAAGGCCTCTGAAGTGGATTGCCTGAGCTCAAGATGCTGCCAGACCAGACTGTGAGGAGATGCTAGGCTTATAAAGGATCTTTGGTAGGAATCTGTGACCAGAGTTTATGGCTGGAATTTGTGGCAGGAACAATGAAGAAGGAGGAAGGGAAGGTCAAGGGAGGGGTAGGGGGTTGAGTCCCATGACGGAGCACAGTTAATCCTTGTAGGTGGTTAATATATTCGGGCAGTTGTTTTCTGCAAGCCATTGTTTCTTGCTGCCCAACTTGAGCATCCACATTCCAGGAAAGGGTGTAAATCTTCTTTCGGGCCATACCCTTGTCTGCAGCAGGTCTCCAATGTGAACAACCACATTTGGGGGAGGGTATGATGGGAGGCCTGCCTCCATCCTTTTGGGAACTTATCAGTTATATGAGGGTTTCTTGTCCTTTTTGGAGGTTTAAGGTCCTCTGCCACCATTCAGTAGATGTTCTGTTTGAATGATTCTACATGTAATTTTTTTTTTGATGTGTTTTTGGGAGAAGGTGAGAGCCATATTTTATTCCTCTGCCATCTTGATCCTGACTGAATTAAATTAAAAAAATAATCAGAGCTATACATGAAAAGTTTGTGTATAGGAGAAGCACCATAGCATTACCTATGAGAGCAAAAAATTAGAGACCACCATAATATTCAATAAATTTGAAATACATAAATAACTTCTGGAAATTCATATAGTAGATTATCCTGAACTTTTTCAAAGATCATATTTGATGAATACTTAAAGGGGCAATATTTATAATGTAACAATGAGAGAAAAGGCAGGATCTATATTACAGTATAAAGTAGAAAATAATTAATAATGATTCATAATGGGAGTGATTTTCATTTACTCTTTACTAAATTTTCCAAATTTTCTTTAAAGATCTGCAAAATTTATATAGTAAGAAAAATTATAAGCAAAAGTAATAGATTTCTATATTAAAGAGTTTTAAGGATTAAGGAGTGAATGTTTTCAAATACATGGTTATATTTAAAACACATGAAAAGCTGAAAAGGGATATAGAGCATCTAGGTGGTGGTATGATTTCTTAGAAGTAAAAATAGTCTTCATTTTCAGTGAGTTCTACAGCACAGTAAGGAAGGCTGTCCCTCTAGAATGAGGTGTGTGGAAATGTCACACTGAGGAGGACTTGTTCCTGGTTTTTTCAGCCTGAGGATTTCAATGGTCCCTAAACTCTGCTAATAAATTGTTGACAAGGGTGTCCCCACATGGTGTTCTTGAGGGTTCTGTGTTACACTTAAAACTAAAGAATATTGGGCTAGGAAAAGACAATCTCAAACAGTAAATAAATTTTCTGAGAGCAGAGGCTAAGAAGGTTCCCCTGATCAGAAGCAGCCTGTGGAGAGCTGATCAACCAGGCATGTTCAAGGTTTTTGGGTTTTTTTTTTTTTTAATGTTATGGATGCAACCATGGTGTATATGGAAGTTCCCAGGTCAGGGATTGAATCTGAACCATAGCTGTCACCTATGCTGCAACTCTGACAATGCCAGCTCCTTCTAACCTACTCTGCCTGTCCAACCCATCCCTCCTCGGTGACCTGAGCTGCTGCAGTTGAATTCTTAACCCACTGCACTATGGCAGGAACTCCAGGTGTGCTTAAGTATTTTGAGGAGAAAAAGGAAATGTTGGAATCACTTACTAATAAATTGATACAATCATTTTTGGAGGGTAATTTTACAATAACTGGCTTATTTAAAAATATATATACCTTTTGACTCACAAGTCTGACTTCTAAAAATTTATTCTTATAGGAGAATTACACAACATCCAAGACCTGAAGGCACAAGTATGTTTATTAAAGTGCATTTTAAATTAGCAAAAAATTGACAACAACCTAATAATCCACCTATATGAGAAATAACTTGATAAAGAATTTAATTTAGTTATAAAATGGAATACTAAAAAATTTTAAAGGTAGTTAGGACACATATATTCTAATATGATCAAGTTGGAAGGTAAAAAAAGAAAGACTAACCATGCAAGTACACATATACACAAATATATACATGTACATATACATACATCTCACCATGCTTATATATACACAGAAAATTTCTGAAAGAATGTCCAAAAAGATGTTAACTGCAGTTATATCCAGGGTGTGTGGATGAGAAATTGGCAAGGAGAGGGATATTTACTTATGTTATGTGTTTCAGTGCTATTCAAAAGCATATTTAATATAATTAAAAAAAAAACAAATGACATGAGGAAAGAAATGAAAAAAGAAAAAAAATCACTTGTAGAATAAAGATTATGTAGCAGAACTGAACTACAACTTCCCCTAATTGTAATCAACCAGGTTTGTAGAATGCATGATGGGAAATCAAAGGAGACTAAGGGCTTCACTGCTGGAAAGAAATATTTCTGAAATGTGCTTGCAAATGGCAAATGTGCAGAGGTCCCAGTGTTCAGAAGGAATAACCAACAATATCTTTTTCAAAATGAATAATAAGTGAGATTTTTTTTAAAAAGACCCAATATTGTAGAATAGCATTAAAGAAAAAAGTGAAAAGAGCACTCAAGGCTATTTAAAATGGTTAAAAAGTAGATTTTTCAAGAACAAGACCATCAATGACATTTCAATCTTGTCATATTGAAAAAGTTTTACTATTTGTTATAAGCCGGTGTGTTGCTGTCCTGATGGCTGTCCTGGAAACCAGCCTTGGCACTAGAGCATAATCCTGGAGGACACTTACCTTCAGGAACACTAGATCTTACTGTATTCATTCCACCGAAAAACTAAGAACTTATTTCTCAGAGTCCTAATGATCTGTCCTACCTTGTATCTACATGATATGAATTGGACTCAAAGAGATTCTCATAGACAGTGGATACTTTTCTTCATTGGTGCCTTTTGTGTCTACTGACTTACACTGATTGAGTGTTCATAATATCTCTTCATCTTTAAGTAAAGAAGTCAGAATATTCTCTAAAGTTTGGTCAATACTAGAGTTCCTCAATCTTAACACTTGACATTTTGGACCATATAATTTTTTGTTGTGGAAGCCTGTTCTGTGCTTTGTAGGATATTTTGCAGTATCCTTGGTGTCTACTCACTAGATGCCAGTAGTAACCTCCTACCTCCCCAGTTGTGACAACCAAAATATATTCAGACCTTGTAAAATAACCCTGAGAACAAGATCACCTCCACTGAGAACGACTGGTCTGCAATTTAGACTAGTGCCAAGATGTCATAAGAATTTTAATCTGTGAGTAATTCATTTTCCCTGCCTACATGGTTGATTTTTATTTCTGTTAGGTGTTTCAAATTGTGCCATTAGATGGGAACTTCATAAGTCTTGTTCTTGTATTAGCAGCATTACACTGTGCTTTTTTGACTCTGGCTATACTTAACCAAATCAATTTATTTCTCGAGTATCATTGAAAATTTACTTTATACCTATCCCTGAATGAAGTGCTAGTTTTTTGTTTGTTTGTTTGTTTTTTTGTTTTCTTTTGTTTTGCTTTTTAGGCACATGGAGGTTCCTGTTGCGGCATATGGAGGTTCCCAGTCTAGGGGTCAAATCAGAGCTACAGATGAGCCTACACCACGGCCAGATACTTAACCCGCTGAGTGACACCAGGGATCGAACCTGCAGCCTTATGGTTCCTAGTTGGATTCATTTCCGCTGCACCACGATGGGAACTCTGAGGTGCTTCTTGAGGAAATTATCTTTGCCCTCAAGAAGTGAAATTCCTAGTGTATTGGGGAGACACCGAAAATGGTAATCTGTTTGAAACAGCGAAAATGGACACATATATGAAGAAATAAACAGGGAAATGAAATGAAAATCAATTTTCTTAATTACTTTTAACAGTCCTGCTTTTATTTCAAAATAATTTTTGAAGTTTTATCATTCTCTTTTTAAGTACATTTTCTGTCATGTGTTCTTGCTTTTCTGCAGATGCTGTGGCTATCACATGGACTGATAGAGTTATCCCCTCATTAACATGGATTGTTCCTTTTGGTATTTCTGCCTCTTTATTTAGCAAACTTCTGATTAATGTATTTGAATGATCAAGAATAACATATATTGCAGGCCAAGAGGGCCAGCTGCCCTTGTTATTTAATATGCTTAATATTTACTCCTCTCCATTTATGTCTATTCTACTACTTGCCACTATGGCGTCCATTGCGATTGTCTTGACAAACCTCATTGACTTGATAAACTATATTTATTTTGCAGTTTCCATTTGGACTATTTTTTCATTGACAGGAATACTAAAACTGAGATACCAGGAGCCCCATCTACCTAGGCCTTATAAGGTAAAAGTGATTTTTCTCATTTTTTTTCTGTATGAAATCAAAGATATTGGGTATAGAAATTCCCACTGTGGTGCAATGGGCTTGGCAGTGCCTCTGGAGATCTGGTACATAGGCTCAGTCCTCAGCCCAACACAGTGGTTTAAGGATCTGGAGTTTCCACCCCTGTGGTATAGGTCTCAACTGCAGTTGGGATTGGATCTCTGGCCCAGGAACTTCATATGCCACAGGGGAACAACAACAAGCAACACAGGGGAACAACAACAAGCAACAGCAAAATATATATATATAACAACAACAACAACAAAATATATATATAATATGTAAATGTATTGGCGGAATATACTCAGAATGTCTAAAGTAGATCTTTTTACTATTAACAAATTATGAAAAACAAATAATTTGGTCTTAGTTTTAATTTTTATTCTTACTGAATAAATTTTACTCTATATAAAATCTTGTAGGTTCTGTTCAGTTTATCAGAGAGAATGATATTTTCTGGACCATCAGACAGATCATTATGAGTCTTTTTTTTTTTGCCTTTTCTAGGGCCGCTTCCGAGGTATATGGAGATTCCCAGGCTAGGTTTCTAATCGGAGCCGTAGCCACCGGCCTATGCCAGAGTCACAGCAACGCAGGATCTGAGCCGCTTCTGCGACCTACACCACAGCTCATGGCAACACCGGATCCTTAACCCACTGAGCAAGGCCAGAGATCAAACCCGCAACCTCATGGTTCCTAGTCGGATTCCTTAACCACTGTGCCACGATAGGAACTGCTCATTATGAGTCTTTTCACTGGAGATTACTTTGTTTACTCATGTAGCTACCCCTGCATACCAGTATTTTCCACAGTCAGGGCCAGATTTAACAGATGCGAAATAAGAGAAGGTGCTCTTGAATGGTCACAAGTTATAATATCTCCTGTCCTGAAACCTTAGCTTATTTGATCACCAACAAATTCCATCTTTTCAACTTTTCTTACATTTATTTATTTTATTTTATTTTTTGCCTTTTCTAGGGCTGCTCCCGAGGTATGTGGAGGTTCCCAGGCTAGGGGTCTAATCGGAGCTGTAGCTGCCAGCCTACGCCAGAGCCACTGCAACACGGGATCCGAGCCGCGTCTGCGACCTACACCACAGCTCACGGCAATGCCGGATCCTTAACCCACTGAGCAAGGGCAGGGATCAAACCTACAACCTCATGGTTCCTAGTCGGATTCGTTAACACTGTGCCACGATGGGAATTCCTCAACTTTTCTTACATTTAAACTTGCTTTCTGTTTGGATGAGGAAGAGTTTCCTGTGGTGTAGGTTGCAGTTACAGCTTGCATCCCAGCAGTGCGCTTTAATCATGGAAAAGGAAATAAGCAAAAAACTTAACCTCATAAAGATATTATTGGAGGAGTTCCCGTTGCAGACGCGACTCGGATCCCGCGTTGCTGTGGCTCTGGCGTAGGCCGGTGGCTACAGCTCCGATTCAACCCCTAGCCTGGGAACCTCCATATGCCGCTGGAGCAGCCGAAGAAATAGCAAAAAAAGACAAAAAAAAAAAAAAAGATATTATTGGAGTAAAGTGGCCTGACACTCTGATTATCAGAAGAGTAAACCAGTCTTGGTTGGCTTGGCATTGTGTTAGAAATTTTGCTTGGATTATCACATTTAATCCTCTAATACAAAGAGTGAATATTACTATTACCCCCATTTTACAGAAGAGTTAAAGTACAGAAGTAAGTCCCTGGAGTTCCCGTAGTGGCACCGTGGAAACGAATCTGTCTAGTATCCATGTGGATGTGGCTTGGATCCCTGGCCTCGCTCTGTGGGTTAAGGATCTGGCATTGCCATGAGCTGTGGTGTAGGTTGCAGTTACAGCTTGCATCCCTCGTTGCTGTGGCCATGGTATAGGCTGGCAACTATAGCTCTGATTCTGCCCCTGACCTGTGAACTTCCATATGCCACAAGTGCAGCCCTAAAAAGCAAAAAAAAAAAAAAAAAGAAAAAAGAAAGAAAGAAAGAAAAAAAAAGCAAAAGTGAAAGCAAGTTAAGTCCCTTGCCTAAGCTCACACAGCATGGAGTATAGGAAAGATTCAAATCTAGGCAGTCTCTTTGGGATGTTTGTCTCTCACTAAGGATAAAATAGAACAAAGAACACTATGAGGAAGCAAAGTTCCAATTATAAATTTGATTGACTTACATTTTTTTTTCTTTTCTTTTTTTAGTGGCACCTATGGCATGTGGAAGTTCCCAGGATAGGGGTCAGATTGGAGCTGCAGCTGCCAGCCTATGCCACAGCCACAGCAATGAGGGATACGAGCATTGTGACCTATACCACAGCTCACAGCAATGTGGCATCTTAACCCACTGAGCAAGGTCAAGGATCGAACCTGCATCTTCATGGATGCTAGTTGTGTTTGTTATCGCTGAGCCGTGATGGAAACTCCACAACCATCTTTTTTCTAGTTCTTCCTTCTACTTCCATCCAGCCATCCCCTAACTGTATCAGTTACTGAGAAACAATTATGATTTGAGTACCTTGCCAGGTATTCCGAGTGCAGAAAGGAATAAGCCTTGGCTCTGCCTTCAGGCAGAGTATAATCTATCTGCATAGTCAGGTGAACCAAAAACCATGGTATGATCATTGCTACATGGTGGCCTCCAGAGGATGCTCAGAGAGTTTGTGGGGAAGGAGGAGAATCTAGTTATTTTAACCACTAATTCTCAGTGTCTTCAGATCTAAAATGGGAATAAATAATGCTTACCCCTAAGAATGTGGCATGAATTAAATGAGCTAAGGCATGCAAACAACACAGAGCTTAACACTGATTATTGTTATTCTTTATATTATTATTTGATATTCATTTGCATCAATAAGGCAGGCAAATGTAACCCTAGGTAGAAGTGGTTGAAATTTTTCTCTAATGCCCACATGAGTGCTCTTGTCTCCTGTTACTAGATAGGTGATAGTAAACTGTGAGACGATATAGGTTATCTTTCTCAGGGGTATTTTAACCATTAAAAAGAGTTTCTTAATAACTTAAGCCCCAAATGAGTGACCTTCTAATTAAAGGTTTTTGTAGATTGTGACAAGCTTCGTTATACTTTGGAGGTATAGATTCATAGCTATTTCTTAAAGACATCTCCAAAGTAACTGCCTACCGAATTTCCTCCCTAGGTAGGATAATGTTTGGGGCAAGACACCTAAAATCATAATAAAAAGCAAAGAATTGAGCTTCAAGGTTTTTGGCAAATACAGAAACAAACAAACAAACAAAATCCACAAAACATAGGGAGATTGGCGTTCTCACTGTGGCACAATGGCATCTGTGGCATCTCTGAAGTGCTCAGGTGCAGGTTTGTTTCTTGGCGAGCACAGTGGATTAAGGATCCAGCATTGCCATAGCTGCCACATAGGTCACAAGTGCTGATGGGATCTGAATCCCTGGCCTGGAAACTCTGTATACCCTGGGGCAGCCAAGAATGAGGAAAAAAAAAACAAAAACAAAAACAGGAGACTGTTTCAACCAAAGTTTATTTTGATTTCTTTTGTTTTCAATATCCTGAGCCTATAAAGTCATAGTATTTACCTGTCAATAGCTACCCTAGTAAAGAGGGTCTGAGGATACACAGTGTTATTGACCTGAATTTCCACTTGCCTTGAGATATGTTTCTGGGAAAATTGTTTTGACTTCCTTTGGGCCTTAGGAACTCCCTCTTATGAAATTCACACCATCCAGATCAGAAGATGTTTCTTGTATGTGCAAATGGTCATGATTACTTTCACTCACAAACAGTCAGATACTAGATGTTTATTCCTTTCATCCCACACCTTGGCAATGAGAGTCTTCAAGATCTCAAGTAGTAAGCCAGGTTTATCTAAACACATGGATAATTTAGCCCATTTTCTATTATTAGCTTGTATCTTATTTCTTGTTATATAAATATGCAGATATCTTATATGGGTTTTCATATCTAATTTTAAACATTTTGCTCTTTTCAGGTGTTTTTGCCATTTCCATTGGTAGCAATAGCCATCAGTCTGTGCTTGATTTTGATACCTTTGGTGAAGTCTCAACATATGCATTATGTATACATGTATCTCTGTGTTTTCAGTGGACTTCTGTTTTACATACCTTTGATACATTTTAAATTGAGATTGATTTGGTTTGAGAAGATGACTTGCTATTTACCACTGATATTTAATATTTGCATCCCTGATGTGTCTGATGAACAGATGATAGAAGAAGTAGAAACCATTAAAAAAAATAGCATTTTAAAAGCATGACAAGGTCCAAATAAAGATTAAGCACCTGACTGAACATTATTGATGTAGTGCTTGTGGTAATTTTCCTTCTCAAATGAGATAATATATACAGAAGGTCCAAGGACAGTATCTAGCTTTCGAAAATCACACAGAAATTATTATGTATAAACAAATTTCTCCTTTGTTTTGAAAAAAGCTTAAGGCTTGGTTTGCACTGACACATCAGTGATGTCTCTCCCACTTTTCCATTCTTTTTCTGCACCCCACCCTATCTCTACCAAATTTGTGGTGATCTTGTAATCAAAGGTAACAATCAAAAGTAACTTCATTTTCCTGAGCCCTTCTTTTGGTGTTTCTTTTGCCTTTATTTATTTATTTATTTATTTTTTTTTTGCCATTTCTTGGGCCACTCCCGCGGCATATGGAGATTCCCAGGCTAGGGGTCTAATCGGAGCTGTAGCCACCGGCCTATGCCAGAGCCACAGCAACGCGGGATCTGAGCCGCGTCTGCAACCTACACCACAGCTCACAGCAACGCCGGATCCTTAACCCACTGAGCAAGGCCAGGGGTTGAACCTGCAACCTACCTCATGGTTCCTAGTCGGATTCGTTAACCGCTGAGCCACGATGGGAACTCCTGTTTCTTTTATTTGAAGATAAGAAAAGTAATCCCATTTCTCTTAGGTTTTTGCCTGTCAGAAATATATTTTTTTCCAACCTAAAAGCTCTTTTAGAAGCACAAATTTTTAGATTATTTTCTTTTGTGCTCCTTTCTCTAAATTCCGAGGTGTTTTAGAAGAACAACTTTACCATGTCTTCATTTGATTAAAATATGACCTACCGACAAATATGTAGCTGTGTATCTAAAGTGCGTGTAGTAGATGGCTGAGGGGATAATATTCTAAGAGTAGCATTCAACCATTATCATTCAGCATAAAAATTCCTCAGCTTACCTTCGAGTTTTAAAGGACCTGGGTTTGGAGCTGTCTTTTCAGAAAGCACAGAGGCAATGTGGGAAGATGTTACAGAACTTCGTTAGCCAACTCTGCTCCCTAGCTCCTTTCATCCCTAAGAGACGGTGTCCGCAAAATGTCAAAGGACTTGTTAATTATGAAAAGTGTGATGACTAATTTTATGTGTCAACCTGGCTGGGCCCCAGTGCCCAGATATTTGGCCAAACATTATTTTGGATGTTTCTGTGAGGGTGTTTTTTGGATGATTTTAACATTTATTTATTTATTTATTTAAATGTTTGTACCTGTGGCAAATGAGCTAGGGGTCAAGTCAGAGCTGTATTTGCTGGCCTCCACCACAACCACCTATATCAAGGTGGGATCTGAGCCTCATCTGTGACCCAGGCCACAGCCTGTGGCAATGCTGGATCCTTAATTCACTGAGTGAGACAAAGGATCGAACCCACATCCTCATGGATACCAGTTGGGTTCTTAACCTGCTGAGCCACAATGGGAACTCCGACATTAACATTTAGATTAGTGGACTCAGAGCAAAGCATAATGTGTGTGGACCTCATCCAATCAGTTGAAGACTTTAATGGAAAGATTGACTTCCTCTGAGCAGAAAGGAATTTTTTCAGCAGATGGTCTTTAGACTGCAACTGCAGCATCAATTCTCCAGTTTTCAAGCCCAACATACAGACATTTTTTGGACTTACCAACCTCCATACCTGAGTAAGCAAATTCCTTAAGATAAATCTCTCTTTCTCTCTCTCTCTCTCTGTGTGTGTGTGTGTGTACACACATACTTGTGAGGTATTGTGGATTCTGTTCCAGACCACTGCACCAACTGCAATAAAGCAAATATAGCAATTACGTGAGTCACATGAATTTTTTGGTTTCGCAGAGAATATAAAAGCTATATTTACACTACGCTGTAGTCTTTAAGTGTGCAATAGCAATATATCTTTTAAAAAAGTACATACCTTAATTTAAAAATAATGCTATTGGAGAAATGATGATAATAGATTTACTAGACACAGGTTTGCCACAAACCTCCAATTAAAAAAAGTGAAATATCTGTAAAGCACAATAAAACTAAGCACAATAAAATGAGGTATGTATGTATGTATATATTATAAAAAAGTCTTATAAAAAAAACCATCACAAAGGGAGAAGTGAATGTGTTGTATATGCTTAAAATCAAGTATTAGGAAAAAATATTGCATTAAAAAACCTTAAGATAAAGAGTACAAACTTCAAGATGCTTTCATGTTGTAGGCTGCAGTGTCTCCCACTTGGCCTATACTGCTTTGGAGGCTCATGTAGTGGAAGATATATATATATACAGTATATACACACACAGTATATATACAGATATATATATATATATATACACACAGTATATACACACACAGTATATATATACTTTCTTTAATGGAAAGATATATATATATATATATATATATATATATATCTCCTACTGGCTCTATTTCTCTGTAAAACCTTGATTTTTTTGGGCAACCCGTATCCCTCATTTTTGCTTCCTAAGGACAACTCCTCCCAATTCTCCACACTCCATCCCCTTTTTGGCATATTGGTAAGGATTATGCAAACTTAAACAATAAGGTATTCAAGTTAGAAGGATAGATACATCCCTACAGTGTGTAGCAAAATAATTCCTGGGCTTTGGTTCCACAGAGGTCATTTGCATTTTGCAGATTCAGAATCAGAACTCCAGATTCTGGAGACCTGGGAGATATTTAAATTACAAGAGAACTACAGATCTGTTTAATGTTAGATTTGGAAGAAAGCTTAAAGTTCTATAATCATCATGCCTAACCTACAAAGTAACACCCCTGCCTATGCGTGTATACTCCCTGGGGTAGGAGGGTTACTACTTGTTATATGCTGGTCCCATCCTTGGACAGCTATGCCTTTCTAAAAGCATTTCCTAATAGGAAGCTGAAATGTAATCTCTACCTACTGAATAAATTAATCCTTTTTCATATTACATTCTTTCAGATTGCTGGTGATAGCCATCTCATGGCCCTGAGTTGTCTCTTCTTTAAACTCCCTAGTATTCAAAAGTTGTTGCTTTTGAGAAGCTTGATCCCTCCTCCCCTCACTAGGCTCTTTTTATGTAAAAAGATATCCCTAAATTTTTATGCTGCACACAATGCTGACTTTCCAGATATGGTCTGACTACAGCAGGGTAGAGCAGAGCTATCATTTCCCTTGTTCTAAATGTTGTAATTTTGTTCAGTGTTTTGGCACCACAGTATACTTTAAACTCTTAAATCTTTCCTAACAATTATGGCTGAGATGTGCCTATTCTACTGGGCAAGTCTGATAGATAAAAACAACTTCTCAGGGAAACTTTTATTTCGTAACAAGATAATAAGAAATTGGTTGATGGCAGCAAAGTCAGGGTTTAAAAATTTGTCTGTCACAGAAAATTGCAGCATGAATATTTTTAGTTTTATATTTCATTATATGTAATGAAATATAATATAATTTATATAATATATAAATTTTATTATATATTTATTATGCAAAATTGTATTTTATATAATGCATAAATATATAACTATATAGTATATTATATAATGAAATATATAATACAAATGTAATAAAACATTGTGAAAAAATTCAATGCAGACTCTCTTCTCATGCTCAAAGTTAACTAATGCCTTAGTCTGTAAAATGGTTTCTGATCAGTCCTCACATACCTCAACTTCTAATAGCAAATATCTTGCTTTCTAATTTCCTTTGTATCACTCCTGATCATCAGTGTTTTATCTTCCTTTAATAAGAGTCATATTTAAGGAAAAAGTAGTGGCTCTGGTCACTGCTGTGGCATGCGTTCAGTGTCCAGTCCAGGATCTTCTGCAAGCCAGGGGCACATCCGAAAAGAAGAGTCAAATTTTTTTTTTTTTGGTCTTTTTGCCATTTCTTGGGCCGCTCCCACGGCATATGGGAGGTTCCCAGGCTAGGGGTCTAATCAGAGCTGTAGCCTCCAGCCTACGCCAGAGCCACAGCAACGCTGGATCCGAGCTGTGTCTGCAACCTACACCACAGCTCACGGCAACGCCGGATCCCTAACCCACTGAGCAAGGGCAGGGATCGAACCGGCAACCTCATGGTTCCTAGTTGGATTCGTTAACCACTGTACCACAGTGGGAACTCCCCCAATTTTTTTTTTTAAGAAGAGTCTGTTTTGAAGCCATCTATCAAGAATTCCTTTGATGCATGTTCATATTAACACTATTTACAATAGCCAAGGCATGGAAACAACCTATATATCTATTGACAAATGGAAGGATAAAGAAGATATGTTATATTCATATATATATATATATGTGTATATATATATATACATATATATATATGTGTGTATATATATATATACATATATATATATGTGTATATATGTATATATATATATACACACACATATATATATATGTACATGAGAATTAGCCATAAAAAAGAATGAAATAATGCCACTTGCAGCACCATGGATAGACCTAGAGATTATATACTAAACAAAGTAAGTTAGAAAAATAAAGATAAATACTATATGATATCAGTTATATGTGAATCTAATATGACACAAATCAACATATCTATGAAACAAAAACAGACACGCAGATATAGAGGATAGACTTGTGGTTGTCAAGGAGGTGGTAGGGAGGGAAGGATTGGGAGTTCTGGATTAGCTGAGGCAAACTATTATATATACAGGAAGGATAAAAAACAAGGTCCTACTGTAAAGCACAGGAAAAGAATACAATAAAGAATATATATATATATATATATATATATATATATATATATATAAAATTGAGTCACTTTGCTGTAGAGCAGAAATTAACACAATGTTATAAATCAACTATACTTTAATAATCTTTTTTTTTAAAGAAAAAAGCAGGAGTTCCCGTTGTGGTACAGCGGAAACGAATCCGACTAGGAACCATGAGGTTGAGGGTTCAATCCCTGCCCTTGCTCAGTGGGTTAAGGATCTGGCATTGCTCTGAGCTGTGGTATAGGTCACAGATGCAGCTCACATCCCATGTTGCAGTGGCTGTAGCGTAGGCTGGCAGCTGTAGCTCTGATTTGACCCCTAGCCTGGGAACCTCCATATGCCGTGGGTGCGGCCCTAAAAGGCAAAAAAAAAAAAAAAAAAAAAAAAAAGAAAGAAAAACACAAGGGCCGGAAACTGGTGGTCTTTGGCCGTAACCGGTCTCCAGGTGTGTGTTTTATTTGGTTTGAGTTTTTTCTTGAAAACTAAGAATATGTACAACACTGGCCCAATAGCTGAATGGAAGTGAACTGTAGCTTCTCCCTTTGTGCACGGTATATGCTTTCTTGTTCTTAAGAATCCCTGTTTCTACCAGTAACACTGCTTACCCTCATTCCACTAGCATTGTTTCTACAAGTGCCCAGGTTCTGCATATATTTGAGTTTGCAATTACTACAATAAAACATTTTTGTTTTTAAAAAATAGAATTCCTCAGATGAAGTTAGGCAAGGGGTTTATTTGCTGAACTGTGGAGTGCAGTTAATGACACTTTTTGGACCCATGTGTACCATGGAGATCAATCAGATGTATGTGAACATACTTAGAAGCACAAAAGTAATCTCCCCTGTACTGTGCATAAAGGGACTCAGAGATAACACCTCTTGTTCGAATCATAAATTTTCAAAGCAATGCCACTTGAGAAGCTTTTACTTCTTTGCTATCCAGAGTATGTTTGGAATAGCTCTGAGAGCTGTATTAGTTTCCTACAGTTGCCATAACAAACGATCACAAAGGTAGTGGCTTATAAAAACCAGAAACGTATCCTCTCCTGCTTCTGGAGGCTGGAAGTCCAAAATAAAGATGTTGGCAGGATTTTCTCCTTCCGGAGGCCATGAGGGAGAATCTGTTCCGTGCCCCTCTCCTAGCCTATAATGGTGCAAGCCCTTGGCTTGCAGCTGCATCACCGCCTCTGTCTTCATAGAGCTTTTCCCCCTGTGTCTATGTGTCAGATCTCCTTCTCCTTTCTCTTATTAGGGGACTAGTCTTTGGATTCAGGACCCATCCTAAATCCAGGATGATTTCATCTTGAGAACCTTAATTACATCTACACAGATCTTTATTCCAAATAATGTCCCATTCTGATATTCAAGGTGGGTTTTTTTTTTTTTTTTTGGATCGGGGGGTGTCACTATTCCACTCATTAAGCAAGTCTTCCTAGTTATTAAATTCACCTCCCAGTCAGTGTGGTGATATCTTCCAGCCACAGAGGCTAATTCACAGAGACCATCCTGTTTTGCTTTCTTTCTGTGGGTACTAAGTCATGTGCATGCTAGAGGTGGAACTAAATATGCCCTCTGGAAGGATCTCAAACACAACCACAGGAAGTAGTGTGTGTATAGTAGTAGAAATAGCAATATCTCCTAAAAGGATGGGAGCAGCACTTCAAAAGAAATCATGATTCAGACTTGAAGATCACAGCCAGGTAATCTCTGGAGTGGGATTCTTGTGATCTTGATGTCTGGGTGCTCCACCAGATATAAAGAAACCTGGGAAATTTTGACAAGCAAGAATTTTTATGTTGCCATTCACACCATATTTTGTTATATTGACTGTGAAAGAAATAATTGTGCTTCAGTGGCTCTGCTCATGTTTTTCCATTAGGCCTAGAAGGTCAGCTGGGAGTCTTGGAGAGGACATACCTTTGGGTTTCTGCAGACTGCAGCTTTGTTGAATTCTTTGTACATGAAGCCGATAAGAAGAAAAGTCATTTTATTTAAGTGTCAGCTCTATGACAGTGGGTTAGGCCTGCTGGGATATTTCCCAGAACATTGAGTATGCACTCACTTAGAAGCATGGGAGGCAAACTACCTGAATGTAGTAAAGTCACACAGTAATTTTGTAGGGGCAAAGTTTCAGGATTCGATTTCTTTTCTTTTTTTTTGCTTTTGAGTGCTGCACTCATGTGGAAGTTCCCAGGCTATGAAATGGAGTTACAGCTATTGCCCTACACCACAGCCACAGCAACTTGGGATCTGAGCCAAGTCTGTGACCTACAACACAGCTCATGGCAACTCTGGATCCTTAACTCAATGAGCGAGGCTCCACATGGATACTAGTTAGATTCGTTTCCACTGCACCACAGCGGGAACTCTGAGGGTTATATTTCTAAGTAAGCACAATGTCAAAAACTCAGTTTAGCTCTTTTTTTTTTTTTTTTTTTTTTTTTTCCTTTTGGCTGCACCCATGGCATGCAGAAGTTCCTGGGCCAGTGATAGAACCTGCGCCAGGGCAGTGACCTGAGCTGCAGCAGTGACCCAAGCCGCAGCAGTGACCCAAGCCACAGCAGTGACAGCACAGTATCCTTAATCACCAGACCACTCAGGAACTCCTCAGTTTAGTTCTTTTAGGCCATTTGAGGGCCCATCATGCTCATGCAGACTATCTCTTCTTCCTTTTTTCCTTTTTTCCACCTTTTTTGGCTGCCCCCTCGGTATATGGAAGTTCCCGGGCCAGGGATCAACTCTCGAGCCACATCTGTGACCTTCACCACAGTGGATCCTTAATCCACTGTGTGGGGCTGGGAATTGAACTGGTGCCTTCACAGAGACAAGCTGGATCATTAACCCACTGTGCCACAGAGCAAACCTCAGACTATCTATTCTTGATACAGAATTTTGAGTTAATATTTACCTAATCCATGTGTTAATGAACACTTCTTTCCATTTTTGTAAAATAAATAAAAATCTTCCTATTTCCCCATGTATTTTCATTTTTACTTACATGGCTTGATTTAGACAATTCTCATTTCTCACTTCTATATCTGAAACAGTATCTTAATTCAGTGACTCCAAAACTTGACCTCTTGTTCAAATCATGAAGGAAGATTTTGAAAACATAGATTCAGGGCTCCCGGAAAATTTAATTTAGTAGGTCAAGGTGAACCCCACAGCTTTATTAGTATCTCTTCTTAAAATATAAATTTATTGAAAAATAATATATTTCCCACAACAAAAATGAGTAAGGACTTAGGAAGTCCTCTTCCATCCAGAGGTAAATTTGGTAAAAATATGCGGTATATAAAGTTGTAATTCTATTTCTATAAAAGGAGGCATATCTCTCTCTACTTTTACACATGTATTCAATTTTTAAAATAAAAAGAACCATATTACTTTACAATATTTTAAACTACTTTCTAATCTGCTAGTATGTTATAATATAGACATTATTTAGTGATGTTGTTTTTCCTCATGTAATACTGTGCTTTGGAGATGTTTACATGTCTTCATATGCCACTATGATTTATTCATTTAAGCACCTGTTTAATACTGTGAAGTAGAGTTTTTTCATTATTTTAAAATAATTTTGATTATTAAAATAATACTAAAATAAGCAGCATTGTACACATATATTAGTAATTTGTGTGGAGGGATAGATTTTTAGAAGATGTTGCTCAAAGTATTAGATATTGGCTAATCACCTCCCAATAAGACTTTCCCTATTCACTTAACTCTCACCGCTAATGTGCCAGGGTTTTTTTTTTTTGTTTTTTGTTTTTTGTTTTTTTTTTTGTCCCTCTATATCTTTATCTATATTGGAAATAACAAAATATCTGAATTTTGCCAAACAAATTTTGTATTTCTTTGCTTATTAGGAAGGATAACTTTATGTATATATAAAATCCTGCAAAAATTTCCTGCAAGCCTGTGGCTTTGTTTACATTTGTTTGGTTTTATTTCATTGTTTGAAAAGTCTTTTCTTTGTATGAATTACATTAACTTTCTAATAGTTTTTGTTTTTCTTTTTAAAACATAGCTCTTTAGTTTATATAAAAATTAATTTTTAATGTGTTTGGAAGAAGTCCTAAAAATTTATTTTCTTTTTTTCTAAAATGGATAGCCAATTACTAATCTGATTTGTTTTTATAATCTTTATTCTAAAATAAATATATGGGTTTCTGAATGATCTATTCTGCTCTATTAATCCATTTGCCTAATTTGTACTAAAATGCAGTTTCTAAAAATAACATTTTAGTTAATGCATTGAGTTGAATAGTGTCTCTCCAAAATTCATATCCTTCCCTGAACCTCAAAATGTGAACTTATTTAGAATTAATGTCTTTGCAGATGAAATTAGTTAAGATCAGGTCACACTGGGTGTAGGATGGGTTCTTAATTCAATATGATGGTGTCAGAGTTCCCATCATGGCTCAGTGATAATGAACCTGACCAGAATCCACAAGGACACAGGTTCGATCCCTGGACTTGCTTAGGGGAGTCAAGGATCCGGCATTGCTATGAGCTGTGGTGTAGGTCACAGACACGACTTGGATTCTGCATTACTGTGGCATAGGCTGGCAGCTCCTGCTCCAGTTAGACCCCTAGCCTGGGAACTTCCATAGCTGTGGGTATGACCCTAAAAAGACAAAAAAAAAAAAAAAAAAAGAAGGTGACTTAGAAAGAAGATGAGCAGAGCTGTGTAGAAGAAGGATGTGTGATGAGACACAGAAAGAATTCCATTTGATTACGAAGGCAGTGAATGGTGTAATGTATCTTCAAGCTAGGGAATGCCAAGTTTGGCCAGGACTTTAAAATTGATTACTACATACATGGTGATTTAGATGAAACAATTGTTAAGGAATCCTCAAAGTCAAAATCTGTAGATCTTTCATCTTGGGCTAGTCAGTTTCCCCAGAGAGGCCTTCTAATTTTTTAACGGGCAGGACTCCAACTGCTATGTATTGCTATGTATAAGGAATACAGTCTCTCAGCATTTAGTAATCAGTGTATATAAGCTCAATTAAATCTCTTATTTTCACATGGTACCTAGGACTTTAGCTGTGCTGGTGTCTCTCTTTTTTTTTTAGGGGCACACCTGCACCATATGGAAGTTCCCAGGCCAAGGGTTGAATTGGATCTGCATCTGCCAGCCTACATAACAGCCACAGCAAGACTGGATCCTTAACCCACTGAGTGAGGGCAGGGATTAAACCTGTATCTTCATGGATACTAGTCAAATTCATCACCTCTGAGCCACAATGGGAACTCCTGGTGCTTCCTATAAATAAATCTGCAGTCTTGTGCTGTGGTAGCACATGGGGCAGTTGCCTAGGGGTTAAGAGTAGAATTATGAATCTAGAAATCATTTCTACAAAATCCTCTTTATTTAAGTGCTGCAACTGCTCCACCCCCAAGCATGCTTAATTTCATTACTTTATATGGTGCTTTTGAGCATTCTGTGGTATAAATAAATTTATCAGCTTCTCCTACTTTTAGTTTAGAGATCTACATCTATAGTGCATCTTTAATGCATTTATTTTCTAATTTCTAATATTTTGTTCTTTTCCTCTGTCCTCTTCCTCATGGGGTTATTTATTTTTAAATTTTCTTTATTGTAGTTTTAAAGGGATTCCAAATGAGGTGCTTAAATAAATGTTTCTTCAGTCCAACATCTTAAACTAGAAGCTGAAATTTCAATAAATTTAAGAATTTTTTTAAATGTGCGGCCAAAATTTTTTACATGTAGTATGTCAGTCAAGAAATCTGAATTGATAAGACTAATTGTTCTTAACAAAGTTTAAAGAAAAGGTGTTGGAAGAGTTCTGACTTAAAATCTTTGTCTCAGTAATTTAAATTGTTCTAAAACAAAAATATAATTAGTTTACATTTTCTTATTGTGTTTGATGGTGTAGTACAATATTTTCTTCTCTTTTAATGGCTGGCCCCATCTTCAGGTTAAATTTGGTGTCAGCACGTTTACATATGGTATACAAGGCACAAAATCTATCAAGGTGTCCTATAATTTTTTGTTGGTTTCTTTTTCAGGTTATATTCCCATGTAGGTCATCACAGAGTATTGAGTAGTAGAGTTCCCTCTGCTATAAGTAGGTCCTTGTTGATTATTTGTTTTATGTATAATAGCGTATATATGTTAATTCCAAACTCCTAATTTATCCCTCCCCACTACCTTTCTCCTTTGGTAACCTTAAGTTTGTTTTCAAAGTCTGTGAGTCAAACAAACTCACAGATTTTGAAATCTGCGAATCTGTTTCTGTTTTGTAAATAAGTTCATTTGTATCATTTTTTAAGATTCCACATATAAGTGATATCATATGGTATGTGTCTTTCACTGTCTGACTTACTTCACTTAGTATGATCTCTAGGTCCATCCATGTTGCTGCAGGTGGCACGATTTCATTTCTTTTTTGATTGCTGAGTAATATTCCACTGTATATATATGTACCACATCCTTATACATTCCTTTGTTGACAGACATTGAGGTTACTTTCATGTCTTGGCTATTGTATATAGAGCTTCAGTGAATATTGGGGTGAGTGTATCTTTTCAAATTATGGTTTTCTTTGGATAGATGCCCAGAAGTGGGTTTGCTGGATCATATGGTAGTTCTATTTTAGGTTTTGGAGGAACTGTTTTCCATAGTGGTTGTACCAATTTAAATTTCCATCAACAGTGTAGGAGGATTCCCTTTTTTTCTGCACCCTCTCCTGCATTTATTGTTTGCAGACTTTTTGATAATGGCCTTTCCTATTGGTGTGAGATGATATCTCATTGTGGTTTTGATTTGCATTTCTCTAATAATTAATGATGCTGAGCATCTTTTCATGTGCTTTTTGGCCATATGTCTATCCTAGGGAGATGTCCTTAGTTTTATTCCTCTCCAGTTTCATGTATTTAGGTTAATGGCCCATTCAACATTTCTATCTTGGTTAGAGTTTTACGGAAGGTGATGTCTTGTAGCAAGCTAGAAAATGCTGTATTATCTGGAATCTATGAATACTTTAGTGTATAATGGAGAGCCTCTAGGTTGCTTACTTCTCACTTATTAATCAAAAACTGATTTTATTCATATAAAAGGCAAATTCATACTCAGTTTCAGGGGATGAATCATAATCAATCTTAGCCAGTCACCATAATTCCACACTTCTTGCCTGTAAATTGTGGAGGGATGGGTGTGAGGGCCTGTTTTTTGCCAATGAAATGTAAGCCAGAGTCTGATGTAGAGTTTATGAGAAAGATTAATTAAAAAACAAAAGCTGGAACAAGTTCTCTGTCCCTCCCTTTCTTGGATTTTCTTATATAAGAGTGGGATGCTTGAAGCTGTGCTGGCCCTCTTGTAACACTGAGGTAAAAGTCAAGAGAACATGGAAAAGCAGAACCCTCCTATTGTGAAGCTGAGAACTTAACTAACCCTGGAACATCTTGTCTCCAGATTTCTTTTTATGTGACTTCATTTAATATGCTTATGATTTAAGACATTTTTACCCAATTGTTCTACTTTAAGTAAAAAATATTTTAACTGGAAAAAATGGTAATATGCAGAGTACTTGGTGGTCACCAAGTGATGAGAGATAATGTCTTTAAACCTCTTTTATCATTTACCAATTGGAATTAATACCTACCACTTAGGGTTTTTTTTTTTTTTTTTTTTTTTTTTTGCGTGTATGAGAATAAATGAGACAATACATTTAAAATGAGATAAAATGCTTTTGTCAGGGCCTGGCACATGGTAAACTCTAAATAAATAGTAGTTAAAATTATTTTATTTTATTTTGTTTTAGAGCCACACCCACGGCATATGGAAGTTCCCAGGCTAGAGGTGAAATTGGAGCTGGAGCCGCTGGCCTACACCACAGCCACACCAACATGGGATCCGAGCCATGTCTGTGACCTACACCACAGCTCATGGCAATGCTGGATCCTTAACCCATTGAGCAAGACCAGGGATTGAACCAGCATCCTCATGGATCCTATTTGGGTTTGTTAACTGTTGAGCCACAAAGGGAACTCCTGAAGTTATTTTAAATTAAGACCTCTACCTTATTTCATTTTAATAACTACCTTAATAATACTCATTATTAAAGTACCTGCTGTGATGTAGTGGGTTAGGGGTCCAACTGCAGTGCCTTGATTGTACAGAGGCATGAGTTTAATCCCAGGCCCTGCAGAGTGGGTCGAAGGATTTAGCAGTGCCACAGCTGTGATGTAGGTTACAGCTGCAGCTTGGATTCAATCCCTGGCCTGGGAACTTCCATATGCTGTGGGTGTGGCCATAAAAATAACAAACAACACAAAAAACTCATTATTTGGCCTAATGAGACTAAATACATTGGAGGCAGGCACAAACTTATTATGTGTATTTTTTAAAGTCCAGTATGAGGCACATGGCCAATGCCCCATAAAATTTGTAAAACAAGTGAATGTAGTAGGCATGCAATACATTTTTATTAATTTAATGAATAAAACCATAAATGGATGAGTGAATGAACTAGTTTCTAGTGACTATTGGCTACTCTAAATTGATAGAAGAAATGATGACATGGTGTCCAAATAAATTCTGTGAAAATTTTTATAGGTACAATTCCTCTAGAGAATTTAGGATAACATGTTAATATGAACTCTTCATGGAATGTTGTGTTGTGTCTCTTACTGTTGAAAAGGCAGTTCATTGCATCATGAGAAATTATCCTGAAGCTTCTCACATTTCTTCTTGAATTTTGTTAAGGACAGACTTGTCTCTCACCCTACCTGGAATTTTATCAGAGAATCTTACTGGCTTATGTAGCATCAAATTTCAATTTATGTAATAAATATTTGGCATTTTGCCATAGACAGAACTCATTAAACAAATGGAATGCTCCAGAGAGGTTTCTACAGAAAAAGATGTTCCTTGTAAAAGTCTGTGACTCCTGCTACTTTCTTTCTCTTCTGAACAGATGGGCTCATTCTGGACACCAAGCAGAATTTCAACACGAATGTCATCATCTGTTGGTCCCAATCTTATCACAACAGTTTGTATTTTTAAAGGAAATACATAAAGCTGAAAGATAATATTCTTTTCTTTTGCTCACAGGAAACATGCCTTGTGTTTTTCCCTGAAAAGTTCTGGCTCACATAACTCTTGACATGACAACTAATCTCAAAACCCATTCTTGTTTTGGAATTTTTTAAAAGGATGATTGCAAGTTCTGCAAAAATTATAATTTAAAAAGCAAGAGCTCAAAACTTTGAGATGTTTTTGATGCTGGTTCAACAGAATCCAGTTTACCTCAGGTCAGAATAAAGGAAATGACTTAAACTAATGATTAAATTTGTGTAACATCCTCTGGAAAGAAATAAATGATTTAAGTCTAAATATTTTATGAGCCTAGAGGCTAAATCTGAGAGAGATGGTTTTCAAAAGCCAAAGCCATCGAAGAATTAATGTTGTAGTTTCTTTGGTTGCTCTTCTGGAAAGCCACTGAAAGATTATGGGCATACAGCTGTGGTTGAGGGGGAAAAGCCGCTAATGGGACAGTGCCATGTGATTGCTTCATTTTATAGATGAGCTGAAAGATGACCCTTCTTGGGTCTACAAACCCCCAGTCAATGGAGGACTCAGCTTGTGGTCTGAGAAGGACAAATATTCATTCACAAACTCATAAATCAGTAATGACAGAAGGGTCAGTGTGGCTGATTTAGGTAGAGCCTGATGGCACTGAGGAAGCTTTTTTCAGTGGTAAAATTTTAGCGGTAAAACTGGTTAAAGAGGGGCTTCATCTCCAGTGTGAGAGAATAGTCAGCCAAAGACTTTGTGAAGCAAGGTATGCAAAAAGTTTGAGAATGACAATTTCACTCTCTGAATTGGAAGATTGTTTTTGCATGTTCACACTGATTAGGGAGGTGTGAATTATAATCTTTGGCAAAACTGAAGACAATGTTGATCACCAGACTCAGAGTTCATTGCCAAATAATGTGTCTAAAATTGTGCAGAAGTTACCTGCTGGCCTAGCGTGCCTCAAAAACTCTCCTTCCACTCTGACCCTCCCCTTTTCCTCTTGCCATATTTCGACTGCATCTTTCAACAATTTCTAACAGGGATTAGATAAGGTTGACTATTTGAGAAAAAGTTGAATATGTCAAAAGACATTGCTAAGCTACACATTATTTTCAAAATTTGAAGGGTACAATCAGACAGAACACAGAAAAACAGAATGAAAAGAAAGCCTTTCAATGCTACATGGAGGGGCAGAGGAAGATGTGAGCCGATCTTTAGAAAAAGGGATATAATTAACATATGGCCAAAACAAAAACATCGTCTGGGCCCCTAAGGCAGTAATATTACCTTTTCTGAAAATATCTACATGAGTCCTTCAGGGACTCATTTATAATTTATATTTTCTTCTTATCTTGGGAATGACTATTTTTCTCAACTTGCATTCTTGATGGTGAAAATTATCTCCAATACTTGAGTTTCTTTTAAAAGTTATCTGATGGAGAGGATAAAATGTCAACATGTGTCAAAGTTACATGTGGGTTGATCCAATTTAAAGAAGCAATCTTTTCAGTACAGTATAAAATTATCACTGGACTGTACCCTAATATTTCCATCTTCCTATCTGAGCTGTTGTACTTGGATCTTTTACTGGTATATCAAACTCAGCATGTATAAGATTGAATATCTTTCCTACCAAATCTTCTCTAATTTTACCTTTCAGTAAGCGGCCTCAATATCTTCCCAGCAATGTAGACTGGTACTTAAGAGCCATGTCTAAGCCATTCCACCTCTCTTGCACATATTCATTTGGCTATCTAAATTCTATTAATTCTAGCTTGACAGTGTTTCTCACATTGCTCCTCTCCTTCCATTGCCATATCTCCTTTTCTAGTACAAGATCTTAACTTCTTTTTTTATTAATTAAACCTATTTTTTATTAGGGTATTGTCAATTTTCAGTGTTGAGTCAATTTCTTCTATACAACATAGTGACCCAGTCATTCATATATATACATTCTTCTTCTCATGTTTATCTTCCATTATGGTATATCCCAAGATACTGGAAATAATTCTCTATGCTGTACAGTAGGATCTCATTACTTATCCATTTAAATGTAATACTTTGCAGCTACCAACCTTGAACTCCCCATCCATCCCACTTCTTCCCCCGTCTCCTTTGGCAAAGAAGTCTGTTCTCTATGTCTGTGAGTCTGTTTTTGTTTTGTAGGTAGATTAATTTATGCAATATTTTAGAATCTACACATAAGTGATATCAATAGTATTTGTCTTTCTCTTTCTGACTTAACTTCACTTATTATGAGAATCTCTAGTTGCATCCATGTTGCTGCAAATGGCATTACTTTGCTCATTTTATGGCTGAGTAATATGCTATCATATATATGTACCACATCTTAATTCATTCATCTGTCAGTCAAGTCCTTAAATTCTGACCAACAGTTCTAGGGTGTTTTCCAACATTAACAACCGATTCCTTTTTTAAAAAAAAAAGCAGTTGCTGCATTACCTTCTTGTTGTATCATAGAAAGATATTTGGTCTTTATCTCCCATTCCTGGCACAGAAGTCCTAAAGCCCTTGGAGTTTTCTGAGTGATAGGGTGATAGAAGTTTCTTTTGTTCTAATGAGGTGACTCTTAGGGAATCCCTGGATACCTTCAGGGTGGGGTTTGGTCACCAGAAAGACCAAGCCTTCATTCAAAGCTTAGAACTTTCAGACCTACTTTCCCAACCTCCAGAGAGAAAAGCATCTGGAGATTGAGTTAATCACCAATGGCCAATTATTTCCTTAATCATGCGTATGTAGAGATCTCTAAATGATGGGGTTAAGGAGGGCATCTGGGTTGGTGAACACATTCATGTGCCAGATTAGTGTACACCCCAACTCTAGGATGACAGAAGCTCCTATACCCCGGACCTTTCTGGACCTTGTCTGGTGTGCCTCTTTATTTGACTGTTCATTTGTATCTATATTTTTTATTGTTTTTAAAAATTTTAGTGGAGTATAGTTAGTTGACTTAACGATGTTGTGTTAGTTTCACGTGTTCTGAAAAGTGATTTAGTTATACATATACATATATCCATTCTTTTCCCTTATATTATTACAGAATATTGAGTAGCATTTCCTGTGCTATGAAGTAATAATATCTTTTGAAGTAACCAGTAAACATAAGTAAAATGTGTTCCTGAGTTCTGTAAACCATTATAGCAAATTATTTAACCTGAGGTGGGGGTCTGGGAAGCCGTAAATCATAGCTGGTTTGTTGGAAATATGGGAGACCCAGAATTTTCAACTGGCATCTGAGGTGGGAATGGTCTTATGGATCTTCCTGCTAATACCCAGAACCCCACTGAAAGGGCACCCAGTAGCCTCTACTGACCACTTCCACATCTTTGACAAATGTTCTGCATATATCCATCTTCATTTGTATGAAGTGCTAAGAACCAGCACCTTGTGAATATCATGCCAGAAAATGATATAGCACTGAATAAGTATTATTACTGCTGTGTTGACACTATAAAATAAATTAGGAATTTAAAAGAACCCAGAATCAGATAACTCATTAAAGTATATTTAGGAGTTCCTGCTGTGGCTCAGCAGGTTAAGGACCCGACGCTGTCTCTGTGAGGATGCATGTTCGATCCCTGACCTCACTCAGTTCATTAAGGATCTGATGTTGCCACAAGCTGTGGCATAGGCTTCACTACAGCTCTGATTCAACCTCTGGCCCAGGAACTTCATATGCCACAGATGTGGCAGTAAAAAGAATTTTTTAAATGTATATTTATAATATATATTATATACATAAATCTAGGCCATATATCGAATTCTAAGCTTGTCAGGCCTTTAACTTTAGAACAATTTTTAGTGGCATTGTTTGAAAATTATTTTCATTTCTAGGAATAAGCAAACTCAGATTATCTGGTTTTTAATTAGCGTAGCCAATATATATTGAATTCTTTTTTTTTTTTTTTTTTTGACTGTGCCTATAACATGTGGAGGGTTCCAAGCCAGGAATCGAACTCGAACCATAGCAACAACCTGAGCCACTTCCTTAATGACAATGCCCAATTCTTAACCTACTGTGCCGCAAGACATATTGAATTATGATGGTCAGTGAAAAATTAACACCTTAAGGAGTAAACTAAATCATGCTCTGGGCATTTCTAAATAATTTAATTGTTATGACCTCAAACAATGTAGTTTTCACAAATGATTCAGTAAATAAACTTATCTAACTTAATTTTACTCAAATCTTCTCAAAAATACTTGACCTTAGAAATTCTTTTTATTTGTAGTACATATTAAAACAAATGGGCAACATGGATGGAACTAGAGACTCTCATCCTGAGTGAAGTTAAGTCAGAAAGAGAAAGACAAATACCATATGATATCACTGATATCTGGAATCTAATATACAGCACAAAGGAAGCTTTCCACAGAAAAGATAATCATAGACTTGGAGAATAGACTTGTGGTTGCCAAGGGGGAGGGGGAGGGAGTGGGATGGATTGGGAGCTTGGGGTTAATAGATGCAGGCTATTGCCTTTGGAATGGATAAGCAATGAAATCCTGGTGTGTAGCACTGGGAACTGTATCTAGTCACTTATGATGGAGCATGATGATGTGAGAAAAAAGAATCTATATATGTTATGTGTAACTGGGTCACCATGCTATACAGTAGAAAATTGGCAGAACACTGTAAACCAGCTATAATAAAAAAATCATTATATATGAAAAAATAAAACAAATGGTACAGAATTTGGCAAACATACACATAAAACAATAAACAAAAAAAATTGTCTTACAAAGGAGAGGTTTTTTCATTCAAGGAATGAATATTTATATGCCCACTATTTGCCAGGCAAATACTTTTCAGTACTCAAATGTAATCTGAGGATGGAAATGGGAAATAATCTGATGAATAGGAAGCTAGAGTATCATGCTGATTCAACATGATTAATCCTCTCTACACAGTGTTGCTTTCCTGGTATGCCTGCTGGGTACATACCATGAGTCAGTGTAGACTTTACATGATATTTAGTTGAGATTAAAGACAGAACTACCGAAAAAATCAGGTCGGCATTGCACCTCCTGTAGGCCCAAATTTATCTGCATAATTGGCTCAGTTAAAAAATTACTTAGTCAATGAATATACTTAATATAGTTATAAAAAGAGAATCCAAGGTTATTGGCTTTAAGCTTAAGAGGAAAACTTAGATTAATTGGAGTTAATCTAATTTTCGTAACTGGACTTCTCACTGTGGCACAGTGGGTTCAGAATCCAACTGCAGGTGTTCCCGTTGTGGTGCAGTGGGTTAACCATCCGGTGTTGTTGCAGCTGCGGCTTGGATTCAGTCACTGGCTTGGGAACGTCCATATGTCATGGAGTGTGGCCACTGGAAAAAAAAAAGAGAGAGAGAAAGAGAAATAAAATTTCACAATTTATTTCCTGACAAATTATTAATGAATGTGCAGACTTCATAAGACACAAAAGTGGTGATTTCTCTGTGCAACTTGGTTTGCATTTCCCGGAATGTTAGTGATGGCCCTGTACTGATTTATCTAACTAATGAACCATTTTATGGGCCAGAGAGCTTTTCCAAAGAGATGGGGCCACATGCCACCTTCACAAGCAAGAGTTTGGGAACTGTTGCTAATTGATGTTGATGATGGGGTGGGGAGGGAATCCAGCCCTGCTAGCTAACCCATTTCCGAGCAGCAGCTGAGGGGCCGCAGGCAGGGACCTTCACATAGCCTATTATGCTGATGGGAGGAAGTCCCCGAGGGGAAGACTTTGAGTTAAAGGAAGGAAAGTGCAGGCAGATGAGAGGAAATTTTCACTTTGGAAGCCTTGAGATTGCATCATTGCCATGGGAATTCTGCCATGGCGGGGGTGGGGGTGGGGGTGGGTGGGAGGGTGGAGAATATACATCTCTGCTGGATAAAGAAAATGTTGAATTTAACTCATCTTACATCCTCCATTACCATGAGCCTGATCGTCATCAATGTTTAATTATTGAATGCCTGCTGGGTACATGCCCTTTAACTAGGAAATATGCAGCTCTTGTAAACCATGGAAAGATGATAGGGAATTTCTATGAGACTTTTTGGAGTTTGTTTTGGCCACACTGTGGCATATGGAAATTCCCAGGCTAGAGATCACATCTGAGCCACAGCTGGGGTAACGCCAGGTCCTTAACCTACCATGCCACAGTGGGAACTCCTCTAGGAGACTTAACAGAGAAATGAGCAGTCACATAGTAAACATGAAAATTACATGTAAATAAATACATCTGTGTGAAATGAGTGAATACTGATAGCCAAATGGCTATTTTGGCTTCGAATTAGAGTTCCAGATTGGAGATGACACATTCAAATTGAGAACAGGTGCTAATTAGTTTATAGTTAAAGCATTATAATATTTTAAAAGCTTTTTATAATCTTTTTCAATAGTTACTGCACTAATAACTGTTACATTGAGCTTAAGAAATAAATGCTATTTAATAAAGGTTAGTTGTGAAACTATTTTAGGTCCTCAGAGTACTGGGTTCTTTAAATCCAGAGCATTATTACAACCCTTTCTTCCCACAGGTGGCCCATTGAATTTCTGGGATCACTCAGATAACAGTGACAAACACAAGTTGTTTAATACCAGTAGGGTCTCTGGCCTCTTACTTATAGGAAAATTATTTGGAAATGGAAATAAGAATTTCTTGGTCTTTAAACATCTTCACAAGTTAACTCAAATAAGATTCAAATACTGAGGAAATTAGAGGAAAATTATCTGCCTGTTGGGGAAGGGGAACTGATTTCTTTAATTTGAAATCTTGCCTCTCCTGTGTGTGGGAGTGATACCGCCAGCACCCTTGCCCTCCTCTCATTCTATCCCAGGCCTGGTAAGAGGCCATAGCCTCTATCGATGGTTACCAAGGTGGGCAAGTTGGATTAAGTGCAGGCTCTCTCTTCTTCACTGCCACCCACCACTCTATACTCAGAATAGTTTTTTTCAAACTTCATTACACAGTTCAGTGTAATTCAAGGATGTTGCCAAATATGTACCAAAAATGACTTTTTCCGAGGTCCAGAGAGATCAAGAAGCTAAGACATTCCCAAGGGAAACCGTCTTCGACACATCTGTGTTCCTAATCTGACTCCTTCCATTCCATATGCTTCGTTCTTCTGACTTCTGTTTTGCAAATCTATACCCTCCTTTTGGAAACCATGCCTCTTAATCACAGAGGTGGATCTCCTCCACAGCCCTTTCTTCTCTTCTACAGAGGTGCAATTTTTTCAAACATGAGATATTCATTTCAAAGTTATGTTTTTGGTGGATTGGGCAAGAGAGTTGATGGTCCGTGCTGACATTTCCTAAGTGGCTTGGCAAGAGCCAGAATGAGTATGAGGTCTCTAGTACAAGTCGATCTGAGAGAGTTGTGAGCCCACAGAATGGCAATGCCTTTTCCCAATTGTGCAGTGAGGAATATTTAAAACACACACACACACAAACACACACACACACACACACACACACACACACACACACACACCACCTCCCAAAGCACATCTCAATTCTGATTGATTGTGAATTCCAATCGAACAATAAGAGAAATATTTTTCTCACAATCATACTTCACATTTTTTAGGCTAGCAAAAAATGGTATTTCCCTTCTTCCATTTTTTTCCAAATATTCCTCTTAATGACTAATGCCTTTTCTTCATGAAGACCCTACCAAAGCTCTGAGATTCCTTCAGGTTTTCCTGAGAGGAGAGAGAAGGTTTGTTTCTTCAAGTTATCTTTTATTTTTCCAGTTACATTTTTAGCACAATAACTCAGGAGATTCATGAATTCCTCATTTATTCATTGACTCATTCCACTGATGTTTGCTGTGTACTGCTATGTGCTACTTGATACTGGGGGGAAATATAAATATAAACAAGATATACTTTCGGTTCTCAAATACCTTGCAATATCATTAATTGTAACAATATATGAAAAGTGCTGTAGGAGTTTTCACTGTGGCTCAGCAGTGAAGAAGAGGGACTAAGAGTTAAGAACCTGACATAGTCCTCCTAAGGATGCCAGTTTGATCCCTTGGCCTCTCTCAGTGGTTTCAGGATCCGATATTGCCACAGCTGCAGTGTAGGTTGTAAATGTGGTTTGGATACAGCGTTGCTGTGGCAGCTGCAGCTCCAATTTGGCCCCTAGCCTGGAAACTTCCATATGCCACAAGTATGGTCCTAAAAAAAAAAAAAAGTGCTGTAGAAGGTGCTAAGTGGACATGGAGAATGTTCCAATTAAAATTTCCTTGGAGAGCCATGGTCCTATTTCCCATTTATTTCTATCTGATGGTGGGAAGTAACAATTCAGTTATGAGAGAAACATTTCTTTTTCCTTATTATATATTCATACAGAACTATCTCTCAGAATTAAAATTTGTGTTTTGGAGATGTGTGTGTGTTCCCTCCAACAATCCTCTGTACTCAATTGGAAGAAAAAATTGCTACACTTTCAACTTAGAGTTATGGGTAATGTTGCAAAGGATGACTAGACTTGAAGACCCTAGTCGCCTGAATATGTTCTGAAATGTCTTCATTTCACCTTAAGGATTAATGATTCTCACATTATAAATATCTGTGAGTTTCATCAGCTTCACCCTTGCCAGAAAACTGCTTGCTGTTGTAAACGCATGCAACCATTCTCTCGTTACTGTAACTTTCCAGTTACAGTAACTTCTCTTCTTCTGGATCCACAGTTTTCTCAGGTTGGGAGAGAGGGAAGGGTCAAATATGGATTAAGGTCAGCGATGGTGTGAAGATGTAAAGTCCATCCATCCATTTATCCTTTGAATATTTGTTCAGCAATTGCTATGGAACAGGTACTGTGTTAGGCTCTGAGGAAATAATGTTGAGTAGGACACACCCAGATATTGTGGCACACTGCTAATTGTCCCTCTAGATTTAATCTCCTCTTTCTTTGTTTCATTTTACTTCCTGTGGCATGCAGAAGGCCCCAGGCCAGGGACTGAACTCAAGCCACAGCAGTAACCCAAGCCACAGCAGTGACAATGCCAAGTTCTTAACCACCAGGCTACCGGGGAACTCTTCCCCTTTTAAAATACTGTTGAACTTGTGCAGCTTTGTCCTTTTCCTCTTCTAATTGACAGGGGGATAGTAAGAAATTTGGAGCCCTCCTCATTCAGAGATGGAGGCCCTGTGTTGAGGAAAGCAGAGCCCTTCCACCAGCTCTGGATTGCCCTCATCTGAAGTGTTATATGAAAGAGAAAAAGACTTGCAACCTGTATAAACTGCATTCTTTGTGGTCCTCTTTGTTAAAACATTTGACTCGGTTCTTTAACTAACACAATCTTTGCCTTCATGGAGTTTACAAACTATAAGGAAACTTAGACATTAATTAAGCAATCTAAAAATAAATGTATACTTACAAACAGATAAAATTTAGGAAAAAAAAGATAAAGTAGTATTATAAAAGCATATTATGAGGAGATATGACTTAGAGGGGGTCAGGAAGATTGAGAAAGAGCAAGAATGTAGTGAACACTTGAGATGTGTTGAATATTTAAAAAATAATGATTTTACATTAAGCCAGTTTTTGAAGGCCATAACCTAAATGTTTTTCTGCATAAATTTTTTCTGCCTGATGCAGTCTTTGGGTTTGAAGGAGCAATTACAAAGGTCTTCTATGAGAAACAGTCAAGTGAAATAATACAATCAAATGGAAAATATTTAGCACTGAATTAAGATGAATTATGAAACAATAGTGTCTAGTAAGTTGTATAAGCTGTAAGTCTTATGAAAAGGAAAAAAAAATCTAAATTCTGAACAGAAAACCATGACTAGTATTTCAATTATAAGACTCAGCTTAAAAAAGAAAAAGCAGAATGTTTCTATAAGGTAAATCTACATGGGCAAACATAGAAGGACACCTGAAGTCCATAGAAAACCCAAGCAAAAACTACAAGCATTTCTATGATTAACGAAAAGAATAAGTTATTTTCATCTAAGTTGTTGGCTTGTTGTCTACCATGATCAAACACAACTGACAACTTGCAGACTTAGAGCCAGAGACTAATGGCAACTCGCAGTGTGTACTGACAGTGAAGCCGGCATCAAATTAGAACAGTGCTGCACGGAAGAACGGGTAACAATTTTAGAATGATAGACACAAGCAACTTTAATTAAGGTGAGGCAAAATCATGCAGTTTTACAGTCAAGGGGCACTGCATTGCTGGAGAGTGTCCAGGTACAAGAATAAGGATTCCCTGGTAGCCTAGAGGTTAAGGATCTGGCGTTGTCACTGCTGTGCCGGGGGGTGGGAGGGGGAGTGGGGGGGGGTGTTGTGGGGTGTTGGATCCCTGCTTGCTGCAGGTGCAGTAAAAACAAAAACAGAATTAAAAAAAACCCACCAAAACAAAACAAAACAAAAAAGCAAAGGAAAGAAAACAACTCATGGATTAAGAGCTGAGCATATCTGTAGCTCCAATTTGACCCGTAGCCTGGGAACTTCCATACACTGCGGGTGCGGCCCTAAAAAGACAAAATAATAATAAAAATAATAAAATTAAAAAAAAGACCTGAGCACATCTGGTTATTCTAGTTTAATTCCACTGTGGTCTGAAAGCAGACATTTCTATTCTTTTAAATTTGTTATGATGTGTCTTATGGGCCAGAATGTAGTCTATATTGGTGAATGCTCTATGTGAGCTTGAGAAGATTATTCTATACTTGTTTTTGTTTATGTTATGTCTAATATGTAGATAATTTGGACTTGAAAACACAGGGGATTGACTAGATCCTCAATATTAATCTAGAGCGTATCTACTTAATCACATCTGGTACAAAAAATGTTAAAAACAACCGGTAATCAAGGTAAGGAGTAGCTTTTTATCCCATACTACTTTTATATATTAAACTATTTTCCCATTTTACTCCATGACAGAGCATCTTAGTCTCACCAAATTAAGAGACAATTATGCAAAAGAAGTAGATATATCAAGAAAAACTATGACTTTTGTAAAATATTGACTTGGTTAGTAAGTAAGTTCACATGCTAAATTAAATATGATTTGCATTTAGTACTCCAGGGACAAAAGAAAACATTCATTGGGAGGAAGAGAGTAGCATGAAAAATGTATGAGTAGCTAAAAGTATGGATAGCAAAATAGACATGAGTATAATTCTTTTCTATATAAACAGAACATTCTACCAGTAGATATAATCTCAATAATTATGAAGATGACGCATTTGCACTTCATTAGAAGTTACTGGAAGTGTTTTCCAAGAGAATTCTGGTCATTTAAACAAATTTCTTTTGAGAGGAAATAGTTTAACATTATGTTTCAACTACTCCATTGTCTAAAGAGGAAGAATACGTGTTTCTGGAAAGCTACCTTTTAAAATGGAAAGAAGAGGAGTTTCCTTGCGATGCAGCAGGTTAAGTATCTGACATTGTCACCACACAGCCTGGGTCGCTGCTTGTGGTATGGATTTGATCCTTGGCTTGGGAACTTCTCCATGCCATGGGCATGGCCAAAAAAAATGATAATAAAATAAAATAAAATGGAAAGAAGTTTCAAAGAATTCATTGCAGATATCATCCTCATCTGTTCTGACATAATTCTATGATGATAGTAAAAATCAAATTTAAGTTAAATAAATATTAATATCACCATCAGTTATTACTACTTTCATAGAAATTAAAAATTGATCATTTTGAAAAAGAATTGTGGTACTACGAGTGAAAAATAGAAAAAGCTAATAAAAACAGGAAGAAATACATTTGTTTGAGAAGCAAAGTATATTTTAATATACTCAGTCACATTCACATATTTTATCACTTTTGAGGCATTCTAATAGGCATCATGAAACTCATAAAAATCCCTGTGAAAGTAGGTGTTTATTTATCAGATGTTTACGGAACACCTACTACGTCCAGGCACTGCTAGGCTCTGAAGATATGATGTTGGGCCAACATAGTTACCGATATCTTAGAGTTTGTAGTTTCCTGCAGAAGGGCCAATATATTTGCTAGCTCTTAAATAGGAGGAAGTATGATTTCCTAGAGGAACTTAAAGTTGGTCTGTGCCAAGTTAAAGCATAGAACGCAAGAAAGAACTTGAGGCTGGAGAGAGGAGTAGGCAGTGGTGGTTCTTTCAGGGCGGGCGGGGGGAGGGGGGGAAGAGCGCTGCTTTGTAGCATTTTCTGGTTTCCATAGGATACAGGTTCCTACTACGTCCAAATTTAAACTACCAGTGGTTAAACAATCAGCTTGCAAAATTCCAGAGAATGTAGCCGTCTGCATGCCAGTGCCAGACAGTGTTAGCTAACTCCAACACTCGCCTTTTCTCATACAGGGATGTGATCATCAAGGGCCTCGTATGCCATGATAAGGAGTTTATTATCTCAAAGGACCCCGAAAACCATAGAAGGAATTGTGTTTTTAAAATATAACTTTAGGAGTTCCCGTCGTGGCTCAGTGGTTAACAAATCTGACTAGGAACCATGAGGTTGCGGGTTTGATCCCTGGCCTTGCTCAGTGGGTTAAGGATCTGGCGTTGCCGTGAGCTGTGGTGTAGGTCGCAGATGGGGCTCGGATCCTATGTTGCTGTGGCTCTGGAATAGGCCGGTGGTTACAGATCCGATTAGACCCCTAGCCCGGGAAACTCCATATGCCATGGGAGTGGCCCTAGAAAAGGCAAAAAGACAAAAAATAAAAAAATAAAATAAAATAAAATAAAAACAAATAAATATAAAATATAACTTTGGCAATAATATGGGGAAAAATTGGAGAGAAATGGGAGAAGATATAATGAAATAACTTCCAAGGCTATTGCAAGGGCCCAAGTGGCAGATGATGATGGCTTGGACAGGGGTGATAGCAATGGAGAAAGAGAAATAGAAAAACTCAAAAAATGTTTTGAAGGTAAAATCAACAGGACTTAGTGATAGATTCAGTTGTTAAGGAAGAGGATGGTGTCTAGTATAATTTACAAGTTTCTGACTTGTGAAACTTGATGGGTGGTTGGTTGGCAGAATCAAGATAAAAAGCCCTGGGGGGAAAGATCATGAAATCAGTTTTGGATTTGTAGATTTTGAGTTGCCTTTCAGCTGCTTTTCAGTTTGTCTTTCTCCAAATATGAGATTGGGAGAGGTCTTGGCTAAAGATAACCTTTTGGAAGTCAAGGGTTCAATTAGATGAAAATTGATACCACATGCTTGCTTTATTGCCTAGGAAAATGAGTGAGGAAGATGATGACAGCTAGGAATAAGTCTTGAGATTGTACAGCATTTGAAGATCAAGCAGAAGAAAATGAGCCAGCAAGAACCATAAGCAGTGAAGTAGGGGGAAAACAGGTGTTCAGTGTCACAAAACAGACACACACACACACACACACACACACACACACACACACACACACACACGGAAGGAGGGGGGAGATAAGTGGGGGCTATTACAAGGATACCTAGATTTCATTGAGAAATAAGAATAGAATCTGGGACTGGTTGGGAATTGAAATTGGAAGCTCTTAACTTTTATTATATGCCATTTTGTTTTTATTGTAAATGTCATATTATATTTAACACATTATATATAATTATATTATTAACATTGTTAGTTTACTATGGGTCAGACACTGTGCAGTATTTCATATACATATTTCTTTTGATTCTAATAACGACCCTGTGAGAATGATACTACCTACTAGCTCCATTTTACAGATGGGAAAATTAGTTTTAAAGAGGTTAAGTAATTTGGGCAAGGTCAGGCTAATTGATAAGGAGCCAGAGCTCACACTCAGGTTTAATCGATTCTGAAGCTCTACTCTTGAGCAATATACAGATTGGCATGAGCCACTCCCTCTATTGCCCTCTCTTTCAGGGGCCCACACACTTCTGCTTTTCCCCATAGGAGAGCTCCTATGGGGATGAGGGCTTCCTCAGCTTTAGCCTGTACATGGTCCATCATTGTCTCAGCCTTGACACTTAAGGAACTCAGTTGTTGCATCGAAATTAAAAACCCAGGGAGTTCCTTCTGTGGTGCAGTGGATTAAGAATCTGACTGCAGGGGCTCTGGTCGCTGAAGAGACTTGGGATTGATCCTTGGCCTGGCACAGTGGGTTAAAGGATCCAGATTCAGTTCCTGGCCTGGGAACTTCCATATGCTATGGACGCAGCCATAAATATATACATAAATTCCAAACCCCACAAAAGAATATGATCAGGCCAGTTCATCTAGGATATAGAAAGAAGGAATCCAAGTGTCCTTTCATGAACCAGAGTGTAGCCAGGGGTTGAGGATGTGAGGAGAGTAGGGATTTTAGGCAGTGAGCAAGCAGAAACAAGGTGGCCATGCAGGACATACTCTCAAATTCTCAGTCTTTTGGAAACTTCAACATTCTTTTGGCTTTCTTCCCTAAGCATATCAGCATGATGCTCTCAATATTGATTGAATACTTTTTTTTCCCCTTTTTTAGCCACCCCTTTGGCATATGGAAGTTCCCAGGCCAGGGATGGAATCTGAGCTGAAGTTGGACCTATGTCTCAGCTGCAGCAACACCAGATCCTTAATGCACTGCACTGGCCCGGGTATTGAACCAGAGCCTCCAAAGAGAGAAGTGGATCACTAACCCACTGCACCACAGCAGTAACTCCATTTTTTTTTCTTTTCTTTTTAATTGAATACTTGGACTATAAATGACAGAAGCCCTGCTAGAACTTCTTAAGCAGGAAAGGGACTTTTATCATAAGGATATTGATGATCTCACAGACCACAAGGGGAGGAGTGTTGCTGGGTCTCAGGAATAACCAGAAGCTAGGATCAAAGTGCTACTAGCCCGTCAGATTTTTATCCCTATGTTCTTCTTAATCTTGGCTTTGTTTGCCTTTCTCATTGCAGGCTGTTTTTTTAACACATGGTGAAAAACGTGGCTGGCAATCTATTTTACAGCTTATAGTTTCAATCTCTGGAATGAAATTGACTTGTTGTTTCTCTGGTAGGAAACCTTCAGTGCCCATGGTAGGGAAATTTAGGCTCATCTTAGTAAATTAGCCACTCCTTATTCATGCAAATGGTTTTCGAGATTGGGTCCTTTGGACGAATTTGGATTAGTTTTACCCTTGACCAATTAACCCCGACCATGAAATGGGTCATATACGAACATGACATCTCAAAACCCCATAAAACCGAACTGCTTTGAGAAGAGGTGGGAAGAGGAAGAAGTTCGCTCCAATCCATTTTTTCTGATGGCCACCTCCCTCTGCTGTGGCTTGCACATGGCCCACCAAAGTCTTAGCCCAGACTCTTAACAAGCTCTATTCCCATGAGAGTGCTGAGCTGACTGATCTCACGTCTCATCTTTGTTTATCATAGCCCAGCTTGTTGAAAGCAAAATCTATATTCATTTTCATTTCCCTTATCTTAAGATCAGTTTTCTATCTACGGTAATTTGACTTACATTTTCATTGCTCCAAGACACTACTTTTGCCAGGGTTGTCACTGACTAAATCAATGAATACTTTTCAGTTCTTATCTCACAAGAACACACTTCAGTTTGTGTCATTGTTCACCTGTCTCTGCTGGCAGGGACTTCCTGTTGGTTGCTTTTGGGATCTATTTTCCCCTTCTTAGTAAAATAGAGCTCCATTTTCAGCTGGACCATGAGGTTGCCCAGAATTTGTTGTGTATTTTCCAGCCTCCTTTGAGGCAGATATGGCTAAATTCTGCCAATGGATTGGAAGAAGTGTTGTGTGAAGTGAGGTGCAAAATGTCGAGTAAGTGTCTTTAAAGGGAGTGGTGCTCCCTTCTTTAGCATGTCCTCTTTCCTCTGAGATGAATCTTGAGGAATCAAGTTGGACTACCAAGAAGCTGAATAGAATGTGGAAAGAACTGGATGATAATGGAACAAGCACCATTAGGAGTATCAGATGCCTAGCTCCACCCCTAGTCTGTGTGAGAAAGAGTTAACCTGCAGCTAAGTCTCATCCCAACCCAGTTCTTTCTTGAAACTCTATTCCCTTCCTCTGCTTACTTTCTGTTAATCTGCTCTTTACTGGTTTTCCTCCTATTATTCTTGATTTTCCAACTCAGACTTCTTTTCCTTGGCCCATCCCTTATTTGTTGCCTCCAGGGTTCCATCCTGAGGCCTGTGCTTATTCTAAATATTCCACATATATGAAGCCTCATCAATACCCATATTTTGAATGGATGTCTTATGCTACTGACTCAGAAATATGTCTCTACAGCTTTTCTCTCTTCTGACTAGAGACCATGGATACTGCTGGATTCTGAATGGTTTCAATATTCTCTTCATCAGTTCCTCATCCCGGTCAGTGGCTCTACCATCTAGTCTGCTGCCTGAGAAAGAGATTAACTTTCCCCAAACTTTTTTCCTGATCCATTTCAGCTTTCCTGTAGCCAGTCTTCTCTTATTTGTACTGATTTCCACCTGCTGTCAAAGTGGTTGTCTAAAAGCAACACTGATCAAGTCACTTGCCCAAATCACAAATCCTTTACTGCTCTCTGTTGTCTAAAGCATCTAGTCCATTCACCTTAGTGTTGTATGATAGAAATTTCAGGGACATGCCTCTTTCTCTAGGCTGATTTTCAGCAACATATCCTTCAGATCCCCAAAGTCCAACAATACTGAACTAGTCATAGCTCCCCAGTGAGCCATGCTGTCTCTTACTTCTACACTTTGTAGGTACTGTATGCTTTAAAAATAAACTTTTTCTCCAGGGCAGGATTTTATTCTCATTTCGTAATCAATTCCCACTTATCCTTCAAGACTCAATGCAAATATTCTTTCCTCTGAAAAGCTTTCCCTGACACCTTCAGGTGTATGTAGATTGATACTTTTTTCAAATCTTCTAATAACATCCTATATAGGCACAAGCCTGAATTATATCTCTTATGATGCTAATCACATTCCTTACACACCTGTATCTCTTAGTTGAGGACCTATTTCTTTATACCTGGAGTTTTGTCTTCTCCCTGGCACATTGTAAGTACTTAATAAAGTGTTGAAATTACTCATGAATTTAAAAAGATAAAACTATAGGAAAATCAATGTTCTGTTTCTAGCCTCATGAATTGAGAGCCTGACTGTGGTGTTATCAGTGGCAGGAGATGAAAACTGGGGTTGCTGCTCAGTGCACAATGATTCTCTGAGCAGCCTTACTGTATTACCTTCCCTTTCACTTTCTCCCCTTTATCAAACTTGGCAGTGGCCGTTAATCCAAGGGTAGAGACGCTAACTGTGTCTGGGCCAATAGGATATTGCCTTCCCAGACTTTTGGCAGTTTATGGAGATCTGCAGAAACTGATGCTTCTCAGGCCTGAGTCACTTGATGTGAGTATCCTAGAGAAAGTTCATGAGCTATCAACCCCAATGATTTCTTGGATCTGCTTTGATTTCTGTTCTCTGCAAGATCTGTACTGCCCAGCCTTTGCTTCTCTGAGCAGCCCTCTAACACACTCTCCTAATTCATTTGGATTAACTAGAGTCAGGTTTTTTTGCTTGCAAATAAAAGAATCTCAGGCAACGAACCAATTATAAAAGCACCGAAGGACTACAAACATGATTGGCAGGTCCTTTGTGCCATGAATTAATGATTAGGTGCTCTTAAATCCACACAGCAAAGCTCTTTGAGCAACCAGATTTCATAGCTAAGAGATTAGATTTAGCAGAAGCAAAAGTGGACAAATACAAAATAATCTTTCCACAAATTGTAATCAACTCAATCATTTTTTTGTTTTCAGGTGTCCTATTCTCAAGTTTTTCATCAAAAGGTTATATTTTCCCCCTTCAAGAAGCTGACTTTTCAAGTCAAATTTAAAATGCTATGTCAAGTTAGTGAAGAATTTTGGTTTAAATTGTTCCTAGAGATGAAGTCTACTTTCCCTCAATGCCAATTAAAATGATATAGTCTGACAGAAGGTAGTATCTGAGTTTCCATAGCAGCTGGCACTAAGAAGCTTTGCTTACTAATTAGCCTGACAGTACACTCTGAAATTCCCTCTACCCAAAGACCAGAGGTTAGAAGATATGGCCTTTTTATAAACATAACCTTAGATGACAGGAAACCAAAAAGAGCAGCCTTACCCAGATGAAACAGAAAGGGGAAATGTGCTCAGCCAAAGTGTTAAATTCAAGCCAAATGTTGGCAGAACACTGGAAAGAAACTACCCTCTCCCGGTTTGTTATCACACAAATACTCGGTGGAATACTTAATTATCAGAAGGACTTAAAGGCTTGTTTTGTAATGCAGTACTGGTATCTCCAGTACCCAAGCTCTTGAAGCTTCATCACGAGACATGATTTAATCCTGATTTAGAGGACATATCTCTGTCTGATGATTCAGCTCCATCACTTCCTGTCAACAAGAATGCTAATGTTGTAAAAACTCTTCACGTACCCAGTGGTTATTTAACAAAGTAATCTCAGCTTTCAGGAAATAGAAAATAATCCATCAAGCCCAAGGGCTTACTGAGAATTCAAAGCTACATCACAACGCCCAGGTGCTAAAGCTTACCCTGAGCTCTGTTTACGCTTATTTTGGACTCAATTCTAACTGGTTATAAAAGTATAGTTTTATTACTCCCTGTAGGTGAGCAGCAAATCAGATTCAATAGAAGGAAGCTAGATAAAAGTAATAAAAATGATTTCTATTACACTGACATTGAGAGAAGGGGCAAGGAAATTATAGAAAAAGCAATCATAAAACTACAAAACATGTACTTGACTAGAATCATTTTGAGGAAAGGCAAATAGGCTTGTTTAGCTTAGTAGCCCGCAAGGCAACTATGTATTAATATTATTTTTGGGCTTTCTTATGCCTTTTTATATTTTGAAATTATAAAGAAAGATACTTTCTTAATAGTGATGATTTATTTTTCTTTTCAGGGCCACACCTGCATCTGAAAGTTCCCAGGGTAGGAGTCAACTTGGAGCTGCCAACCTACATCACAGCCACAGCACATCGGATCTGAGCCACATCTGTGACCTATGCCACTACCTTGCAGCAATGCCAGATCCTTAACCCACTGATCGAGGACAGGGATTGAATCCTCATCTTCATAGACACTATGTTGGATTCTTAATCTACTGAGCCACAAGAGGAACTCCAATAATAATTTTAGAATGGCAGCTATAAATTTAACTCCTGGATATAAGTATGTACTGTGTTCAGGAAAAAAAAAAAAAAGTGTAACAGCACCCAAAGAGAGGGTTATGGAGAGGGTAGTTGCACTTGGGTGGGCACTGGTGTGGGACATGCCTATAAGCACCAGGTGACAGGGTCGGGGTGCAGTGAGGCACAGTGGGCACATTCCATGTGCTGGCTGCTTTGTGGATGCCCTCACTCTTCCCTTCTCATTTATTAGAATTAATTAATCTGAAGCTAGAATTAATTAATTAATTTGAATCATATGTCTGTATATGCCAATATCCAGCAGCAAATGTTTCATTTTATTGAAAAAATAAGTATGATTTATTTTATGCAAACATTGTGCTGTGAACTAATGTCGACACAAAGGCAATTCAGATATGGTCTTCACTTTCCAGGGGCTTTCAACCAGTGACTGGGATAGTCATATGCACAAGACATTCAAATGCACATCTATCCAGAGGAGGTAAGAATGGGACATTTACTGAGCTCCTACCTTGTGCCAGGCTGTGTACTAAGCAGTTAAACATTTTATTTAATCTAAATCTCATAGCAGTCTTAAGAAGGAGTTATGACTATCTAACTTTCATAGATGGGGAAACTCAATCTTAAAAGTTCAGTAAACTTGCCTATGGCCACTAAGTTCTGGAAACTAGGGAAGATAGATTCAAATTCCAGACCCTCATATTTATTTTCTCAAAGGCTTTTCTGCTCTAACTTTAGAGTCTGTGTTAGTTTGATACCTAGCAAGATGTTTATGAGGCCCTTGTTTGCTGTGCTGTGCTGTGCCTAGCAGAGTAAGGGCATCTCTTTTGGAGAGTGGAGCAATGATAAGAGGAGGAAAGGACCTCTGTGGGGGTCATGTTCCTCTCTGTTATCCTGAATGGTCTCTATGGAAGATGATGCTCACCTCTGAAATGATTTAGCACTTTGGTTTTTTAAACCCTCACTCCCCACTCCCAGAAAACCACTAGAGCTTGTCAATGAATTCTGTAAAGTTGCAGGATACAAAATAAGTATACAGAAGAAATCTCTTTCATTTTTACACACTAACAATAAACTCTCAGAAAGAGAAATTAAGGAAATAATCACAGTTACCATTGCACCAAAGAGAGTAAAATACCTAGGGATCAACCTACCTAAAAAGGCAAAAGACCTGTACTCCAAAAATGATAAGATGCTGATGAAAGAAACTGAAGATGACACAAACAGATGGAAAGACATCATATACTTGGAGTGGAAGAATAAATATTTTTAAAATGATTATGCTTACCAAGGCAATCTACAGATTCAATGCAATCCCTATCAAAATACAAACAGCATTTTTCACAGAACTATACATTTTTAAAAAAATTGAATGGAAACACAAAGACCCCAAACAGCCAAAATAATCTTGAGAAAGAAGAACAAAGCTGGAAGAATCATTTTCCTTGACTTTAGACTCTAGATGGAGTCACCAAACAGCCTGGTACTGGCACAAAAATAGACACATAGATCAATGGAACAGAATAGAAACCCCAGAAAAAAAAACCCATGCACTATGCTCAATTAAGCTATGACAAAGAATGTAAGACTATATAATGGAGAAAAGACAGTCCCTTCAATAAGTGGTGCTGGGAAAACTGGAGAGCTTCATATAAAAGAATAAAAGTAGAACATTCTCTAACACCATATACAAAAATAAATTCAAAGTGGGTTAAAGACCTAAATGTAGGACTGGGTACTACACAACTCCTGGAGGAAAACATAGGCAGAACCTTCAGTGACATAAATTGCAGCAATATTTTTTTGGATCTGTCTCCTAGAGTAATGGAAGTAAAATAAAAAATAAACAAATGACCTAATTAAACTTAAAAGCTTTTGCACAGCAAAGGAAACCATAAACAAAATGAAAAGTCAGCCTATGGACCGGGAGAAAATATTTGCAAACAATGCAAGCAACAGGGATTAATTTCCAAAATATATATACAGCTCAATATAAAAAAAAATAAAAAAAATGGGCAGAAGAAGTTCCTATCATGGTGCAGTGGAAACGAATCCCACTAGGAACCACGAGGTTGCAGATTTGATCCTGGACCTCACTCAGTGGGTTAAGTGTCCGGCGTTGCCGTGAGCTGTGGTATAGGTCTCAGACTCTGCTTGGATCTGGCGTTGTTGTGGCTATGGTGTAGGCCAGCAGCAAAAGCTTCAATTAGACCCCTAAGCTTGGGAACCTCCATATGCTGCAGGAGAGGCCCTCAAAAGACAAAAGACAAAAAAAAAAAAGAAGAAAGCAGAAGACCTAAATAGACATTTCTTCAAAGAAGACAGATAGCTGACAGGCACATGAAAAATGCTCAGCATCACTAATTATTGGATGAATGCACATCAAAACTACAATGAGGTACCACCACACACCAGTCAGAATGACCACCACCAAAAGTCTACAAACAGGGAATTCTCTTATGGTGCAGTGGGTTAAGGATCCGGCATTGTCACTGTAGAAGCTTGGGTCACTGCTGTGTTGTAGGTTTGATCCCTGGCCCTGGAACTTCCACAAAACTCAGGTGTGGTTAAAAAAAAAAAAAAAGTCTACAAACAAGAAATGCTGGAGAAGGTGTGGAGGAAAAAGTACCTTCCTACACTGTTGGTGGGAATGTAAATTGGTGGAGGCACTATGGAGAACAGTACAGAAGTTCCTTAAAAAACTAAAAATAGAGTTACCACATGACCCAGCAATCCTACTTCTGGGCATATATCCAGAAGAGACAAAAACTCTAATGTGAAATGATACATGCACCCTAGTATTCATAATAGCACTATTTATAATAGCCAAGACATGGAAGCAACATAAATGTCCATCGACCAATGAGTGGATATATAAATGGAATGTTACTCAGGCATAAAATGAATGAAATAATGCTACATGATGTACCTAGAAATTATCATACTAAGTGAAGTAAGTCAGAAAGAGAAAGACAAATACCATACAATTTCACTTATATGTGGAATCAAAAAAAAAAATTATACAGGCGTTCCCATCATGGCTCAGCAGAAACCAATCTGACCAGCATCCATGAGGACGCAGGTTCAAACCTTGGCCTCCCTCAGTGGGTTAAGGATCCGGCGTTGCTGTGAGCTCTGGTATAGGTTGCAGTCGTAGCTCGGATCTGGCATTGCTGTGGCTGTGGTGTAGGCCAGCGGCTACAGCTCAGATTCAACCCCTAGCCTGAGAATCTCCATATGCTATGGGTGTGGCCCTAAAAAGTCAAAAATAAAAAAAATTAAAAATTTTTCCGTGTTAAAAAAATGATAAAAAAAAAGAACCTGGAGTTCCCGTCGTGGCGCAGTGGTTAACGAATCCGACTAGGAACCATGAGGTTGTGGTTTCGGTCACTGCCCTTGCTCAGTGGGTTAAGGATCTGGCGTTGCTGTGAGCTGTGGTATAGGTTGCAGACACGGCTCGGATCCCATGTTGCTGTGGTTCTGGCGTAGGCCATGGCTACAGCTCCAATTTGACCCCTAGCCTGGGAACCTCCATATGCCACCCGCGGGAGCGGCCCAAGAAATGGCAAAAAGACAAAAAAAAAAAAAAAAAAAAAAAAAAAAGAACCTATTTACAAAGCAGAAATAAACTCACAGACATAGAAAAGAAACTTATGGTTACCAAAAGGTAAGGGGGGAAGGGATAAATTAAGAGTTTGGATTAGTAGATATACACTACTGTATATAAAACTGATAAACAACAAAGACCTATCGTTTGGTACAGGGAACTACATTCAATATTAATAACCTATAATGGAAAAGAATCCAAAAAAGAATATATATGTTTAACTGAATCTCTTTGCTGTACACCTGAAACTAACCCAATATTGCAAATCAACTCTACTTCAATAAAAAGTTAAAAAAAACACTTCCGTATGCCATCAAAGCAAATAATAGTCTTTAAGGTAAAATAATTGTAAAATAGTTCATAACTGTGAAGTAAGTTTTGGAGAAAGGAGTTAGATGATCAGCAAAGCAGCAAAATAAATGACCAGGATGTTCAAAATATCATCTGAATTACTTTCCTGTGCTTAGAGCTGTGTTTCATGTCTTCCTAAGTTTCATTACCTTGAAAGCATTAGGACAACTGAGGAGTTCCTGCCATGGTCCAGTGGGTTAAGTATTTGGCTGCAGCAGCTTGGGTCACTACAGAGGTGTGGGTTCATTCTCTGGCCCAGAGCAGGGGCTTAAAGAATCCAGCGTTACTGTAGCATAGGTCACAGCTGAGTCTCGGATTCAATCCCTGGCCCAGGAATTCCCATATGCCATGGGTTCAGTCTTAAAGAGAAAATGATAAAGTAAAATAAAGACAATTGAACTGGTTAATTTGGTGAGTGTCTCTTTCGGAATGATGCATTTGAAAAACATTCTGGGTGTTCCCGGTGTGGTGCAGTGGAAATGAATCTGACTAGGAACCATGAGGTTGCAGGTTTGATCCCTGGCCTTGCTCAGTGGGTTAAGGATCCGGTGTTGTGGTGATCTGTGGTGTACATCTCAGCCGCAGCTTGGATCTGGCGTTGCTGTGGCAGTGACATAGGCCAGAGGCTACAGCTCTGATTAGACCCCTAGCCTTGGAACCTCCACATCCCGCAGGTGTGGCCCTAAAAAGACAAAAGACAAAAAAGAAAAAAGAAAAACACTCTGGTGGATCAGATTTATTGTTTAAGTTCCTAGGAGGAGTGGGTGTTACTGAAGAAACAATGCTATTCCACAGCAAGGGCATCTTCAGCATTCTTCACCTCGAAAAATAATTGCCGATAAACAGAGGTTTCATAAGAATACATGTGCTTGTGCGACTTTTAGTATGTGCTTGGATGTGGTTTTTTTATCTTAACTTATGCCTGAAGGAGCCACTCTGGAACGGCCCTCCCTCTCTCCTGAAGTGTTCTACTTTTTTTTTTTTTTTTTTTTGTCTTTTTGTCTTTTCTAAGGCCGCACCAATGGCATATGGAAGTTTCCAGGCTAGGGGTCTAATTGGAGCTGTAGCCGATGGCCTACGCCAGAGGCACAGCAACATGGGATCCGAGCCCCATCTGTGACCTACATCACAGCTCACGGCAATGCCAGATCCTTAACCCACTGAGCAAGGTCAGGGATTGAACCCGCAACCTCATGGTTCCTAGTTGGATTCGTTTAACAACTGAACCACGATGGGAACTCCATGTTCCACTTGTAAGTGAAGAAAATTGTTTTGAACAGGTGCCTAAATGCCTCTTATTATCAGGAGACCATACTAAGAATGTCTAATAAATGGGAAACCCCCCAAATAATTATTTCTGAAAATCTCTGATACTCCTCTAGTTGAAAGTAACATTCTCTGAGTGCTTTTCTGCTCCTGATGGGATGAATGGGGTGTGGCTTGGTGCCTGCTGGACAGAGAGACACTAGTTTCAGTAATGTTGGTATTTTTCAATTAACCCTAAATGCCATCTGCAATCGTTTGAAATATTTTCCATCCCTCTCTTTTTCCTAAATATCATTCATCTTTTTCCCTCTTAACATACCTATTAACTTTCATCACTAACGTGGAATATTCTGTGCTTCTGCTTTTATCAACATGCCTTGAATTCTTTGAAGGAGAGAGAGAACATAATTAGTTGAATAAACAAACAGTGCATGGCAGAGTAAACCTCATTTGATAATTCAGTCAATTTTTTTTCTCTTTTGATGCACTCCACAAATAAGGGAAATAACCAGCTCTTTATGTATTCTAGACTCCTATGAGTTTCAGGTTAGAAGTTAAGTGTTTGAACAGGCATGAAAATTGGATAGAGAGTCATTACTCAGGTTTATCTTGGTGTTCAGGGAACACCGTGGAGCAATTTTGGTTAATTTACCTGTTCTTCGGGTTTGTCCTTTGTAGACACCTGTGTTTGCAGACCACAGGAAGTCGGCTCCATTTAGTCAAGCAGTTCTTGGCTGATGTGTGTTTCTGTGATTGAATTGGCTTGGTTTCTGACTGTGAGTACTGTCCCAAATGTGACTGCAGGTGAAGAATGGCAGTCTGGCTGCTCTGACTCTCAGTGAATGCTGCACTTGATACAGATCCTGGGTCCCTTTTCCCCCTTTTGTTGCAAGGGTCAGGCGTAGGTAGTGATAAAATACTTGTCCTGCATGTGGATTTATTCATTCCAAAAATACATGTTGAATGACTACTGTGTACCGAGGGTTGCAATTTGGTGCAAAGGAGCCAGCAGGTCTCTGCCTTTGGGTGTGTTTCTGTTTTCACTGAGTGGGGTGATGACAATCTTTCAGATTCACTTGCTTTGGTTTTTCTATCTTCCTGGGCACTGGAAATGTCTATACTCCAAAGGAATTTTGTGGATCCTTAGCCTAGTTGTATTTTGGCTTTTTCTTCTATTAAACTAAGTACACAACAAGGGCACTAGATGGACGTGGTTAGCAGCTTTCAAACCAAAACTTAAGAAATTAAAACCTAAGGACAACCCATCACAAACAGTCAACTAGGCTTTTCCAGAACAAGGCAGACACTTGGAATAATTGGAATAATTTATATAGCCATTGGAATAATTTCCTTGCTTTGCATCAGCCTTTTCTCTGTAAGTCTTTCCCCTTAGCTCCTGTTGGTGGAGTGAGCCTAACTACTTCTAGTTTGGAATTTCCCAGTTGGAACTGATTTTGTTTAAATAAACTCTTAAAATGTTTAATATGCCTCAGTTTATCTTTTAACAGCTCTATGATTTGAATCTATGAATTTTGATCATAGATTTTGATCCTTCATTTATTAAACAAATGTATATTAAATGCTGCCATTCGCTATGCCCTGTGTCAAATACTACGTATAAGCAGACTTGGAGAATAGACTTGTGGCTGCCCGGGGGGAGAGGGAAGGAGTGGGAGGGATGGGGAGCTTGTGGTTAAGGGATGCAAACTATTGCTCTTGGAATGGATTTACAATGAGATCCTGCTGTGTAGCATTGAGAACTATGTCTAGATACTTACATTGCAACAATGGGAGGAAAAAGTATGTATACATGTATGTGTAACTTGGTCCCCATGCTGTACAGTGGAAACAAATAAATAAATAAATAAAATACTGAGTATATAGCAGTGATCAAAAAAATAAAATTTCCAAAAAATAAAAATAAAAGGAATTCCCTGGTGGCTCAATATGTTAAGCATCCAGCATTGCCACTGCTGTGGCTTGGGTCCCTGCTGTGGTGTGGATTTGATCCCTGGCTCTGGAAATTCCACATGCCACAGGTGCAGCCAAAAAATAAAATAAAATTCCTACTCTCACAAAGCATAGCTGGGCAGAGAAGACCATCACTACAAATCAAACAAACAAATACATTTATGGTTACAAATTTTGCTAAGATTTATAAGCTGATGAACATGGTGCTTTGAGAGAGACAATATAAGGTACTTCCTTAAGACTGAAAGAAATCTTTTTTTTTTTTTTTTTTTTTGTCAGGGCTACTCCTATGGCATATATGGAAGTCCTTGAGCCAGGGGTCAAATTGGAGCTGCTGTTGGGGCCTATGCCATAGCTATGGCAACTCCAGATCCGAGCCACATCTGTGACCTATGCTACAGCTTGTGGAAATGCTGGATCCTTAACCCATTGAGTGAGGCCAGCGATAGAACCTGTATCTGGACAATGTTTGGTCGTTAACCCATTGAGCCAAAATGGTAACTTTGAAAGAAATCTTTGAGAAGCTGTTTACACATGAATGTTGTGTACTGGTGGTTTGTACAATTCCAAAGTTATGAAAAATGCCCACTGGAGCTGGGTAACATGGCAAAATGATGATGTTAAAACCTGAAGGTAAGGAGCCTGTCATGTGATAATCCAGTGCAAAAATATTCTGTGCAGAGAGATGAATACAATAGCTTCCAAATGGGAACAGTGTAGGATATAGGAAATCTGATGAATGAAGGCCAGTGAGTTTGGGACAGTGGATGGAAGGAAGCCAGAGAATGGAAAGACAACAAAGGCTTATTCTGGGCCTTGTAGGTTGTAGTAAAGTTTTGATTTTATTTCAAAGGCAATGGGAAGCCTTGAAAGAATTTTACTTTTTTATTTTATTTTATTTTTATTATTATTATTTTGCTTTTAGGGCTGTACCTGTGGCATATGGAAGTTCCTAGGTTAGAGATCAAACCAGAGCTGCAGGTGCCAGCTTACGCCACAGCCACAGCAATGCCAGATAGGAGCCTCATCCGTCACCTACATCACAGCTTATGGCAACACTGGATCCTTAACCCACTGAGCAAGGCCAGGGATTGAACCCATATCTTCATGGGTTCATTACTCCTGAGCCACAGTGGAAACTCTCATGGCAGAATTTTAAATACAAGGATGACACAGTCTTAGGTTTTTAAAAGCTCTCTCAGTTGTAGTGGGGATAATGACAGAATCAAGATTAAAGGTTTATGTGTTAATCTACGCAAAAGATGATGAAGGACTGACTGGATTTATGTGGTGGATTAAAGGTACATCTTGTTAGTGGGATTGGAAGAATTTATTGATGGGTTGTATATGATGGACAAAGGAGATTAAAAAGCCATGGTGAAACTTACTGATGAATATTTTAAGTTTAAAAACTTTACAAACCAAAGCTTTGCTAACTAGCCTACCAAATAGTTTCATATACTTGGCACTAAGCATTGAACAATGGCAAAGTTATTTTCAAAATTACGCTGGGTAGGATATGGCCTGGTACTCAAGAAAAGCTCAATGTTTTAATGATTTAAATGATTAAATAAATAAGTAGTGTTTCTACTACTCTAATAATATATAAAGATAAATTAACATTTCAAACATTTCTTCCTGATTTCTCAAATATTTGTAGAATAATAAAAATTAAATTTGCAAAGGTTTACATGAAATGCCCTGGCAGGTAAGTAACTATCAAATTCAGAACACCTGTTGCTTTTGAACAAGAGGGACATTTTCCACTGGACCAGGTAACTGGTGCAATGAGACCCTGGGCTGCTGCTGATCACTTCTGACAGGACATGGGGAACACAGAGAGAAAATTTTAAATGAAGCCTTTGAAGCCCTGAGTTCAGTTCCATGAGATCTTCAAATTTCCAAGACATGAGATATTTTCATTTTGTGTTTTAAGCTAATTGAGTAGGATTTCTGTCATTTTTCACAGAACATATTTGGACCAAACCTGGATCTTAGTCTTAGACTGGAGGATTTAACTTAAAGAGAAAATAAGAAATGAAACCACCATCAGGAAAGTGGAATATATGTCTATACAAAACAGAAGAGTTGGGACACTTGAGGCCTAGTTTTGAGGTCTTAGTTTTTCTGCCTACAGTTTTTTTTTTTTTTTTTTTCTGGAAAACTAGTATCCATTTGCTTCTGAAATTGTAATTACCTATTTTATGCCTGTATTTCATTACCCAGCTTCAATTATTCATCTTTGGGGGGGGGTCTTTTTAGGATAGACACAACAGTGAGGAAATAAAGATATGTTTCTTAGATAGCTATAGTCAATAAGGTATATTTAGCTTGATGTACTAAAGTTGTCAGACCAAGATATGACCATTACAGTAGATAGAATTACTGCAGAAAAATTCATGGATCATACACTTGTCAATTTATTTATGGAGCTACACATGTTAATTTATTTATGATGTTATGGAATAGCAATTTATTTACGTTGCTGTTCAGTTTCAACTTGTGCTGTAAGACAAAGACCTAGCTTCAGAGACTGTGGAAAATGCCAGTCTCTCAGGAACATGCAAACCAGATTATACTGCTTATTTTCTTCAGGTAAGTAATCTCTTCCACTGGGCTATTCTCATGGCTTCAACTGAGAGCTAATATTGAAAAAAGTCATTTTCTCTGATGATTGCTGATTTCTGCCTTTTTTTTTTTTTTTTTTAACCGAGGCATCTCTTTTCTTCTTGCTGCTACCTCTCCATACTTTGCAATTGCCCGTGTCTTAAGTCAACTGAAGCTCTCCATGTGGCTCAGGCACTCTCCATGTGGGCAGTGTGTTCAGCTGTTTCCGATTTATACACAATCACTCTCTCTACAGCCTTGCCTGAAAATGTTCTCATCAATGAGGGACAGCACAGGCTACTTCCTGAAGATAAAGATATATATTTCCTTCTAGGAAATGTACCGATTTAAATTTCCACTTGCTCTTCCTAGATTTATAATACTTACTGAGGAAGTTATGCATCTGTCCTGCCTGCTCTTAACTATTCCACTTGACTTACTTTTATTTGGCTTTAAGCAATAAAAGATGACTTTTGTATAAATAAAAGAGAGAAATGATTCATTTCTAGGTGTCATGAGGGAATGTGAGAGCACAGTTTTCTTCTATTTCACCAAAGGTGAAGTCAGAAAAGTAATTTTTCCTATTTGATCATTCAATCGTGAAGATAATCTTCAGGAAATATCAGCAGGTCAGATTTATTTCTCTTTTTAAGATGATATTTTTAAGAACAATTTTAGGTTCATAACAAGATTGAGGGGGAGGTATAGATTTCTCATATACTGCCTGCCCCACAAACACAGAGTCTCCCCATTATCTATATCACTCACAGGAATAGTACATTTTTATCAAGGATAAACTGATATTAACACATCTTAACCACTCAAAGTCTATAGTTTACCTTAGGGCTCACTTTTGGTGGAGTACATTATACGGGTTTAGACAAATGTATAATGACCTATATCCATCATTGCAATATCACATGGAGTATTTTCACTGATCTAAGTATCCTCTGTGCTGTATGCATTCATGTCTCCCCTCAAACAGCCCTGACAACCACTAATCTTTTTATTGTCTCCATAATTTTGCTTTCTCCAGAATGTCATATAGTTAGAATAGTATGCAGCCTTTTCGGGTTGGCTTATGTCACTTGATAATATGAATTTAAGGTTCCTCCTCGTCTTTTCATGACTTAGTAGTGCTGGGTAATATCTCATTGTCTGGATATATTACTGTTTATCCATTTACGTACTGAAGGGCATCTTGGTTGCTTCCACTTTGGGGCAATTATGAATAAAGCTGCTATAAACATCTGCATGCAGGTCTTGTGTGGACATAAATATTCAACTCTTTTGGGAAAATGCTGAGAGGAGACATCGCTGAATTTCACAAGAGTATGTTTAGGTTTTTTTTTCTTTTTAGGGCCCCACCTGCAGCATATGGAAGTTCTTAGGCTAGGGGCTGAATCAGCAATGGAGCCACCACAATACAGGATCCTTACCCCATTGAGTGAGGCCAGGGATCGAACCTGCATCCTCATGGATACTAGTCAGGTTCTTAGCCTGCTGAACCACAATAGGAATGTCACATTTTTAGTTTTTTAAGAAACCCCCAAACTGTCTTCCATAGTGGCCATACTTTTTTGCAGCAATGAGTGAGAGTTCTTGTTGTTTCCCATCCTTGCCAGCATTTGGTGTCTGTGTTCTGAACTTTTGCTATTCTAATAGGTGTTTAGTGGTAGCTCATTGTTGTCCCCCCATCCCCCATACCCATGGCATGTGTAAGTTCCCCCGCCAAGAACTGAACCCTTGCCACAGTTGCAAGATCTGTCACGGCTGCAGCAACACTGGATCCTTAACCTGATGCACCACAAGGGAACTTCCTATCTCATTGTCATTTTAATTTGCATTTCTCTGATGACAAATGATGTGGAACAGCTTTTCATATGCTTATTTACTATCTATATATCTTCCTTGGTGAAATTTCTGTTTTTTTTTTTTTTTTGTTTTTTTGCCATTTCTTAGGCTGCTCCTTCAGCATATGGAGGTTCCAAGGCTAGGGGTCTAATTGGAGTTGTAGCCGCTGGCCTACACCACAGCCACAGCAATGCCAGATCCAAGCCATGTCTGCAACCTACACCACAGCTCACAGCAACGCCGGATCCTTAACCCATTGAGGAAGGCCAGGGATTGAACCTGCAACCTCATGGTTCCTAGTCGGCTTTGTTAACCACTGAGCCATGACAGGAACTCCTGAAATTTCTGTTAAGGTCTTTTTTAATTGGGTTATTTCCTTATTGAGTTTTAAGAGTTCTTTGTGTGTTTTGCATAGCAGTCCTATATCAAATGTGTCTTTGCAAATATTTTATTCTAGTTTATATTTTTTCTTGTAATCCTCTTAATACTGTCTTTTGTAGATAAGAAAATTTGAATTTTAATGAAATCTAGCTTATTAATTAGATAAGAAATTTAAGTGCTTGTGTTTTTAGTGTTGTATCAAAAAAAGGAATCACCATACCAAAAGTCATTTAGGTTTTCTCCTATGTTGTCTTCTGTAAGTTTTATAGTTTTGTGTTTTACATGTAGATTTGTGATTATTTTGAGTTAATTTTTGTGAAGGGTGTAAGGTCTTTGTCTAGAACCATTTTTTAAACTTTTTTTTTTTTTTGCTGTTTAGGGCCACAAGTATGGCATATGGAAGTTCACAGGGGTCACATCAGAATTGTAGCTGCCGGACTATGCCACAGCCACAGAAATGCAAGATCCGAGCTGCATCTGCAACCTACACCACAGCTCATGGCAACATTGGATACTTAACCCACTGCATGAGGCCAGGGATAGAACCCACATCCTTATTGTTACTAGTTGGGTTCATTACTACTGAGCCACAACTGAAACTCCTAGAGCCATTTTCTTGCATGTGAATGCCCAGGTGTTCCAGCATTTGTTGAAGAGACTATCTTTGTTCCATTGTATTAACTTCCCTCTTTTGTCAAAAATCAGTTGACTATATTTATACGTCAGCAATTATTTTCAACCAATTCATAAATTTTCCATCTACTCTTGCAAAAAAAACCCCAGTAGCATTGTTTAATGTATTCGATGTATGTGAACATCAATAGTTTTAAGAAGTAGAGTTAGATGCTTTGGATTATAATTTCAGTTTGGTATGAGAACAAACTGATTGTGACCTCTGTCTCTCCATCATCTCCAGATTGATGTGACTGAACTTGCTGCCCCTTTTCACCAAAGCACCAGCTTCCATACCAAAGTTACTTAGTCAGCTGTACAGGATGCCCTTCTAAGAGATGAGAAGAGCACATGAGCACCTGTACTTTATTCATCAAATTAAAACCCATTCCTTTTACTTTCTAACCTGTCATTTTCTTTCATTCCTCAGTCTATGCAATAAAGGTTTCTAATCTGGAATCTCTAGACCTCTGGGTTGTTCGTGAATGAATTTTAGAGGGCCCATAGTTTTTTCATATACTATGCAAATTTTCAGGTGAATATATAATGTCTATTATTATCAGGGAAGGTATCCATTGTGCTCATCAGACTCTTAAAGAGTTATTTGAACGCTTTATGATTAAAGCCACTGTTAATGACTCGTGTTAAATTCAATGTCTCAGATAATCCTGGTATTTTACAGAATTACATCCGGCACAGGGTACAGCTGAACTGTGAAGTGTTAATTCCCTATGATATGATTTATGTTTATTTATTTGTATGTGCAGATCTCTTACATAACTTTCCTCCAATCTTTCTACTGAAAAGCCTTTTAGGCTCTGAAAGATTTATTCAATATAAACCACTCATCAGGAGTTCCCTGGTGGCCTAGTGGTTAAGGATTTAGCACAGTCACTGCCGTGACTCAGGTCACTGATGTGACGGGTTCAGTCCCTGGCCTGGGAACTTCTACATGCCATGGGTGTGACCAAAACACCCCCAAACCACTTATCACACCACCAGGGTGAGTCCTGTATACAACCACATGATCTGGACCCTGGGATCTGTGATTGATGGTCACCCACACTCCCATGCCTCCACAGATCTTAAGAAATATATTATTGAATTAAAAATCTAATCATGAAGATTGCTAAAATCTTAGCTATATATTTCCCTTTATTTTTATTTATTTATTTATTTTTTTAAAGCATTTCAAACTTTTATTTTTATTTTTACAGGATAAAATACATATATTTAAACACAATTACATTCACACAGATTATTATATCATGGATCTTAAGAAAGAGATTAAGTGACTCTCTCTGGAGAAGTGGAATGGAAAATATGCTGAGACAAATAGGAAATTTATTCTATACTTTATCCCATTTTGTATGGCTTTCATCCTTACTATTTCATATTATCTGTTACATTTCAATTTTTTTAAAAAAATTAGCATTGTATTAAAATCGTGTATATTAGGCAACTAAAATTTATAAAGAAGAAAGCCTTATATACCATTAACTATTTTATATAGCTTAATAAAAAGAATAACTTAGCTGGTAAGAATAACAAAAATAATACACCCCTCTGAAAATAAGTAAAATATAAAATGCATAAATTGGTTAAAAAACAGTGTAACTATATAAATATGTCCTCACAATATGTTACATCTTATTGATTCTTCAATGTAGGCATTACACCATTTGAGCTGATGTGATAAACAAGACATTACAGACCTTACATTGTACCATGAAGAGAAATGGCTATTAATAATACAATTATAGAACTGTATCATTTAATTGTACAGTTGCATTATTTAATTATAATTATCATAAATTCTTTGATGGAGAGGAAATCAGAATCAGATCTAAGAAGACTTCAGCATTCCAAGAATGATGTCAAATGACCCCCTTCATGGTGGATTATGTGTTTATTTACTATGAGATGTATTTCTTCTTTAGAGATTCCTTGTTTGTGTATCAATTGTAGATTTTTGGTTTGCAGTTATTCTGAAGTTTTGCTATAAGAGTCTATACGTATATGAGATGGTTTTAAGTTGTTGTTCTCTTAATTCCAATTCATCTCCAGTGTCCTGTATTTGTACCCACCTCTTCTCATGATTTCTGATTTTGGTAGAAAAACTGTGCATGAATGATTTCGTATCTTTACTGTATGTATACCTTTACTGGTGAGCCTTGTAATTTGTGGGATTTTTGTTTCTGATTGTGGCCTTTTCTTTCCTGCCTAGAGAAGTTCCTTTAGTATTTGTCATAAGGCTGGTTTAGTGTTGCAGAAGTCTCTCAACTTTTGCTTATCTGTGAAGGTTTTGATTTCTCCTTCAAATCTGAATGAGAGCCTTGCTGGGTGGAGTAATCTTGGTTGGAGGTTTTTTCCTTTCATCACATTAAGTATATCATGCCACTCCCTTCTGGCCTGCAGAGTTTCTATATACTTCCTTTTAAATTTCACCTTACTTTTTGAATCTAAAAAAAAGTCAATCTCATAGATACGGAGAATAAACAGGTGATTGCCAGGGACAGGGAGTGGTACAAACAGGGAGAGGTTGGTAAAAGGATACAAACTTTCAGTTGTCTTAGAATCTAATGTATCACTTGATGATTATAGTTAATAACACTGTATTGTATAATTGAAATTTGCTGAGAATAGAAATTAAGTATTTTCACACACACAAGAAATAAGGTTATAAAAGATAATTTTGTGAAGCAATGAATGTGTTAACTTGCAGTGAATCCTTTCATAATGTATTTGTATATCAAATCATCATATTATACACTTTAAATTTTAAAATTTTGTCAATTATACCTCAAAAAGCTAAAAAAAAATTTAAAATCCTTTAATTTAAAAAATTTCCTGATGTTGCAGAAATAAACTGTTGATGTACCACTATTTCACCCTTATATTTAAATAAAAACTGGAAAGTTAAAAATCAAACCCAAACTGAAACAAACCAAAAATTAAAAAACAGCAGACATCTTATACAATGAAATACACACCTCAGCATTAACAGAGAATAAATTGCTTTGATTAAAAAAAATCCTACAAAAGAAGAATGTATAAATTATTTAAAATCTGAAATTGCTGTTTGCTCAAAAAATGACAAAGGTAATGATGACTTTCATCTCTGAAGAGCTAGTGAATCTGGTGCTGCCAAACTTTGTTAGAAAACAAGATGCTACACTGTCACAGGCAGTTTGTTCCTCTGTGGCCTGGAGATGACATTTAGGTTTCCAATGGCATAGAGGTAGTCCCTTCAGGTTAGAGTCGAGCCTCATCTGTAGGTGATATGTGCAGAAAACCATACCTGCCCTGACCACCTGCAAAGATGACTAAAGAGTGGATGACTTAAGGCCAGCCTTAGAAAGGACTTCAGAGTGGCCATTAAGGCCAGCCTTAGAAAGGACTTCAGAGTGGCCACACAAACCTGTTGGATGGAGTTATTGTTGTGGCTCAGTGGCTTAAGAACCTGACATAGTATCCACAAGGATGTGGTTTGATCCCTGGCCTTGCCCAATGGATTAAAGATTTGGTGTTGCTGCAAGCTGCAGCATAGGTGGCAGATGCAGCTCTGATTTGGCTTTGCTGTTCTTAGCCTGGGAACTTGCATGTGTCACAGATGCGGCCATTAAAAAAAAAAATAAACAGAACCTCCCTTTGTGACTCAGTGGTAATGAACCCAACTAATATCCATGAGGATGAGGGTTCAAGCCCTGGCCTTGCTCAGTGCATTAAGGATCTGCCACTGGCGTGAGCTGTGGTGTAGGTTGGCACCTGCAGCCCTGATTCAACTCCTAGCCTGGAAACGTCCATATGCCGCAGTTGTGGCCCTAAAAAGAAAAAAAAAAAAAAAAGCCAAAACAAGGTGAAACTGCAATTGTATATTTCTCAAATATCTACACCTTATCGGTGAGATCTGACATTAATGGTATTTTTCAAAAGTTTTAAAAAGTTACTACTAATGAAACTACTCAAGCCCCATCATCACCAAGTCCTTCTTCACTCTACAAAGGTTTACTTACCTTTCTGAATGTCTTATTACATTTCTGCCATGATGGGGGGCATGGTTTGCTGAATTCCTCCACTGTCCAGCAAATTAGCCTTGGTCCTGGTTATCTCTTTTGCTCTCAGCATTCCTAAAGCATTGCAACAAATAAAAGAGCTGCATTTCTTCTTAGATGTTTTCCAAATATCCAGAGAACTGCAACTGCTACTTTTGAATATCCTAGAGTATCACAAATTCTTCTGACTACAAAAGCTTATTGGAGATCTAATAGTTTCCTGCCAATAGATTGATAAAGGACTTTTTTCTTTTTTTGCCTGGTCCAGGGCGTGTGGAATTTCCCTGGCCAGGGATCACATCTGCTCCTCAGCAGTGACCCGAGCTGCTCTACTGACAATGTTGGATTCTTAACCCGCGCACAACAAGGGAAATTCCAAGCACTTTTGAACCTTTGAGAAGAATGCTAAAGGGAGTAGGAATGAAGGTGTGGAGTGGTCAGAAATCTGCACCAGCGCCCAGGCAGGACCGGCTGCAGATTCTGAGTGATTCTGGGTACAGAACTCATTGAAATACAATATTCCCAGGCTAACTGCTGCAGACGATAGAGGTGGAAATCTGAGGGACTGATGAAATACTGCTGGAAGGAGGGTGGGAAAGGGATGGTAGGGAGCCTCAGCTCCAATCGCTTAGAAGAGAAATACATTTTTGCCTCATAATTTTCTATTTTGTGCTATATGCCTGATATGTTGGCCTCATTTACTAGAGTAATGAAATGTTTTTTTTGTTTTTTTTTTTTTTTAATTTTTTTTTGTCTTTTGTCTTTTTGTTGTTGTTGTTGTTGTTGCTATTTCTTGGGCCGCTCCTGCGGCATATGGAGGTTCCCAGGCTAGGGGTTGAATCGGAGCTGTAGCCACTGACCTACGCCAGAGCCACAGCAACGCGGGATCCGAGCCGCGTCTGCAACCTACACCACAGCTCACGGCAACGCCCGATCGTTAACCCACTGAACAAGGGCAGGGACCGAACCCGAAACCTCATGGTTCCTAGTCGGATTCGTTAACCACTGCGCCACGATGGGAACTCCTGAAATGTTTTTCAAAGGTCCATATTCTCCAGTGTGCACCAGTTTCCTGATGTATGATGGAGAAGTCAGATCCCAGCAACACTTTAAAGCTGTAAGTTTAAGGCAAGTTCTACAAATTGCAGAGTATGTATCCCCCTCTCTAACAGGGGCACAGTCTATTTGCCTCTTGAGGTGGTAGGCAACTTCTTTCTCTTGACACAGTGGTTTAGACTCCATGGTGAGGTAAGGCATTTGGGGAACTGGAGTCTTCATTCCTTACTTAGAGGGGAAGGAGAGAAGTAACCTCAGCTTGTGGCCCTGTGGCACATGGAGGACCCCCACCCATGTCATGCAGAGGCAGGTGGGAAGTAGTCTGAGAATAATCAGCTTTCTCTAAGCAGCCTTTTTCCTATCAGCATCTTTGCTCTCAACCTTTAAAGGAGCCCAGAATCTCACTGTACCTCCCTCAACTGTAGACACCAGAGGTGAAAATGTAACATCTACATGGCATCCAGGAAGGCCTCAGAGTGGAGGACAGCAGCCATATGCAGGGGCAGGAGCACATGAGGGAGGGTGCTTTTCAGACCAGAGGCCACACATGGAAAGCAGGCTTTTTGGGTCCAGCTGATGGGTCTATACTGGGGCCCTGTACACGGCTCTGGCCTTGATGTCAGAACTGGGATGTGGCCTAGGCCTCCTGCACAGGTGAGAGGCTGGGCAGCTGATTTTCCTCTGGCTCTATTAGCAGTTGTGTTCCTTTACGCTTAAAAAAATCCTTATCTCTAAAATTGTGAAAATATTCTACAAAAATGTCGAATTTTTGCAGAAAAATTGATTTCCTTCTTTGTCTTTGTGCCTACTTCTATATTCAAGTATACATGTATTTTCTGTAAATATTCTCACTTGAAGAACTTTCAAATGTGTGTGTATGTTTAATTTTTAAAATATAGCAAATACAGCTTTTCTACTTAGGAATTTTTTTATATTTACAGAAAGCTTATGAGTGATATTTGTGGCTTTCCCTTTTTCTGGGTAGCTCTATACACCGGTTCCACTGAAGTTTTATAGAGAATTCACATCCTGCAAACTGAGCCTATGACTTTCACTTTTTAATGAATAAAACATAACTAATGCGGTTATTTGCTTTTCAGGCAAAGAATGAAGAAACTGTAAGAAAGAGAGGTATATCTTTTATTTAAAGACAATTTTGAGAAAATAAGTTATAAGTGTTTATAAGCCTTGATCACAAATTTAACACTACTTTCATCCAGTGAATATGATTTGGAATTATCTAGCTTTCCCAAATCTATAAGATCAAAATGTGTTAGAAAAATATATGGTATTTTCCACCATATGAAGTCCATGTTGACTATGCATAGCTCTGGATTTTTGTGGACCTAGGGAGTTAAAAAATAAAACAGACACTCAGAGTTTGTGCCTATGAGGAAGCATGGGAAAGCAAGAGTGAAACATTTGTAATAGATTTGATTTTTGAAATAACAAAACAAAAATAGGAAAAGTACCATAGGGTTAATTAAAATTAATGTCTGAGGCCCAGTGAAGAATGATACATAACTGTGGAAACAGGATTTAAGGCTTCTGGAGGAAAAAGAAATGCTTTGTTTTAGGGTTGGTTTGCTGTGTTTCCAGTGGGACTGCAATTCATGAAGTGCAGTGTCGCTTATTTTGTGTGCTCTAGATAATATAACACAATTCCTTTTATTTCCCTCAGTAACTTCCTCTTAACATTTATGATTTTCTGCACTTGGGGCCCCCCACTGGGTCATAAGATTGGAATGTAACTGTTAATTTTAGTTCGGTGTCTTTGTGAAATGCATTCAGCTATCCACACGACATTTCTTATTTCTTGTTCCTTCAGCTTTGTGTAAGCATAAAACACACCATAGTGGAATTGCCTGTTGAATGCCAGCACATTCATCTGTACCTGAGGAAGGGAAAAAAAACACAGACTGTCAACTTCTCTGGAACAATACCACATTAATGAAGTAACAGTAAGCTATAGACCAGCTTGTGCTTCTACAGTGCAAGGAGTGTCCAAATCTGGTGAAATAAAGAAAAACAGGAGGAAGTCAGCAAGTCTAAAAGAAGATGGAGTTCCCATTGTGGCTCAGCAAGTTAGGGACCCGACAGACATATTGTCCGTGAGGATGCAGGTTCGATCCCTGGAATTGCTTAGTGGGTTAAGGATTTGGCATTGCCAGCTGCAGCATAGATCAGATTCAGCTTGGAACCAGTGTTGCTCTGGCTGTGGTGTAGGCTGGCAGTTGTAGCTCCAATTTGACCTCTAGCCCAGGAATTTCCATATGCCACAAGTGTGGCCATAAAAAGGAAAAAAAAAAAATTAAAGCGAGAGCATCACTCTGCAGATAAAGGCAGGCAACAGTAGTCTAAAAAGTAAGTTTGTAAAGTCACACGATAAGCTCCAAATCTTAGCAGCACTGCTAGCACAAGATTCCTAGGAGGACTCTGGGGTGTGTGTGTGTGTGTGTGTGTGTGTGTGTGTGTGTGTGTGTAACTTTGTAGTGGTATTTATTTGGCTTCTAGCTTGTTGGCTTGTCTCCTTTAAAGTATTTTTCCTTGACCACAGCTTTAAAAATGTTAAAGTAGTTTTTAGGCTATTTACCTTCCTTCCAGGGAAATATCACAGGCCTTTGGAATTTGGACCAGGTGATATTATGAGTTCCCTTATAATGCCCCACAGAAACTTGATATACAGTTGAATTATGTATTTATTTATTTCTGCAGAAGGCAAATAAAAGAAAACTTACAAAAAATTTTTTTAACTGAGATATGGTCTGAAATGGAACAAGTCCTTTATTTTCCACTTTGAAAAAAGGAGAGGCGTTCCCTTTGTGGCTCAGCAGTAACGAACCCAACTAGTACCCATGAGGAGGTGGGTTCGCTATCTGGCTTCGCTCAGTGGGTTAAGGATCCGGCATTGCTGTGAGCTGTGGTGTAGGTCACAGACATGGCTTGGCTCCCACGTTGCTGTGACTGCGGTGTAAGTGGGTAGCTGCAGCTCTGATTAGACCCCTAGCCTGGTAACTTCCATATACTGCCAGCACAGCCCTAAAAAGAACCACCCCCCACAAAAAATAAAGAAAAAAAAAAAAAGAAAGAAAAATGTGAAGGGGCACTGAGTCCCTCACTCATTTCTGAAAACTTCAAGCAAAGGTGAGGCCCCTGCTTTCAAGAATAGACATGCACTGTTCCTCCAAGGGTAGCTCCTTTAACAGCTATCCTTTCAGCATAAGGGCAATAGTATGGAATTTTGAAACATCCCTAATATGTGGGATAACTTGCATTGTTTTCACTCCTTTCTAGAGAGTTGTTGGAAAATGTCTAGAGTAGGACCTACAGGAAGACCTCCATACTGCGTTCTGGAGCCAGTCTAACCGGAAAGTTTGAGTAAATTTCAGGGTTCTCTGTTAGCTCCAATTGGACTGAGATGGAAGGACCAGTGGTTTCAGGGAAATGAATACAATACAGTATTAAAAAATTCTCCAGATTTGGAGAACCTTACCTGGTATCCTTGTACTCCCTCCCCCCTAAGTCCTCTTGCAGAACAGTTTAGTAGCCCAGGAATTGGATTAAGTACACACCTGCTATGTTAGGGAAAGAGAATAATCTAGATGGGATGGATTTCCGTACAAATAATTCCTAAGTGTTATAATTTTGTCCCTGTTATTTTTAAATTTTTTTATTTTTTATTTTTTTAGGGCCACACCTGCGGCATATAAAAGTTCCCAGGCCAGGGGCTGAATCAGAGCTGCAGCTGCTGGCTTAGGCCGCAGCCATAGCAACATGAGATCCAAGCTTCATCTGCCATCTACACCACAGCTCACAGCAATGCCAGATCCTTAACCTACTGAGCGAGGCCGGGGATCGAACCCGAATCCTTCTGGATACTAGTTGGGTTCATTACCACTGAGCTACAATGGGAACTCCCATGTTATCTATTGTAAGCAAATATAAGTCCTTCTTGAAGATGGGATGGACTGAAGAGTGGAATCCACTTAACAGAGTGTGCACCATGAGGACAGTCATTATGTGAGAATGCCCTACCTTTGTTTTGCTAACTAATTCTAACTAATTCTGGAAAAGCAGCTTTATTTACAGAACTTCACTACGTACACAGCTCTCTGGATATGACAATCCCACAAGAAGCCATCATATGTGACCCAAAGGAACTTGACTCTCCCAAAGCAGAGATACTTATACCCATTCAAAGTATTAGTGTGCCTAATCAATTGACCTGATCAACTGTCAAAAGGAAACCTAAAGAAAAAAAAATAAAACCCAGAGTATGAGAAAGAGTATAATCTAGGATAATTTTCATTTATATCATACCTCACGCTCATAAAACACATCTTCCAATGTCTTTCCCCCACTGCCATCACCTACAGCCTCAAACAAAGGCTTGTATACCTGAAAAACAATGACAAAAAATTCTTTTTTAAAACAAATTTTCATTTTTGATAAATATAACTATATTCTTCCAGCAATATAAAAATTGTGCATCTCATTTAGAAAATCTATCCGGAAGGTCTGAATGTTTTCTGTAGGATTTTTGGCCTCTTGAGGAAATAACCAAAAAATCCAAAGAGTGTGGATAGAATTCCATCCCATTGGGTTATTCAGGCCTAGAAGGCAAGAGGCAAGAGTGAGTCTACTCTCTGTATTCTGTTTGAGCCAATTTCCACTTTAGATTCTTAGGGCTAGTTAGACACATTACACAGGCTCAATGAGTGCTTGTGGTTTAATCAGTACAGCTTCATGGGTTCTCTGAGATGACAACTGATAAAATCCATATGGAATTTCAAGTGAGAAAGGGGTGGACACTAGGGAAAAGTTCAATTTTTAATGTTATGCTAAAGAGCCTCTTTCCATGACACATGAGATGTTACAAATGTTCATGCATTGTTTGTTGACTTATCTTTCCTGGAGGGCTTTGGGAATCCACAGACAAAAATAAGAGGAGTGTCATTCTAGTTCTAGAAAAGCTAACTGGCAGGTCTATATGTTACTGTCTGCAAATGAGAAGGAGTGATTCCAGAGGAAGAAGTGTATCATCTTGAGCTGAGGAGCTTCAGTCTCCCCAAGTGCAACTGGGTGCTTGAGTAGAAGAGGACACAGCAGCCCTCTTTCCTTTCCTGAATTCAGGCCACTGAGCAAAGGGAGAGATATGAACCAACATATCTATATGCTCCCTTGTCTTTCAAACATTCTGTGCCTAACCCTGTTTGCCCAATGGGCACATGAACGGACTGCTGGGTAAAGCCCTTTCACATGACTTGGACAGGAGCTCACATTTCCAGAACACTGCACTTGATTGGGGCACTTGATTCAGAAAAAGTACTCAAATTACTATTCCTTGGAGATTCAAACAAGCAGGAACCTTAAAAAACACTCCCAGCTTGAGTTAGAAACTCGAAGTATTTCTTTGGGAGAGACATTACAGCAAGTGACACTGGTTTCTACCCTACAAACATAACTGCTTTAGATAAGAAGTGTCAATGTGGTATGTGGACTTCTAAAGTGCACATGCTGAAATCATGCAAGACATTTAGGGAGCCTGGGATAAGCACATACCCCATAATGATCTGCTACCCTCTTCATCTGCTCAAAGTCTTCTGCTTGAGCCAGTAGACGCAGCCCCTCGGGGTAGAGCTTGCCACAGGTTGGGTAGAGGGTCTTCCGGTCTTCTTTGCTCAACTCAGTGCCGAAGGAATTAAGAGTGATGATAAAAGCACGCCTGTCAGCCTCAAACTGAGTTTGCAAGACATAAAATCAGTGAAATCGAACAATCTACTAAATGCTCTAGACACATTCATTTTCAAAGTGATTTGCTTTCCTTTCAGGATCTATGACTGATTATAATACAGACATGTGTTATTAATGGTCCCTTAGTCTCTTCTTTTAATGGAGTAACTCCGCCTTCCAGAGAAGGATCACACAGCAGGGACAACAACTCATGACTCTTGACATCCCACTAAACTTTAGTTTCCAGGCCCTCTGCTACTTGTTACTCCTGTGTCTCTCTCACATAGGCCATTAGAGTCTCAAACATCTCATCTATAAAAATTGGAATAATACCTCCTTGCTGTGTTTGTTTCAGAGATAGAATGAGGTAATGTAACAGATGTTTCTGGCAGAGTGTTTAAAAGAAAATGTACATCACATGTTAACATCTCTTTCTCATTGATTGCTGACATGAGTATGATTTTTTTACATACTGAAGCTGTGGTCCTTAACATTTGTCTGTACTTTCCTGGTTTTGGTTTCCTTCTTTAAAATCCTAGGTTAGATATTGATAAAACTAAGTCTGTAACTAAGGATTATGGTGCTTGGGGCAAGCGATCTTGTCAGGGGCTGTTTCCTTATTTGTAAATGCTGGGGTTTGGCCACACCGCCTCTCAGATGGGTCACATATACTCAGGACGTGTCTTCTCTGTGATGAGCACCACCAGGCACCCAAGCTTCCAGCCCCACGTCAAGTCTCTCTATTTCATCTAACCACAAAGTCCTTCTTAAAATTGCTTTCTTTAGGCATGGACCCCTTTGGACTCCATGCTTCCTCCGCCTCTTGGTTCTCCTCCTGACTACTCTGACCATTTCCTCTCAGTCTGTCCTTTATGGTGCCTCCTCTGCCCACCATGGAGTTTGCTGTGATGTCCATTTAAGGGAGGAGATAAATGGGCTCCAGGTTAGATATTTACTACTAACCTCCTGTTTGTACTTCAAGACAGAAATAAGAAGAGGAACAGGATGAATACCTGGACTTTGCCTCCTGCGGGCAGTTTACAGTAATGGTAATGGCAGGAGCAGAGAGGGGCTAAGCCCTGCTTGAGTAAAAGAGGAGGTCACATAGTTTTCATTCTTGAGGTCAGGGGAGACTTCCCTGTTTGCACATGCACAGAAAAACTCCTCAGGGGTCAAAAAGAGAGGGGATGCTAGCCTATAATATGAGCTGTCAATCCTCCAGAGACCTTTAAGCTGGAATCCATCCTGGCTAAAATATGCACATGCATATTAGGAGGACCTTGAGTCAGACCAGATATGGGAAATGAAGCAAGATAACTGGCCAGAGGAAAACAAAGACCCAGGAGATGGACCCTGCATATATAAGTGATTGAAACTATCCCTTTAGTGCTACTTGTTAAGGAGGATGCCCCCACCCTTCTTCTCTGGGTATGTAATTCTGCTTTGCATCTGTCTTAAATAAACTGCTTCTCCGAGTGCTCTCATGCATATACTGTGCTTCTAGTAAATTCTGTGCCTGTTTTATAGCCTCTGCCCCTTTGCAAAAGTTCTTTTTACACAGCAGACAAGATCCAGGGGCTCTGCTTTCAGCCACTAGTCTTTGGTGGTCCCGTGATTAGGGTATGGTACTCTAACCACTGTGGTCCAGGTTCAATTCCTGGCAGGGAAGGGAACTTCAAACCACTGCACATCATTGTCACATGAGATCACTTGACATAAGAAAGCTTTCTCCATCCACCCAAAACAATCTGCACTTACCACGTTATTTTTAAATCTGTGCATTTGTTTTTCTCGCTACCACACTCTAAAAATGTTGAGGGAGCCCATCTCTTTTGTTCATTGTTCACTTTTGAATAGCCAGTCACTGACACAGAAAGATCTTAACTGAATGTTCCACAAATCTACTACTTTAAAAATTCTCTAATATTCTCTACAATTTTGCTACCCAAGGTGTGTTTCATGGACTAGTAGCTTTGACAACACTTGGAAGAATGTTAGAAGTGCAGAATCTTAGATGGTAGTCCAGGCCTACTGAACCAGAATATGCATTTTAACAAGATTCCAAGGTTATTCATATGCACACAAAAGCTGAAATAAATTGCTCTGCAATATTATTTTTGACTCATTAACCAACAACAAACCCTGACTTGCAACGGATTTTACCGGAACTCTTTTTGTTAAAACAGGTGTTTCCTATCAGTAGAGTGTGAGTTGGTTCTTTCTGATGCTTTTGATTGCTGTCATGGAAATTATGGGTGTGCTGGAAGCAGGGAGTGGCCTTATTTGAAAGCAAAGGCAGCTGCCTCTGACCACTGAATATAATCAGTCCTGTCAGTTATTTATTTATTTATTTATTTATTTATTTATTTATTTATTTATTTATTTATTTAGGGCCGCACCCGCGGCATATGGAGTTTCCCAGGTGAGGGGTTGAATCGGAGCTACCGCTGCCAGCCTACGCCACAGTCACAGCCACGCCAGTTCTGAGCTGTGTTTTCAACCTACACCACAGCTCACGGCAACGCTGGATCTTTAGCCCACTGAGCGAGGCCAGGAATCAAACCCGCAACCTCATGATTCCTAGTGGGATTTGTTTCTGCCGTGCCACAATGGGAACTCCCCTTCAGTAATTTTGACCTTCCAGAGTTAAGAGAAGAAATGCAAGAAGGAAATTTTATGGCAATAAGAAATTTCAAAATAACAAATACGGCAGGAGGAGCAGCAATGGAGTTAATTGTCCCCGATGTTCATCAATGTACTTTCTAGTTGTAAAATGTTAGAATAATAAGTAGCAAAATAGGGTGGGGTAGGCAGTGCTGCAAAGACACAGGTGACAGAGGCCATCCTGGAAGAAGAAGCTGCAGGAAGTAAAATATGGCATTTTGGAGGAATGGCCATAACTCAAACATGAATAAAGCAGCTGAAGAGGCAGGATGAGCATGTAGCTGGAGAGAGAACAGGAGAGGCTTCACAAGCCATGGCAAGAAGAGAGGACTGTGATTGATGAGCCTGGTTATCTGAATATTCCATATGCCTTCCAATTTCTTATCTTGTTAATATTTCTTCACTTTGCCTACAGTGCATGTACGCCATAACTCTCTAGGTTGAAATCCTACATGCATCTGAAGGTCCCATCAAGAGCCATCTTTTTCATTTTTTTCATAAGGAGTCCTTCTATTTCCTCCCTAATTGAACATGATTTCTTTTGACTCCTTACCATATTTTAATTTCCCTCTTATTCTAACTTTCCTATCTACTTTACCACTTTCTTCTAGCCTAGAGGCTGTGTGTGTGTGTGTGTGTGTGTGTGTGTATTCTCTTAGTGAAAAGAAGTTTTAATTATAAAAGGGCTATTCTGTCTTTGACCATCCCTAGGCACATGGTTTCATACAAGATCTGATTAGGGAGGAGAGTCATTGGGGTGGAACTAGTTTCCCATAAGCCTTGTATCACTTACAGAGGGCAGTCAGACTGTGTGGTACAGTGTACATCAGATGCCCTATGTCTTTCCTTTTACCTTTCCTTCGAACACTCATGCATCTTAAAACCATAACTTATTTTTGTTGTTGTTGCTGCAAAGATAACCATGCACTGTTGACAAATTCAGAACAATTATTCGTTGCTCATAATGGAATTGGGTTGATCAGGTCACAAATTACTGCCAGTTCCTTACAGGAGAAAGTGTCTACCTGGTGGGAGCAGTGGGTAGAGGGATTGATGGCAGTGAAAGAGAGTCAAATGAACTGGGACCAAACCCAGTCTTTATTAGCATGTGTACTGACCAGGGGGGATTAAACAACCATATTCTGTGTTTATTTTCACTGTTTCATTAACCTTGCAGACTAGCAGAAGTGCAGGAAAAAAAGGCAAACAGGGCACTGCAGCACATTTGCCTGGAACATAAGCCAATTTCTTTTTCTTTAAATATGAATCTACAATCTTCCAATTAGGTCCAATTTTCACCCCCAAGCCTAGGTTAATGCCATCTTCCACCATATTCAGTCTTTTGAAATTTCCTGTCATGAATTCAAGTAAGAATATATACCAGAAAAACATTAGAAACAGTAAGTGGTCTATAGTTGCACAAATAAAAGGGGAAGTAACTACACAATCTGATATATTTATATAAAACTGACAAACCTCTTCTGATCACATGATTAGAAATATTATAATTGGAGTTCCCGTCATGGCGCAGTGGTTAACAAATCCAACCAGGAACCATGAGGTTGTGGGTTCGATCCCTGGCCTTGCTCAGTGGGTTAAGGATCCGGTGCCGTGAGCTGTGGTGTAGGTTGCAGACGCGGCTCGGATCCCACGTTACTGTGGCTCTGGGATAGGCTGGTGGCTCCAGCTCTGATTCGACCCCTAGTCTGGGAACCTCCATATGCTGCTGGAGCGGCCCTAGAAAAGGCAAAAAGACAAAAAGACAAAAAAAAAAAAAAAGAAATGTTATAATTGCATGCCATGTGTAACTGATATTTCTGTGTAAATGTATGTAGTTACATGGATTTTTATTTTTTACACAGCTTGAAAAAAATCTAATCTAGTAAGGTAGTACCATGGGTATAGGAGAGGGACAAAGCAAACATAGGGCATACGGTGTTTTGATCAAAACCTCCTGCTGAAAAGTAGTCTTCTAATACCATTCTGTCCTTTTACATTACCAAGGATTACAAAGACATAATTCTTATTTACTTCTGATTTTTATAGCATGTGCACTATGATCTTGCTTAAGAATTAGCTCTTACCATTATATCATACTTGTGGGTTGGAAGAATCAATATTATCAAAATAACTATACTGCCTAAGGCAATCTACAGATTCAGATACAGATTCAATCTCTATCAAAATACCAATTGCATTTTACATAGAAGTATTGACAAAAAAATTTAAATTTGTATGGAAACACAAAAGACTCTGAATAGCTAAAGCAATCTTGAAAAAGAAAAATAGGGAGTTCCCATTGTGGCTCAGTGGGTTAAGAACCTGACATAGTATGCATAAGGATATGGGTTTGATCTCTGGCCTCACTCAGTGGGTAAGGATCTGGCATTGCCACAAGGTGTGGCGTAGGTTGTAGATGTAGCTTGAATCCTGCATTGCTGTGGCTGTGGCATAGGCTGGCAGCTGCAGCTCCGATTCAACCCCTAGCCCAGGAACTTCCATATGCTGCAAGTGTAGCACAAAAAACAAACAAAAAAAAAACAAAAAGACAACACATAGAATGGGAGAAAATATTTGCAAATGATGTGACTGACAAGGGCTTAATTTCCAAAATACACAAACAGATCATACAATTCAAAAACCCAACAACCCAATCCAAAAAATGGTCAGAAGACCTAAATAGATATTTCTCCAAGGAAGAAATACAGACGGCTAATAGGCATATGAAAAGGTGCTCATAATCATTAATTACTAGAGAAATGCAAATCAAAACTACAATGAGGTATCACCTCACACTGATCAGAATGGCCATAACTACAAAAGTCTACAAATAATAAATGCTGGCAAGGCTGTGGAGAAGAAAGAACCCTCTGGCACTGTTGGTGGGAATGTAAGTTGGTACAACCACTATGGAAAAATGTATGGTTCCTAAAAAACTGAAAATAAAACTTGCATATGATCTAGGAATCCCACACTCCTGGGCATATGCCCAGACAAAACTATAATTCAAAAAGATACATGCACCCCTATGTTCATAGCAGCACTTCTTCAATAATCAAGACATAGAAACAACCTAAATGTCTGTTAACAGATGAATTAATAAAGATGTGGTGTGTATGTATATATCACAAGATCATACTAAGATGATCATGCTAAGAAAAGTTAAGCCATACAAAGATAAATAACATGATATCACATATATTTGGAATCTAAAATACAACACAACTCAACATGTCTATGAAACAAAACCAGACTCACAGATATAAAGAATAGGCTTGTGGGAAAAGAATCCACTGGGAACTATATCTAGTCACTTATGATGGAGCATGACGGAGGATAATGTGAGAAAAAGAATGTATATATGTATGTATGACTGGGTCTCTTTGTTGTACTGTAGAAAAATGACAGAACACTGTAAACCAGCTATAACGGAAAAAATAAAAATCATTTTCAAAAAAATATGAACAAGAATACATATGTACAGCCGAGTCACTTTGCTGTACAACAGAAATTAACACTGTAAATTGACTATACTTTAATAAAATTTTTTAAAAATTAAAAAAATTTAAATAATTAGATGTTTTGAGGGGAACTAATTTTATCAAATGCGGGTCAAAATATATGCAGATAGTTTTTTTTCTCTTCTTGGTGCAAGGGTAGTTCTTATCAGGGTTTTATTGAATTAAGAAGTCAGTGAAGTATTTAAATATCTACCTACTAATAAAGCTACTATAACAGATAATCTAATGATTACAGATACTCTTTTTTTTTAGAAGGAAATTGCCATCTTTATTTATTTTTTATTTTTTTATTATTTTTTTGGTCTTTTCTAGGGCTGCACCTGGCTAGGGGTGCACCTGGCTAGGGAGGTTCCCAGGCTCGGGGTCTAATCAGAGCTGTAGCTGCTGGCTCACCACTCAGCCAGAGCAAGGTGGGATCCGAGCCCCATCTGCAACCTATACCACAGCTCACAGCAATGCCGGATCTTTAACCCACTGAGTGAGCTAGGCCAGGGATCGAACCCGTAACCTCATCATTTCTAGTTGGATTCGTTAACCACTGAGCCACGATGGGAACTCCCTGATTACAGATATTCTTTAGACAAAACTTTGTTTCATAGGTCAAAGCAAGAGCTTTCTAAGCCTAGAATGGTTTTTTGGTTTTTTTTTTTTTGTTTGTTTTTTTAAGATCCAAGTGACTAGGAAGCTAGCAAGAGAGATCTATATAAAATGCTCATTGAAAAGTAAGCCCAGAATTCCCCTCAGACCCTTCTCATCTCTGGCCCGAGTCTCCCATGCATATGCAGGTCAACATTTGCAAGAGGGCCTGTGCACACAGACAAAAGCAATGAATGTAAAGAAGAATTAAAAGGGGTATAACATCAATTAGAGAGGTCAGAACCAATGAAGGCATCTGACACATTTGAAGATCAAGTAGGTATGCCAACTGGGAATCACCAGCCATAGGGTCTTCTAATGAGAACAAGGGTGCTGCACGGTTGCTGGGGGCAGCCTATATTCCAGGATTTAAATAAGGAATGATGCCCACAGCAGACTTCATTGCCAAGTTGTGAGGACTCCCAGCTGCCCAATATTCCCTTATTGGAGGTAAGTTGGTGATTATTATAAGAGTATCTGTAGTGTAACAACAGCCATAGTATACTAAATTTTTAACTAATTATAATCTACTTTCTTCATACAACATAAAAGTAAATAAATCACAATCAAACTTCTATCCACATTATTCTCTTCTAATTGTAGAATAACTCTTCCATGTAGAAAATTAGGAAAATACCACTTTTAATTGAAGACATCAAATGATATACATAATAAAAGATATTATTTTATTTTTAGATGAAGAAATTTCTAAGATTAAAAAAATGGTAGGATTATATAAATAAAAGGTGTGTATGTACATGATTTGGCATAAAAAAATTCAAGAGCTTTTTCTTACCTCAAGAATGGGACACATAATTTCTGCTGTGACATCACCGTGATTCTTACAGAATTTATAGAATGTCTCGATGTAAGACTTAAAAAGAAGAAAGGTCATAAAATAATAAAATGAATATATTTTTCTTTTGGAAATTTCCAGATTAGCTTTTCATGGCTTATTAAACGCTTTAATGGAAATTGAATTACTTCTCCCATAGGAAGATATTTTATAATAAATTTGGTGCAGACTTTCACATTGAAGCATATCGCACAGATCTAAAAAAAGAAACCCCATAAAAGAACAAAGGATCACTTATCATAGCTTATAATTACTTAACAAACAGTTTTGTGCATGTCTCTTGGTTAATTCTTGCTATTCTTACAAGAGTGCCAAACTCTTTTATGAGCTCAGCAAATAAGTCTAGAATTGGTCCTTCTCTGACATTGAACTCTCCTAGTGCTCAGGAGATACATGTGAGATGGTCTAGAGCATGGAAGATAGACTGGAAAGGCGGAGTCTGGGCTGGAGAGTCAAACAGCCCATGTTTGAATAGCAACTCTATTATTTACTAGTTAACTGACTTCTGCCATGTAAATCTTACCTCTCCATGTCTCAGGTTTCTCACCTGAGAAATGGGGATAGCATATAGTGTTACTGGGTGGATTAAATTCCTATAAATTCTTAAAGCAGTGCCCTCTGTTAGCTATATCCCAACTCTAAGCCTATAATACTCCTTTAAGCCTATAAGACTCTTAGTAAAAAGGAAAGTTGCCTATAATACAGTGCTTTTGATAGGCCCAAATGTTTCAGCATAAGAAATTAGGTGTATGGCATGGCAGTACTCAGTTACTCTGTGAGAGTGTCCTAAGATGCCATGGTTGTATGAGTGAAAATGAACAGATTTTGCTCAGCCCTTTTTACATAGAGCCACTCAAATGGTGGCAGCATAATCTAGACACCTGGGCAAACTATACAAAGGGGTGCCTATGATGTAGTGTCCACAAACTGGTCACTTTGGTATGCTGCACGACGTCGGGAAATTAAAATTGTGGGGACAGATTAACTGCAAGATTCAAGAAATTTATAAAAGGATATATACTACATAACACATGAGTCACTATGTATACTGGTTGTTTTGAAATGGATTGGTATCAGCCACCCTACTCGACTATCCACCCACCCACCATCCATCCATCCATCTAGTTAACATCTTTTATGTTCCAGGCACCATGTAAAGAGGTAAGGATACAGAGAAGAATGGGATCTTCCCAAGAATCTTGGATGGGGGAAGTTGACATACATGTATTTAACCAGAAGATAGGCCAGGACTCAAAAAGCTTTGTTCCAAAGATGCAGGGCTTCATAATTCAGAAGTTGGCTAACAGGCAAGTAACATTTAATAAAGAACTCTGGATATGATGGATTATGCAAAAAGAACATAATATTCAGAGAAAGAGTTACCTTGTATAGTTTATTGCGCAGTATTTCAATATTCAGTTCGTCTAGAGTATTTTCAGACATACAGTCTTGAAAGAATGGAGCTGAAAGCAGAAATTACCATACAAAATAATCAAAACATGATTATAAACTGTAGAAAGTGTCTCCTCCATGTTCCCATTGTGGCTCAGTGGTAATGAACCCGAGTAATATCCATGAGGACTCGGGTTCCATCCCTGGTCTCATTCAGTGGGTCAGGGATATGGCATTGCTGTGAGCTGTGATGTAAGTCAAAGACATGGCTCGGATCCTGAGATGTTGTGGCTGTGGCCAGCAACTGTAGGTCTGATTTGACCCCTAGCCCGGGAACTTCCACATGACACAGATGTGGCCCTAAAAAGACAAAAAAAAAAAAAAAAAAAAAGGAAAGAAAGAAAGAAAAGAAAAGAAAATGTCTCCTGAATGCACCACCCTCTGCTCACCCCTAAGTAGGACACCGTGGAGAGACAATCCACAGGCTTGACGAGGCTAACAGTGATGGTGAAAATAGCAGTGATTACTTAGGAAGCATTTGCTATGTGAAAGCCCTCCCTAAACACTGGACATACTTTAACTTACTTAATCCTCACAACCTTGAACTATTCACTTTATGGTTTACTTTTTGAAGCCTCTCCCTGATATCTAACAGTGATATTTACCATTTGCAACCTTACCATGTGCCAAGCATTGAGTTGTATTAAAACTGACTTATTTAGTTTTCAAAACCCTGTTACAGTAAGATACTATACTTAAGATTATTTAAGATTATGATGATTTATTCTCCCTAACATTATTTATTTTTTGACTGCGCACAAGGCATGTGGAAGGCACACAAGGCATGAGTTGAACCCAAGCCACAGCAATGACCTGAGCAATAGTAATGACAACACTGGATCCTTAACCACTAGGCCACCAGGGAATTACACTATTGTCTTTTTTTTTTTTTTTTTTGTCTTTTTGCCTCTTCTAGGGCCGCTTCCCGAGGCATATTGAGGTTCCCAGGCTAGGGGTTGAATCGGAGCTGTAGCTACCCGCCTACGCCGCAGCAACGCAGGATCCGAGCCGCGTCTATGACCTACACCACAGCTCATGGCAACGCTGGATCCTTACTCCACTGAGCGAGGCCAGGGATCGAACCCGCAACCTCATGGTTCCCAGTGGGATTCGTTAACCATTGCGCCACGACGGGAACTCCACTATTGTTTTTAAAAATGAGGACTCTGAGGTGAAATGAACTGCTCCAATTCATGTGGTTGGGGCAGGCAGAGCCGGGCTTCATGCTCACAGATGTCTGCTTCCAGCCTCTCCCTTTTTCCCTTAGCATCAGACACTTTATAATGATGTAATTTTTTCTTTTCAAAATTCACGTTCAATAGCAATTATTTTGACGAATGATCAATGGTGACTTGCTATTTTCCAAGTTTCCTGGTAATAACTGTATAAAATTATCCCATTAGTATTTTAAATGCTACAACAATTGTCAGTGCCAAATTCCAATGAAATTAACATTTATTTTATCATTGCTTCAAGTCATTTTACAAACACTCCTGAGCATCTCAGAGAAATGGCATTCCTAAATTTCCAAAACAAAATGTTTCCTAAACACAGCCTTATTAAAGGACAGAAATGTAAAATGAAATGATGAGAAACTAATCATATAAAACTCAGCTAGAAAATTAATTTTTTGAAAAATAACAGGTTCTGGAATTTACTTGCTATGGTTAAGTACAAAATACAAGGGTTTTAGAGTTCCCAGGTGGCTCACTGGGCTACATTCCAGCATTAGTCACTGCTGTGGCACAGGTTTGATTCCTGGCCTAGGAGCTTCCCTGTGCTTCGAATATGGAAAAAAAAAAAAAAATCAATAAACCAAAAACCAAAACAAAACAAAGTATAAGAGTTTGGAGGTTAGGAGATGAGCCCTAGTTCTTTCCCAGCTACAAATTTTCTCTGACCTGGGGCAGTTATAGTTCATTTGTCTTGATCTGAAAAATGAGGGCTCTGGATCAGATGATTTTTTTTTTAATGGGCGCACCTGCAGCATGTGGAAGTTCAAGTTTCCAGGCTAGGGGTCAAATCGGAACTGCAGCTGCCATCCTCCCCACAGCCACGGCAAAGCTGGATCAGAGCTGCATCTGTGACCTATGCTGCAATTTGCAGCAATGCTGGATCCTTAACCCACTGAGCGAAACTAGGGATCGAACATGCAACTTCATGGATACTAGTTGGGTTCTTAACCCACTGAGCCACAAAGGGAACTCCCAGATAATTCTTTAATGTCTCTTCCACTTCGAGGAATCTGTATAGTATGACACTGTATTCATGGAGAAAACTGTGATTTGAAAGTGCATTTTCTAATACTGTGATACATACACAAGCAGCTATACAATTAATTTATGCATTCATACCTAATGGTGTTTCAACCAGAATGGCATTAAAGAGATCAGATGGTGTCTCTGCAATGTTGACGGCTTCCATTTCTGTGAAACGGCCCAATGGGTGGCACTTCACCAGAATTTCCTTCACAGATTTTTTTTGCAATGCACCGTTCATCAGTAGAATCACATTGTCTATCATGTAACTGCACCTGGTTTAGAAGAAGTCTTGATTATTAGGAAAACAATCACAGAAGAATAAGAAACATCCCATGGGTAAAAAAAAAAAAAAACCAAAACAAATCAAAACAAACAAACGTACAGTTCAGGCACATACTTTTTCATTAAGAAAATATGTCTCCTTTTATTTTAAACTCTGAGGTTTGAGAGATGTGGGAGGGGTAAAATACCTGGTTCTCAGAGGTACTGTAATTTGAAAAACTATGTTCAATATTAGAATAATTGACTGGTAGGACTATGAAGAAGATGACCCCTACACAGTAATTGTCAAGTGATGGGGGAGAGGACAGCAGTGAGAGTATCAAATTGTTTGGTTTCTCATATGGTCTATGGGCTTAAAAAAAAATGGGAAACACAGGAGTTCCTGTCATGGCTCAGCGGTTAACGAATCCGACTAGTATCCATGAAGATGTGGGTTCGATCCCTTCCCTCACTTAATGGGTTGGGGATCTGGCGTTGCTGTGAGCTGTGGTGTAGGTCACAGATGCGGCTTGGATCCAGCATTGCTGTGGCTGTGGTGTAGGCCAGCAGTTGTAGCTCTGATTTGACACCTAGCCTGGAAACTTCCATATGCTGTGGGTGTGGCCCTAAAAAAAAGAAAAAATTGTTGGGAAACAGAACTAGAACATTTCATTCTACTTTAAAAACTGACTATTTAAATCTGTGATGAAACCCTATCATTGAGGATACAAATTTTTAAATACTTAAAAATAAATAAAAATAAAATTTAAAGTGTTTGTTAATTTTAATATTAAAATGTTTTATTTATTCAAAATTAAAATAGTCTGTATTCTTTTCCTTCCATGATAGTAGATAATGAACTTTCTAGACTTTTCCCCTCCCAGAACCCCAAGAGTCCATAGATTCATACTTTATGTGATTTCATTCTCCAGTATAAACTCTACTCAAGATATTTCAAGCAATGAGGTCAAGAAGTAGGAGAGACAGAGTCACTTCCTTCAGAGAGAATAGAGCTTAAGGGAGGTACTGGACAAAGAACCCATTACAAACAATCAGAGTGAAGCATACAGACTGTGTAAAGAAAATTACAGGGTGGCGTGGGGATTCAGAGCAGGGCACTAAACCAGTCTGGAATCAGACAACCTAGGGAGTGACATTCAGGCTGCAACTTGCAGAATGAGTAGTTGTTGTCCAGGTGAAGGCGGCTGGGAACGGGGAGAAAGTGCTTCTAGGCAGAAGGAAGAGCATGTGAAAAGCCCCACAGATGTGAGGGCAAGGAACAAAGACTTTCTTTTGCCTTTGGCTGAGCACTGCAGGTGGGGCCAGGCCAAACATGCAGGGTCCTGAAAGACAGGATGAGAAATTTGGATGTTGAGGGCGATGGGAAATACTGAATGATGTTAAGCTGGGGCCGTTAAGATCTATGTAGACAGAATATGCATAAAACAGAAAAGGTAAACCAACACTTTATTTATTTATTTTATTAAAGTATCTTTCATTAACAATTTCAGCTGTGCAGCATAGTGACCTAGTCATGCATACACACAAATTCCCTTTTTTTTAGGGCTGTGCCCCAGCACATGGGAATTCCTAGGCTAGAGGTCAAATCAGAGCTGCAGCTGCCAGCCCACACTACAGCCACAGCAACACCAGATCTGAGCTGTGTCTACAATCTAAACCACACCTCACAGCAAAGCTGGATGCCAGACCAACTGGGCAAGGCCAGGGATAGAACCTGCATCCTCATGCATACTAGTCAGATTTGTTTCCACTGCACCACAATGGAAACTCCCCACACTCCCTTTCTTACACTATCTTCCATCATGTTCTATCCCAAGAGACTGGATATAGTTCCCTGTGCTATACAGTAGGACTTCATTGCTTATACATTCTAAATGTCATAGTTTGCATCTCTTAACCCCAAACTCCTGTCCCTCCCACTCCCTCCCTCCTCCCCATTGGCAACGACAAGTCTGTTTTCTATGTCTGTGAGTCTTAAACTAACACGTATAGTGAGGTGCTTTACAACAATTATTTTTTTTTACTCATGATAGTAACACTGTGATGTTGCACTATTATTACCCCCATTTTACAGATATGGAACAGAAAGCCCAGAAATGTAAAAATTTCACCCATTATGACACAGTCAACAAATGAGAGAGCTGAGAGAGACTGTTCAGGCAGTCTGCTTCTTGAACCTTCCTCTTAACCCTCAGATTATTCTGTTTAGTTGTCAAGTTTGACACATAGGTTTCTAGGATAATAGTTGGACATTGAAGCCATTTATTGAGCTGAGAGCCATTGGAGGGAGAACATGTTGTAGTGGGAGCAGATATTTTTGGACAGAGTGAGTTCAGATACCCATGAGGAGATACCAAGTGGGCTTCAGATGTCTGAGTCCAGAAGACAGCTGTGGGCCAGAGACACTTAGGGGTTCTGTGGAAGGCAGTTTATAGGTGGAGGCAGGAGTCTTGGGATGCTTGGGCCCACATCCTAGAGTATATGTCCTGAGAGCTCTTGGGGAACCCCCAACATTTAAGGAGCTTGGTGAACCTGAGAAGGAATGACCAGAGAGTAGGAGGAAACCCAGGGGAGAGAATTCTAGGAAGTTTTAGAAAGAAGTGGTCAAAGGCCACAGTAAAGTCAAGGTCGAATTGATGTGTTTATGGGATGGAGCAACTAAGAAGTCATCTGAGAACCCAGTAAAAATACATTCAGTGGAGTTCACTTGTGGAGGGGAAAGTGGAGAAGGCAGAAACCTGACCACTGTGTGTTTAAAATGAGTGAAAATAAAGAGGGTTCTTTTGTTTGTTGGTTTGTTTTGTTTTGTCTGTTTACTTTTTGTTTTTTAAGAGTTCAAACCACAAAGCCAAGGAAATTATATGGAGACCCTGGGGTCAAAGGAGCTTTGGGCTTTCAGTTCTTGTTTGTGTTCTTTTTAAGATGGGAAAGAAGAGAACATGGCTAAATGCTGAGGGGTGAGAGACAGCAGAGAGGCTGATCAGAAGGGGGGAAGGACAGCCAAGCGATGAGACAAGGTCCTCCAAGTTTGACAGTGATAAGACTCAACCACTGCTCAATTCAGGCTTGAAAAAAACACCTTCACTGGATGAAAACGAACCTGGTCACTTAGAAGCACTGTCACTGGAGTGCTACTGGCTTCCTGTGCAAGAAAAAGTCTCCTTCATTGTGGAGCTTCTACGATTTACTCCAATAAAAATTTTATATAAAGAAGTTTGGAAGCAGGCAATTATTCCTCTATAAAAAAAGCATGTGACTATAAAGTTTCTTCACCCCCACCCCCTGTGAAAGAGCAGTACCAAATTTAGGCATTGCGGAATTTTAGAATCATTTTTATCTCTTAAAATGATATTAAAATGAAAGTGCTTATTTAACTGTCCTTTATTGCTCAAAAGCTATTACCTGAGAGGGGAATTGCCAGCACTTAATAATCCTTAACAGACTCCAGATATTTAATTTTTCCCCACAGCACCCCTGTAATGTAAAAGCATATGAGCTGCCAACATTCCCAATTTGCAGAGGACTATTAGATTGATGTTGATGGGCCACCAAGGTCAATACTGTGAGAATTTAGCCCACACGTAACACTCTAGCCTACATCTGATAGTGTGAAGGGGGAGATGTGCACACGTGTATGTGTGCACACGTGTATGTGTGCACATGTGTGTGCTGATTTTTTTTTAAAAAAAGCTAATAGAAGGGTCTGGCCCTATATTGCAAAAAGCAAGGGCTATAAAAAATGAATTCGGTTTTATTTCAACTCTTTACTTAGGTGGCCTAACTTCTCTAAGTTGGGATAATAATAGCAGTTCTCATAGGGTTTGCTTTTTTTTTTTTTTTTTTTGTTTCAGAAAATGAAGTGAGAACTCAGTATTTGGGCCATAGGAGGGGAGAGAGGTTTCTTTCCTGCCCCTCTCTAGTGTGTCCCCATCACATAAGAACCAGTTATATAGCTATCGCTGGCTCCTTGGGGTGGCAGGGGGATAATGCACCCAGAAGACAGTTTAGTTTCTCTAGGCTACAATCTTTTTTTTTTTTTTTTAAATTAAAGCATAGTTGATTTACAGTGCCATGCCAATTTCTGCTGTACAGCATAGTCGGCATAGACCCAGTCATACATGTATATACACATTCTTTTTCTCATACTATCTTCCATCATGTTCTATACCAAGAGATTGGGTATAGTTCCCTGTGCTATATAGTAGTAGAACCTCATTGTCCATCCATTCAAAATGTAATAGTTTGCATCTACTAACTTCCAGTCCATCCCACTCCCTCCCTTTCCCTCTGGGCAACCACAAGTCTATTCTCTTTATCTATGAGTCCCTTTCTGTTTTGTAGATAGGTTCACTTGTGCCATTATTTTAGAGTTCACAAATAAGTGATATCATATGGTATCTGTCTTTCTCTTTCTGACTTAGTTCACTTAGTATGAGAATCACCAGTTACATCCATATTGCTGCAAATGGCATTATTTTGTTCTTTTTACGGCTGAGTAATATTCCATTGTAAATATGTACCACATCTTCTTTGTCCATTCATCTGTTGATGGACATTTATGTTGTTTTCCTGATTTGACTATTGTAAACAGTGCTGGAATGAACATATGGGTGTATCATCTTTTTGAATGAAAGTTTTGTCCAGATATATGCCCAGGAGTGGGATTACTGGATAATGGAGTTTCTTCTGAACACTAAATACAGACTGACCATATGATCCAGGTTGTAATCTTGATAGACTCCAGGGCCATGCCTTCAATGGTTAGGAAAGAAATCGCTCCTGATGTTGCTTGAATAATGTTTGAGCTTTGAGACATCTGGGTGTTCATTCACCTAGTTCAAACTCCTCCTGTTTTAAATAATTGTGCTCACTTGGGTTAATTTTTCTCCTACTCATGGTCTAGACAGACATTCTCACTCATAGCTCTTTCTAAATATTTTCTTCTGTAACTCTGATATTGGCATCTGTGAAAATCATGAAGTCACCTAAAATTATGAGAATAAATGACTAGATTTCAAAAATTTTTGTGTTGTAGAAATAATTTTTTAAATGCCAATCTTTGGGTTTTTTGTTTTGGCCATACCCATGGCAAGTGGAAGTTCCCCGGGTCAGGGATTTAACACTCACCATAGGCAGTGACAATGCAGGATCCTTAACTGCTAGTTACCAACCCTTCCTGAGTTTGTCACTATGTGCCAGGCATAACATTACGTGCATGAAATACATTATATGCATCTTCCTACTGAAGACTCCCCTTAATTAAGTGCTGTAAGGACCTCTTTACACATAAGAAACTAAGGCTTTGAGGGGTTCCATGCCACATTCTAGGTCACACTGCTAGAGAAGGGCAGAGTTGGGACCCCACAGCCAAAGCTCCAGCTCCATGCTGGATTCAGAGAAAGTGGCTTCAGTCACAAGATATTATAACATTTCCTTTTGGACTTAGCACTGTTCTTTTTCCTTCTGTTCCAAACTTATTTAAGGATCTTGGAGCTAACTAAACTACATATTCTGTATGATAGCTATTGCATTCTGGGTTAATATAATAGGTGTTAAAATGATCAGATAAATAATGCAGAGCCATAATTTGGTGAGTTAGAGGAACTGTTCTATGGATAAAAATTTTAAGTACTTAAGTGCCATTAGCAACAGCTGAGAAACAACCATCATTCCATCAACATTCTGTCATGACACAGACAGAGAGAGGTCTTCTAAGAACATTGTTAGGAGAAATTAAGTTCAGAAGAAAGGTGTCAGGTCCTTTCTGAAGACACAGCTACTGAGATGGTGGACTCAGGTAAAAGCCAGAGGATTTCTGTGCATCCTTTTAGGCTTTTCTAGTCAGATTTTGGACTAAGCATATATACGCACTACCTGGCCTTCCCCAAACCATATTAATATTCAAGGCTTATGAAAAGGAAAACATTCATCAATAGAGTGACATGAAGGAAACAGATTTCAATAAATTTCTAGATGATTTAAAACAAACAGAATCTTATGGAGTAGAGCAAAAAAAAAAAAGTTACTGATCAGAATGTACATGTGATAAAGCAGCTGCTGAGTTGGGAAATTTCCAAGAAAAATGCAAGCTTGGACTGGTTCAGGAACAGAGACAAGGACTGGGCTATAAGACAATTAACTACACTTACTTTCAAGGGAAATGACCACCGAGGTAGAGTAAGCCAGCAAGTTTGAAGAGTGTTGTCCTGGAACAACCTAAATCAGTTGTTGAAAATGATGCACTAGCTCACTTGTTATAATTTGTTTTTGTCTTTTTAGAGCCACACCTGTGGCACATGTAAGTTCCCAGGCTAGGAGTCGAATCTGGGCCGTAGCTATCGGCCTAAGTCATAGCCACAGCAAGGCCAGATCTGAGCCGTGACTGTGACCAACACTGCAGCTCATGGCAACGTGGGATCCTTAACCCACTGAGCAAGGCCAGGGATCAAACACCCATCGTCATGGATATTAGTTGGGTTCATTAACAATGAGCCACAACAGGAATTCCCCCCTTATTTTAAGTTTATATGTAAAAACTCTTATTATAAGTTCTAATACTGCAAAGATATGTCTGGTACATTTTTTTTTAAGGGCTTCACCTAATCTTTAATACTTCATGTTAACATTAACCAAGAGTTGTAGGCTAAGGACTACAAAGTGAAGAAATCTTTTTTTCTTTTTCTAGGCTGCACCTGTGGCATATGGAAGTTCCTGGGTTTGGGGTCAAATCAGAGTTGCAGCTGTAGGCCTCCACAGCCACAGCAAACCCGGATCCACCCCGCACAGCTGTACCACAGCTCGAGGCAATGCAGTGTACTTAACCCACTGAGTGAGGCCAGGAATTGAACCTGCATCCTCATGGACACTTAACCCACTGAGGTATCACAGAAACTCCTTTTTTTTTTTTTCCCTTTTTCTTTCTTTTTTTTTGTTTGCCCCATGGTATATGGAGTTCCTGAGCTAGGGATCAGTTCTGAGCCACAGATGAGCCTAATCCAATGTCTGGTATATTGTGAATGTCATTATTTAAAATGAAACTGTTAAATCACTCAATTTAAATTATCCAGTGAAGTATCTGGGCAGCCTCTTGCTATAGACTGAATTTTGTCCCCCTAGAATTCCTGTTGAAGCCCTAACCCCCAATGTGATTGTATATGGAGATGGGGCCTGTAGGTCTATTAATTAGGTTCAAGTGAGGTCAAGAGGGTGGGGCCCTCAAAATGGGATTAATGTCCTTATAGGTGTACCAACCAGAGGGCTTGCTCTCTCTCCCTCTGCTAGGTAAGGATGCAATGAGAAGGCAGGGTTCTGCAAGTGAGGAAGAGAGCCTTTACTAGGGAACCAAATTGGGTGTCACCTTGATTTTGGGCTTCTGTGCTGCCTAAACTCTTAGAAATAAATTCCTGTTGTTCAAGCCCCCCAGTCTGCAGCACTGGATTTCATTGGGTTTTTCCTATTTGGGATTCACTTAGCTTCTTGAATTGATAGGCTTTTGTCTTTTGCCAAATTTGGACAGTTATTATTTATTTGAATATTTTTAAAATCTTTCCCTTTTTCTCCTTTCCTTCAGGGACCCATCACTGCTGTGCATGATAGTCCCAGGTGTGAGGGAGAGAATGGAGCTGGGGGAAGTCTTAAAGGGATGCAGAGAGAACTGGAAACTTGGAAATCCAGAAACCTGGAGGAAGGCTCTGCCCCCACTCATGACCCTAGTGGTCCCTGCAAACTAGTCCTGTACCTCCATGAGCTAAGCATAAGGAGGGAGAATTGTTTTCATTAACTCATAGCAAAGGTGCATACCATTAGCATAAATGAGGACTGTTTGTGTTGCCCTTGACCACTTGTCCAAGGTAGTTTGCCAGATTTCTCCACTGTAAAGGTAATAACCCTCCTTCCATATTGTGCTTTTGGAAGGAAGTCCCTATGTGCAGTCTCCACTTAAAAAGTGGGGAATAGGGGTTCCCCATGTGGCTCAGCAGAAACAACTCTGACTAGTATCCATGAGGACAAAGGTTTGATTCCTGGCCTCTCTTGGTGGGTTAAGGATCCAGTGTTGCCATGAGATGCAGTGTAAGTTGCAGACATGGCTCTGATCCTGAGTTGTTATGGCTGTGGTGTAGGCTGGAGCTGTCCGATTCGACTCCTAGCCTGAGAACCTCCATATGCCATGAGTTCAGCTCTAAAAAAGGAAAAAAAAAAAAAAAAAAAAAGTGGGGAATGTAGTTCCCCTCCTTGAGGATGGAGCATCTACATAAATTATTCTGCAAGGGAAACTTGTCTCTTCTCCCCATTTATTAAGTTATTCAATCATTTATTTAGAGCAGAATGGTCTCATAAATATTTTATATTTGGGATGATAATTCAGTACAACTTAATTTTGTTGCTCAAATTGTTTCAGTTTTGGCCACCGGGAGCTCTTGCAGTTGGCTCCTGCGTGTTGCTTTAACATATTCCCACCCTTGCTTTTTGTTTTGTTTTGTTTTGTTTTGTTTTGCATGTCCTCATATTCTGATATTCTAAGACAGTTTAAGCTCATCTTGTATATTTCTTCCCCCATTGCTAAAATCAGCTGTTTCTCCAAGGAAGATTGGTTTGTCCATGGGAGAATGGTATTAGAAACCAAGATCTGAGCAATAGATAGGACAGTTAACAGTGTGTTTTTTTCTTTTAGGTATGGCTGCACTTTCTCCTACCATGTACTTGCAAATCTTCAGCTCCAGGCAAAACTTCCCTCCTCAGCCTCAGATCCATATTCTTTCCCTTCCTTTCTACGCATATGATTACTTGATATTCTCATATGCACCTCAATCATATTATCTCAAAACCTGATTGCCTCTAATCTTTCTCCTTTTTCTGGGATCTCTACCTTTATCAGTAACCTCACTACTCTCATTCCTAAAAATCCATCAATGGCTTCCTTCTGTCATTGGAACGAAACGCATATTTCTCATGATTGTACACACGACCCTTTAGTACAGGTTTCTCATTACTTCTCCAGTTATTGTGAATAGTACCATTAAGAATAAAGTACACATTTTAAAAGAAAGACTAGAACAGACCCCCCCCAAAACTTTTGATGGGCAGGAAAAAGGCTTTGCAAGGAAGAATGAAGAAGGGCCAGAATCGTCAAAGGAGCACAAAGAGAAAGTGTCATCGCAGAATGGAGGGGACAAGGACGTCAACTGTGAATACTGTGGTGAGTCACGAAAAAGCTGAAAACATATCCATTGGACTTAGAAACTAAAATGGTTGGGGGGGCACGATAGGGTAGAAAATAAGACTGAAGTGAGTTGAGTAAATAATTGTATGAGAATATGAGAGTAGAGACTTTCCTTTTCAAGAAGCTTGGCATCAAGAGCTGGGAAATGAGAGAATGCTACTCTGTTCACATGGTCGCTGTGCAAATTAAATTGAATCACACATATGAAAACAGTTCAGAAATTATAAACTGTCACAGTAAAAAGAGCCTAAGCTTTGAAACAGATAAGTCTAATTCTAAGCTCAGCTTTGTTACTTAAAAATCAGTTGAACAAGTGCTCCACTTCCTGAGTCTCAAAATATTTATTCAACTGGAATGGTTGGCACCAGGATTAGTAATACATATGAAAGCACCAGTGCAGTGCCTCTGGTAAAGAAGGAGGGTCACACACCCTTAGAGGAAGATAATTCCCTATAAACCAGACCTCGGAGGAAGGGGAGGAGAAAATGATAAGCCACATACATAATCTTTAGGGAAAAAAAAATAACAATGGTTATACTCTTTCCTCAATCTTGAGATTTCTACACTGCTGTACTTTTACACTTAGTTCTAGTAAAAAAAAAAAAAAAAAACCTTCTCTGAATTTACCTATTGCATTTAGAAGATAAGGCATTAATCTCTGGTATAGGGTGGGGACAAGAAGCTGAGTAGAAGAGTTATGTGGAAGACACAACATCCAAAGACCATAAATCATAATACCTGTTGGAATATTGGCCCTCCAGTCTGATTTATATCTTCTATAAAACCTGTTACCATCCTGTTCTGCATCTTGTAACCTAGAATTATCCTTGGTTGGTCATCATGTCATACGATGTTTCCTTTAAGATATCTGAACTTCAAAAAGTTTAAGGTTATCTCTGGGAATATAAACATCAATCTCGGAACAATGCCAATTAACTTGTCATGAAGAACGCTGCTTTTATGTATAAAAAGTCTGAACCCCTTTGTTAAGATGGAAGCTCTTCAAGATTCAGTCTGAACTTCTCCTTTCAATCACGATTGGATAGGAAATAACTTGGTGAACTTGGAAATAACAACAGATACATCATCTCAAGGCCTTGTGACCAAGGCTTGACTTCATGACAGGTGCCACATTGTGATGTCAGGACTGGTTCCTTCTATCTAAGAGGTTGGGTCACTATACATAGTATAGTGTTTTCAGTGACCACAAGTCTGTTTTAGGCAGGCAGAGCTGTGATATGTTTCCTAGGTCACACTTGTACCCATAGAAAATATAGAACAGGGACATAAGATGCACAATCAGTAGTAACTGTTCATAGAAAAGATAGGGGTGTGTGAAATACATTAGGTGCTCTAAATTATTTCTTTATTCAGTGACATTCCTCATGAAAGGTGCTGATCCACCCTTAACCAGTGTGTTAATTTTCCAATGTGTTAATTTTCCAATGTAAGTTTTCCTTGATTACCTTGGTAAATTTCTGTTATACCCCACATTTATCCGATCCAATGCTAATTCTGTATACTCTGGTGGGGCAGCACGGCCATTCAGTTGGATTTGCTCAACACACTGCAGAGGTTTTGAATAGCTCCCTCAACATTCAACTCTCTTGAAATTTGACATTTTGGATAACATTTCTTACTTCCCTTAAGTTTTCAATTTTTTAAATAGAGGAAGTGAAAAATAAAGTAATTTTAAAGCAATTAATTTTGCTGTCACATTCATTTGTTTCCTTCTAGGAAAATTAAATACTGAAAAATTACTCAGAAGTCAGCACTGCTGATAAAAGCACGTTTTAGAAGAAGAATGCTGATCACTCTGAATTTCTCAAACCTGTGATAGCTCTGGAATCTTTTCTCTAGTGCTTAAGATTCTCTACAATCTTGGTCTAGCCCATTTGTTTGGATTAAAAACTCTTCAAACTTATTTGTCCTTTTCTACATCAGTGTTCCTCATCTTCTCTAGATGGAAAAAACATGCCTTCCCCACCAATTGCTAAAACCTTCCCATCCTTTAAGGCCATATTCAAATACCAAATTTTCCACTAATTTTTTTTTTTTTCCATGCCACAGCAATGACAATGCTGGATCCTTAACCCTCTGCTCCACCAGGGAACTCCAATGTTTTCCGTTAAGCTTATTTTTTTCCTCTGTGGTATATGGAAGTTCCCATGCCAGACATTAAATCTGAGCCTCAGCTGGGGCAATGCTGGATCCTTAACCTACTGCATCACAGCAGGAACTCCCTCCATTAAGCCTTTAAAATGTTTCCATCTAGAAGTGATATCTTTTTCTCTCTCTCTAAATTTCTGTTTTTTTACTCTAAATTTATATTTATCTTGGTGTAAAATTAATTTCCAACATACATTCACAGTAACAATGGTGAACATAAAGAAGAGTTAGCTCATTCATTCACAAATATTTATTATGTATCTAAGGAGCTAAGACCTGGATTCCAGCACTAATTCTGACACCATTCAATTGTGTGCTCTTGGGTAAATCATTTTACATGTTCATTTCAAATGTAAATATTTACAGATGATTCCTACCCATCTTTATTAGTTATAATATCCTTAGTGTTAGGGACCTCATTCAGAACATATATTTGGCCTCCAAGAAGCCTGAATCATATCTACACAGAAGAGACATGATGATGATTGTCTTTCTTTCTTTCTCTTTCTTTCTTCCTTCCTTCCTTCCTTTTTTTTTTTTTTTCTTTCTTTCCAGCCTCACCTGTGGCATATAGAAGTTCCCAGGCTAGGGGCTGAATTAGAGCTACAGCTGCCAGCCACAACCACAGCCACAGCACCACTGGATCTGAGCTGCATCTATGACCTATGCCAAAGCTTGTGGCAATGCCAGATCCTTAACCCATTGAGCAAGGCCAGGAATCAAACCTGCATCCTCACAGAGACTGCATCGGATTCTTAACCTGCTGAGCCACAATAGAACTCCAATGATGATTGTTTTTCAATCCATGAATAAAAATTTCTCTATGCTTACAGAAGTCTTAACTCTGATATACACTGGGTAAATAGAACTGAAGGAGATAACTGGCACTTTTTCTAGAGGTCATAGCTGCCTATTCCTTACTTTTTCTATACTTTTCTATTGAGGACAATAACATTAGAGTAATTGCTCTAATATTGCCCCTTCTCTAGCCATGTCTGTTAGTATTACAGAACTTCATAGGAAGGTACCAATGGAGTGGTCCTTCTTGCCAGTTAGACAGTTAAATTTGTGTTCTGTCATACCCTGTTCTCCACCTGGTCAAGAACAGGAACCAGTGGATCTCATCTTTAGCATACTGAAAACACCAGTCACAAAAGACTTGGGAGAATCTTATTTCTTCCAATGAGGAAAGAAAAAAAAAAAAAAAACCACACAGCTAAGAGGATAGGAAGAGGAATGAAACTTTCACACACTGATGGTGTATGAAAGAGCAATCTGCTAGTATCTATCTAAATCTAAAACTGCATAGCTGTTGACAAAGCAATTTCACTTCTGGGAATCCATCACAAAGAAATTCTGGCATGAGAAAGCAAATATATATGTACAATGATGTCTGTTGCATCATTACTTGAAATAGCAAAGAAATGAAACAAACTAGATGGACAAAAAAGGGATGATTAAATAAATTACAATATACCCAGCACAATGGGATACAATGTATGCTTTAAGAGATCTATATGCACTTATGTAGAAAATTCTTAATAGATGATATAAAAAAGACTGTAAACAATATGTAATGTAATCTTATAATCTGTTCTAAAAAATAAAATAAACTATGTGTATTTATATTTGGTGGTTTAGATATAAACATATGCATGTATATAAAACTTCTTTCACATACAAAAACTTTGGAAGGGCATGCATCAAACTTATGAGTGTGTACCTCTGGGCTTTGAGAAATGGGAACTGAAGTGTTTATTTACAAAATCTCTATTCTATTTCTAAAAAGCCACCTCATAGGGTTGTTGTAAGAATTAAAGAAATTTAATACATGTAAAGTAATTATAGTGAGCACTGAATAAATTTTTTAATAAAAATTCTTTAAAAAAAATACACACATGTGAGAGTTCCCTTCTGGCTTAGTGGGTTAAGGATCCCAAGTTGTTACTGCTGCAGCTCATGTTGCTGCTGTGGCATGTGTTCAGTCCTTGGCCCAGGAAATTCCATGTGCCATGGGTGAGGACAGAAATAAAAATAAAATAAAATAGAATAAAAAAAGTAAAATAAAAAACATAGATGCTTCATTTTCAATTTAAAAAATAAGCATGATAAATAAAATACAACTAGGGCAGTGGTTATCTGGATCAAGGTCAGGGTGGATTTCAATCTCTGCAGGTTATGGGACAGCCTCAAGTCTGTCCCATAAACAATTGCTGGGGAAGGAGCAGTACTTTAGAAAACAGGTTACTGGGATCAATCATGCCCCCTGGTGGTTGGTTGCTGCCTAGCCAGAATGTTGACAAAGCAAGGCAAAGAACACAGCCATCTTGGCCCAGATGTGTTTCCCACTCAGGGGAGAACTGCTGTAGCATCGTAAGCTCTTTTACATCCATTACTTAACATCCTTAACCCTCAGATACTACTTATGCTGATGTCAAGTGGCATCAGCAACCCAGTAGCAGTACAGGTTAGCGTGTGTTTCTGCTCACTCTTCTGGATTTGCCTCCTGCTCATGTACAAACAGGGTCCCAGCCTTTAAGCTTCAGTTTGAGAATCACCTCCTTTATGTAACCTTTTCTCACTTTCACAGGTGATTAGACCCTAATGCATAAAGTGAGCTACTTTTTTTTGAGTATTTGTATGTGGATTTATTATTATATTACATATGTACACAATTTTTTTCAATCAACCAGCTTCATGGATGTGCAATGTGCTCCACATTTAGATGGGTCCCATGCTTGGTTTAATTCTATGCTTTTGTTCTCCTTTTTTTAAAAAAATATTTTTTTGGCTTTGCCCATGCCATGGGGAAGGTCCTGGTCCAGGGATCAAACTTGAGCCACAGCAGTGACGATGTGGAATCCTTAAGGGATTCCCTTAGGGGAACTCCCACTAAAGATTTTTTTACCAGGGGCCTAGTGTTTTCATGTCAGTGGGCCTCACAAGATACACAGCTGGTACTGTTTTCAATTAAACTCACAATTCTACATTGTATGTAATTATTATTATTCCAGATGAGGAAAACAAGGCTTTGAATGACTAAGGAACTTTTTTCAGAGTCCCACAACTGGTATGTTGTAGACCTTGAACTCATTTATTGGCTGTAAGAATTTCCCATTGCATCAGGGTCACTGGAGGGCTTCCTAAAAAGTGTGATTCCTGAGAGCTACTAAAACTTAATTTTTAGAGGCGTGGTCTTGGAGTCTGCACCTTAGGTAACACTTTCACTGGCTTAGAGAACAAAGTCTATATTCAATTCATCTCTAATATTAGAATCTAGCTCAGACAGTCATTCATAGCAGTTACCTAATAAACGTTATGCTGATTAAGTGAACATTACTCAGTTATAGATAGATCAAATATCACTTTTGGCTGAAGAACACCAGTGTTCTTTAATTAAAGTGGTTAGACATTTTACATGAGGAAAGCCTTATCAGTAGGTAGAATTGAGATATTTTTGCCCTTTACATTGGTGCAATCTTTAAGACTTCAGGAGAACTACTCTGGACAATAAATCAGAATCATAAATATGCAGTGGTGTTAAATCATCAATCTCATAGTATTACTGAGAATTTGGTTCTTTTTTTTTTTTTTTTTTTAATTTTACCACAGCACCTGCAGCATATGGAAGCTTCCAGGCTAGGGTTCCTATTGGAGCTGTAGCTGCAGATCTATGCCACAGCCATGGCAACACCAGATCTGAGCCACATCTGTGACCTAAACCTACTGAGCAAGGAAGGCCAGGGATTGAACCCACACCCTCACAGAGACAACGTTGGGTCCTTAATTTTTTGAGCCACAGTGGAAACTCTGGGAATTTGATTCCTGAAAGTAGAGGTTTTTTTGGCTTTATTATTTTGGGAGGTGGGGGTGCACCCACGGCATATGGAGGTTCCCAGGCTAGGGGTCCAATTGGAGCTGTAGCCTACACCTCAGCCATAGCAACGCAGGATCCAAGCTGCGTCTGCAACCTACACCACAGCTCACAGCAATGTGGTATCCTTAACCCACTGATTGAGTCCAGGGATCAAACCCACGTCCTCATGGATGCTAGTTGGCTTCATTAACTGCTAAACCACGACGGGAACTCCTTGAAATCAGAATTTAACAAATCAAATACTATGAGACTTGGAGATATTCTTTATCAGAATATAAACATACCTAAAATATTCAGACAGAAAACATACCTAAAATATTCATGACCAGATGTAAGACTGCATAGTCACTAAAAAATATTAGAAAAAGCTTTGACATGAAAAAAATGCTGATAATATATTAAAAATTAGTTCAATTATTTTATGGAGTGATTTTAATTCTTTTAAAACATATAGAAAGCGTATAAATACATCAAATCATGGAGAGATTAGGATTTTTTTTTGTCTTTTGTCTATTTAGGGCTGCACCTGCGACATCTGGAAGTTCTCAGGTTAGGGGTTGAATCACAGCTACAGCGGCTGGCCTACACACCACAGCCACAGCAACACCAGATCCGAGCCATGTCTGCGACCTACACCGAGCTCACAGCAAAGCCAGATCCTTAACGCACTGAGAAAGGCTAGGGATCGTACCCACGTTCTCATGGATACCAATCGGGTTCATTAACCACTGAGCCATCATGGGAACTCTGGATGACTGATTTTTTATATTACTTTATCTAATTTAAATGAGCTTCTTATTCTTTTTGATTAGAAATAAAAACGAAATCCTTTAACTTGCAAATTCTTTCTTCCCTTAGCTTAGAGTTCTCAGGAAACATTGACTATTTTCTCTCACTGGTCATAAATAAAGATATTGGGAGTTCCCATTGTGGCTCAAAGGGTTAAAAACCCAATATAGTCTCTGTGATAATGCAGGTTTAATCCCTGACCTTACTCAGTGGCTTAAGGATCTGGCATTGCTCCAAGCTGAGGCATAGACCACACATGCAGCTTAGATCTGGTGTTGCCCTGGTTGTGGAGCAGGCCAGCAGCTGCAGCTCCTATTTGACCCCTAGTCCAGGAACTTCCATATGCCACAGGTGTGACTATAAAATAATAAATAAATAAACAAACAAACAAACAAACAAACAAGCCAAATTCTGTTAAGTCTGCCTCTCAAATGCATCTAACCACTGTCCCCTCCTACCGATCGCTAATGTCAACATTTCCAGTCTAAACTTTTAAAGTAGCTTCATCTGTGGTTTCTCTGCTCCACGCCCCATTTCTTCAAGGCATCTTTCACAATACCAGCAGAATCATCTTCTGGAAACATAAATCAGTTCATTCCCCCTCACTTTTCAAGGCAGTAAGAGCAGAAAACTAAACACAAACAAATGAAAAAGAAAAAATGGCACCTCTGAAGTGATATTTGGAGTGCCCTGATGTCACAACTTAGTGTATCTAGTTACTAGCTACAAAGACTTGGCTGCTTGAACCCTGCAAATGCTAGCACCCTTTCTGAAAAGCCTTCCTTGATAGACTGTTATTCATAGAGACTGAGATCAGAGTCCTAAGTTGAGCCAGGCTTTTGTCTCTCATACCTCAGTCCATGCTCCTGCTCTTGGCCAGGCTCCAGCCACATATGAGATGACTTATCTCCAGATACAAAGTCTTTTTGTGTCTCATAATGCGCATATTCCTTCAATCTGAGGCCCCCTTGAAATACTGACTCAAATTCTACTTTCTGTGTAAAATCTTTAAAAATAAGGAGTTATTTCATCCTCCAGACTCCTTCAACTGAATGTTTAAGCCTCTAAGATAGCTGTTGTTTAATTCTGTCTTATTTTTTTTATCCTTTGGGGATACATGTCTGTTCTATTAGAATGTACATGCTTAGTGACACAGAATTATGTTATTCAGGTTTTGACTAACAAGTGATGAATTAACCAACTCATCCAGTTTACTGAGGACTTTCCTGGTTTTAGCACTGAAAAGACCAGATCCTGGGAAACTCTTTAGGGTAAACCAAGGTGTACAGCCCCCTAATGTACAGCACTGTGCAAAGAATGTAGAAGAGTTATAAAACATCACTGGGAGAGGCAAGACTTTGATTAGCTGTTATACATGAATCTTCAAAGATTTCTTGGAGTTCCCATTATGGTGCAGTGGGTTAAGAATCCTACTGGTATCTATGAGGATGCAGGTTTGATCCCTGGCCTTGCTCGTGGGTTAAGGATCTGGCATTGCTATGAGCTATGGTATAGGTTGCAGACACAGCTTGGATCCTGAGTTGCTCTGGCTGTGGCTGTAGCTGACAGCTGCAGCTCTGATTTGACTCCTAGCCTGGGAACTTCCATATCATGCAGGTGTTGTCCTAAAAAAAAAAAAAAAAAAAAGATTTCTTCACTGTGTGTTCCTTAACCTACAATTCTTGGTTGATATTAATGTGGAATATTGAAGATTATATTTCCTTACTCATCTATATTGGGAAGATTTGATTATTTTAAAAGGTTAAAATAACCTTAAAATAAATTAGTATTTTGAATATTAAAAGATTATTTAAATCAGATGGCTAATCTCAAAAGACAGAAGTTGAAATGCTGCTGGAAACTGTTGAGTAGGAGGGAAGAAAAATAAAACAATCTAAGCCTATATTACATAGTCTCAATTAAAATGCTATTGGATTCATTCCTTTGTTTCATGCCACTGTGTATAATTATAGTACACAAAACTTCCAGATCTGCCTGCTATTAAGCATTTAAAAATATCCATTCCAGATTTCCAAAACAAGTTTCACATTTACAATAATTATATCACACACATGTGCAATGCTTAGATTATATTTATCATGTCACCTTAAATTTAGACTATATATATTAGGTTTGACTTAATCATTTTCATATGATGCCTTGGACATTTCCTAATAGAGCAGGAAGTAATCCTACTTGATAGAAATTCACAGGTGCTAGATAGACACTTGATTTTGCAATATGTTCTCAAAGAGAGATAAGAAAAATAGTTTCAGAACTATTGGACACCTGTCCTGCACAGGTACACCTTTTGTTATGGTAACACATCTCCAGGCTCTGCAGAGCACACCTGGATGCTGCCAGGGCAGGCAAATCGCATGACATGTTGGGACAAACCATGGATTGAGATTCAGAATACCTAGGTTTTGGTGCAGTTGAACTCTCTGGCCTCTAACAAGGAGATAATGCTATCTGTGTAATTAGCTGTAGCAAAAAACTTCATAGAATAATTGTGAAAGTGACTTTCAGGTCATAAAATGCATCCTATTGAGGCATTTTTTATCAGGGCTGCAGATCAGAATAAACTGGGTACCTTCCAAAATACAGGTGGGTCCCACTCCTGGGATAGGTATCAGAAATACTTTTTTTTTTTTTTTTTTTGGCCATGTCTACAGTGTACAGAAGTTCCTGGGCAAGGACTCGAACCTGAGCCACAGAAGTAACCAGAGCCACAGCAGTAACAACATCAGATCTTTAACTCACTGAGCCACCAGGGAACTCCCAGGAATATATTTATTTTTTAAGGCCTTTTTGTAAACTACTGGGCCAGTGCAAGATTACATTAGCTTTCTAGAATGATGGATCTGAAATCAAATTCTTTCCAAATCTCTTAATAATGTCATGACTTTGAAATTCACATTAATTCATTGAGCCTCAGTTTCTCTAACTTGAAAATGGGAGATATAAACATTTCTTTGCAGGGTTTTTGTGTAGAGATGTAGGTAAAACCTCTAGTCAGAGTAAATATCTTTGGGGGTCTGATAAGTAACTAAATACCTGAAGATTATAAGATAAAAGGGAGTGTTGAAGACCGTGTCTAAATGGACGATGCAAGCCTTAACTAGACATTTTTTTTTTTTTTTTTTTGTCTTTTTGCTATTTCTTGGGCCGCTCCCGCGGCATATGGAGGTTCCCAGGCTAGGGGTCGAATCGAAGCTGTAGCCACTGGCTTACACCAGAGCCACAGCAACGCCAGATCCGAGCCGCGTCTGTGCTACACCACTGCTCGCAGCAACACTGGATCCTTCACCCACCAAACGAGGCCAGGGATTGAACCTGCAACCTCATGGTTCCTAGTCAGATTCGTTTCCACTGCACCATGACAGGAACTCCACAACCGGTATTCTTAATACAGTTCTTAAATTTTTCTAATGATTAGAAATATTTGGAATTTTATGTAATATTTTTTGGAACAGAGTTTATATTTTGTTAAAAATTACTGGAGTAGAGTTGACTTACAATGTTGTGTTAGTTTCAGTGTACAGCAAAGTGAACCATTATACATATACATATATCCATTCTTTTTCAGATTCTTTTCCCATATAGAATATTGAGTAGATTTCCCTGTGCCATACAGTAGGTCCTTGTGACCTATCTATTTTATAAATAGTAGTGTGTATATGTTAATCCCAATCTCCTAGTTTATCCCTCTCCCCAAGGTTTTCCCTATTTTTTTTTTTTTTTTTTTTTTTTTGTCTTTTTGCCATTTCTTGGGCCGCTCCCGCGACATATGGAGGTTCCCAGGCCAGGGGTCCAATCAGCTGTAGCCGCCAGTCTACGCCAGAGCCACAGCAACGCGGGATTCGAGCTGCATCTGCAACCTACACCACAGCTCACGGCAACGCCAGATCGTTAACCCACTGAGCAAGGGCAGGGACCGAACCCTCAACCTCATGGTTCCTAGTCGGATTCGTTAACCACTGCGCCATGACGGGAACTCCACTTTATGGTTTACTTTTTGAAGCCTCTCCCTGATATCTAACAGTAATATTTACCATTTGCAACCTTACCATGTGCCAAGCATTGAGTTGTATTAAAACTGACTTATTTAGTTTTCAAAACCCTGTTACAGTAAGATACTATACTTAAGATTATTTAAGATTATGGTGATTTATTCTCCCTAACATTATTTATTTTTTGACTGCGCACAAGGCATGTGGAAGTTTGGCCGCACACAAGGCATGAGTCGGACCCAAGCCACAGCAATGACCTGAGCAATAGTAATGACAACACTGGATCCTTAACCACTAGGCCACCAGGGAATTACACTATTGTCTTTTTTTTGTGTGTGTGTGTGTGTCTTTTTGCCTCTTCTAGGGCCGTTTCCCAAGGCATATTGAGGTTCCCAGGCTAGGGGTTGAATCGGAGCTGTAGCTACCCGCCTACGCCGCAGCAACGCAGGATCCCAGCCGCGTCTATGACCTACACCACAGCTCACGGCAACGCCGGATCCTTACTCCACTGAGCGAGGCCAGGGATCCAACCCTCAACCTCATGGTTCCCAGTGGGATTCGTTAACCATTGCGCCACGACGGGAACTCCACTATTGTTTTTAAAAATGAGGACTCTGAGGTGAAATGAACTGCTCCAATTCATGTGGTTGGGGCAGGCAGAGCCGGGCTTCATGCTCACAGATGTCTGCTTCCAGCCTCTCCCTTTTTCCCTTAGCATCAGACACTTCATAATGATGTAAATTTTTCTTTTCAAAATTCACGTTCAATAGCAATTATTTTGACGAATGATCAATGGTGACTTGCTATTATCCAAGCACCACTGCTTGCAAAGCCTCTCTCACAGACAGCCTTCGAGATTAGATATGAACTGTCTGACTTGGTCCAAAGCTCAGTCATGTTCTACTTCACCTCAGCTGCTATGAGAGCAAACCTGGCCTTTTCTTTCGTTTCTTTTACACTTGGGGTTTCTATTTGAGATTTTTTTAAGGAAGGGTCTTGCAGATACTAACAACACATATACACACATACACACACACGAAAAATACTCTGATGTGATAAAGACCAACTTCCTGAGCCTGCCACTGAAGACTCCATAATCTGACTGGAATTTCCTTCTCTAGCATCCCTTCCTCATTTTTCTCCCCCACCCTTTGTTTTGCACAGCCTGCTCCAACCAAAACTGACCAGTTATTAGTCCTGCAGGCAGCATCCTTCCCATCTTCATGCTTCAACACCAGATACTCAGCTTTCTCCTGAATCTCTGAATTCCACTCCATTCCAAAATTCCATTTCAGGCTTGGCTATCATGTCAGCCCTTCTAGGAAGGCTTTCCAGAATCCTTCTCAAGGAAAGTGTTTGAGCTTTGGACTACATCAAACCCAAGTTCACATCTGATCTTCAGCCTCAACTAGTTTTATATTGGTGGATTCTTTAAAAATGTCAGCATCTGTGCCTATAAATAAACCTTAGACTACAGTGCCGACAGGAAGATTGATTGCACAAGCAAGAAACATAGGCACTAACAACATGCTTCAAGTACATCAATGATGTCTTCCTGCCTTAAACTAGAATAATTTCTTCTACCTGCTTATTTATGGAAATGGTACAGAAACAACTGGATAGCAATGGGGAAACACAATTTGAGCTGGATGCCTAGTCTCATTCCTTACACCAAATAAATTTTAGATGAACCCAGGTTTTAAATATAAAAAATGATATGTCAACAAGAACAAAAGAATGGAAGAAAACACAGGTGAATTTATTTATGAATTGGAGTAGAAAATGCCTTTCTAAGTAGGACACAATAATCAGAAGATTATATAGTGAAAAGATTGACGATGATAGCTAATTAAAATTTTTCAATGTTCCTATAGTAAAAACCCCCAAACTATAAAAATTAAATTATCAACTATAATTTAAATTATATCAAACTGAGAAAATAATTTTAACTTTCTTAATTTACAAAGAGCCCTTATATATCAACAAAAAATATTAAATACTCCAATAAAAACAAAGACAGTAGTTCCCATCATAGTGCAGCGGGAACGAATCCAAATGGAACCATGAGGTTGAGGGTTCTATTCCTGACCTCGCTCAGTGCAATAAGGAGCCAGTGTTGCCATGAGCTGTGGTGTAGTTCTCAGATGAGGCTTGGATCTGATGTTGCTGTGGTTGTGGGGTAGGCTGGCAGCTGTAGCTCTAATTGGATCCCTAGCCTGTGAACCTCCATATGCTGTGGGTGTGGTCCTAAAAAGCAAAAAAAAAAAAAAAAAAATTAGGAGTTCCCACTGGGCACAACAGGATTATTGTCTCTGCAGCGCTGGGAAACACGTTTGATTCCTGGCCAAGCATAGTGGGTTAAGGATATGGCATTGCTGTGGCTGTGGCATAGGCCAGCAGCTGCAGGTCAGAGTTGACCCCTAGTCTGGGAACTTCCATGTACTGCAGGTGTGGCCCTAAAAACAAAAAAATAAATAAAAAGTTTATTCCTTTGACTCACCACTCCCATTGCTAGAAATTTAGCTTGGAAATAAATTCAAGATCTACGCAGGAATAAGCTAGTTACAAAACTTTTTCTAATGGAAAAAAAAGTTAATTATTTGTTAATAGATGCCTGATAAATTGAGCCATGATACATACCAAACACAGACTTCTGTGCAGTTGTTTATAAAGTATGACATTGATGAGGATATTTCTAAGGTATATTAAGTGGGGAAAAAACTGATCCATTTGTACATATTTGAAATGGGGGGTGGGGAGGTTGAGTGTGTATCAATATACATACACAATGTATATGTAGATTTTTCTAGAAAAATACCTAAAAAACTGAAGTTACTTTCAAGGAGAGGAACTGAGTGGGGAAGGAGGGGACATGTAGAATAGAGGGACATTTTTATGTCATGCCTTTCCCAACCAGCCTAGGGCCTGGGTCTTTTGTATATTACATTTACATTGTAAATACCTGGTAAATATTTAATGTACTATGGCCATTTAGTCTTAGCTTGTCAGCTAGGACAACTAGAGATGCCCGAAGTTTTGAGCACCGAATATAATGTATTAACTGGGTTAATAAATACAATTTACTCTTGTGTCGAAGTTCAAATTTTTTTTTTTTTTTTTTTAGGGCCCTACCTGTGGCATACAGAAGTTCCCAGGCTAGGGGCTGAATCAGAGCTACAGCTGCAGGCCTATGACACAGCCACAGCAATGCAGGATCCAAGCTATGTCTGCAACCTACACCACAGCTCACGGCAACGCAAGATCCTTAACCCACTGAGCGAGGCCAGGGATGGAATCTGCATCCTCAGGGGTACTCGTTGGATTCATTTCCGCTGCGCCACAATGGGAACTCCCAAGTTCAAACATTTTTTTTAGAGAGAAGGGCTTGAAAGATTGGAACCACTGGTGATAGAAAGGGATAAAAACAAAACGTGTATAGCAATGATGGGCTTTCCTTATGCTGTTGCAAGGGAAACCCAGAAAGGGGAGATGAGACCTTAAGAACAATTTGTGTTATTGCAACCCCACCCTAACAAGTGATTTGAAAATGTCACATAGTATCTATCTTCAATACCAGCAGCTGGGAACTTTTTAAGCATCAGCAGTTCTTATTATTTTTTAGAATGAAAACTGAAAGCACTGCTTTATATAGAGGCCATCGCCATCTGCATAATCATGTTCATAAATAAATGAAATCTAACATTTTCTATTTTCTAACAGTGAAAATGTGGCTCTGTGAGCTTATCACTTGCTCAGGTTTGAAGGTAATCAAACTCAGAAACAATAGAAAAGGTCTTAAGGAGTTCCCACTGTGGCAACATGGGTTAAGAGTCCAACTGCAGCAGCTCAGGTGTCTGTAGAGGTACAGGTTTGATACCCAGCCCAGTGCAGTGGGTCAAAGGATCCAGCATTGCTGCAGCTATGGCTCATATTCAGTCCCTGACCTGGGAACTTCCATATGCTGTGGGTGCACCCATAAAAAAAAAAAGAAAAGGTCTCAAGCCCAGTGCCAGCCTAATACCCCCACATTACATTAGGGGTTGTTGGCACAATTCCACTGGGGAGGGGCAAGGCCTCCCCACTTACATCACTTACGTCATGTACGTAAGGAAGGTGCTCAGAGGCTCCAGGGAATGATTCCGGAAATACTCAAATTCTCTGCATAGCTTTTTCCTCATCTCTGTGTCAATAATGGAAACAGTAAGAGGATTTGGTTGATTAGCCAAGAAGTTGCCGTAATCAGTGGTCTGGAGATGAATTTTCAGATCTGAAATTAAATGAAACACCAAATCAGGTGAAATTTTGAACATTCATGAATTTATGCTAACTTATGATAATTGCATCTCATTATTATTATCTTATTAGACCTTAACATAAGGGCTACATATGATTTAGACTTGAGTGTTAATCTTTAAAAAATTCAGTTTTCATATAGATATTCTAGTAAAACATAAAAATGTTCAATACCTAAAAACCCTGCTATTATTTAGCATAGCTGAAAAGAACGTTACCAACCAACTAGTCCAGAGATTGAGAATTGGTTTTACCTGAGCCAGCTTCAGTCGTTTGGAAAACTAACTGGTTTGCTAAGTAAACTGTTAAAGAAGGATACTAAGGCTCAATCCCAGCTTGATGGGAAAAAAAATTATTACTGATATTTGCTATGGGCATGGGAGGTGAAATAGGCAGCCATCAAAATCCTTTGATTAAAGATGAAGAAACTGAGTTTCAATAGGGCTAAATGGGAGTTACATAGTAGTAGAGATGACGCTATGAAAGGTCTCCTTACTCTTAAATTCCAACATCATTTCCATGGGACCATGCTAGGCATCTTTTTTTTTAATATATTTTATTTTAAAAAATATAGTTGATTTACAACATTGTGTTAATTTTTGGTGTACAGTAGTTTAGCTTTATATATATGCGTGTGTGTACATATGTATGTGTGTGTTCTAAGAATATATATATATATATATATATTCATTTTCAGGTTGTTTTCCATTATAGTTTATTACAAGATATTGAATACAGTTCCCTGTGCTATACAGCAGAATCTTGTTGTTGCCAGCCCATCCTTTGAATGGCATTATTTTGGGTTACCAGATAATTTAATTCATTTCCAATTTCACTTATTGTCATTTCATCTTGAACAAACCATTTGTTTTCTTCGCACCCAGTTTTGTGAATACTGATTCCATCCCACTCTCTAGAAATGTCCCCTTTTCAGATCACTCATTATAATGTATCCTTCAACTTTATTTATTTTTATTTTTTTGTCTTTTGTCCTTTTTAGTACCACACCCACGGCATATGGAGGTTTCCAGGCTAGGAGTCTAACCGGAGCTGTAGCCAATGGCCTACACCACAGCCACAACTATGCCAGATCTGAGCTGAGTCTGCAACCTACACCATAGCTCACAGCAACGCCAGATCCTTAACTCACTGAGCAAGGCCAGGAACTGAACCCGCAACCTCATGGTTCCTGGTCAGATTCATTTCCACTGCACCATGATGGAAACTCCCTCCTTCAACTTTAAAATAACAGTTACTAGTGATTAAGTGCTTATTGTGTATCAGGTCGTATATCAGGAGTATATTATCTCATTTAACACTCATGGCAGCCATAAGAGTTAAGAATGATTTTTACCCTCTTTTATAGATAAGAACCCTGAAACTCAAAGAGGTTAATGACTTGCTCAAATTCCCATTGATAAATGGAGTGAAAGCCAACCAGTATTAGAAACCTGCATTTTATTTCCAATGAATTAAATTACATTATCAATTGTCTTGTAAAGCCTTAATTCTGTTTGGCAGAATTTTCCAATCTCATTCAGCTGGATTTAAAAGTACTTGGTTAGCAGAAGTTCCCTGGTGGCTCAGTGGGTTAAGAATCTGGTATTGTCGCTCCTGGGTTGCTGTTGTGGCATGAGTTCATTCTCTGGCCCTGAAACTTCTGCACGCCATGGGTGCAGCCAAAAAAAACCTCACAAACAAACAAGAAAATACTTGGGTAATACTTGTAGCACAGCATTAGTCTTAATATGTTAACTCCAAAAAGGCAGTTCTGCTTTCTTAGTTATAGCTCTTATCTTTTGGTTCCTTGTATAGTACCTAACACATAAATGTTCTTAAATATCTGAATATCGAAAATGTCTTTGGCACCATCTACACACAACTGCTGCCAATATGGTATCCTAGAGCTTATTACATTTTTCTTTCAAACATTTATTAGCATCTATTATGTGCTCTTAACCACAGGAGACCCAAAGATGGATGAGATATATTCCTCTTCCTTAAAGAAACACAATTTGGTGGGGGTGGAGCCACAATAAACATGTTTCAAACAAGTAAGTTCAGTGATAAAGATAACCTTGATTAATGGAAACGTAGAAAATGAGAGGAAGATTCACAGGGATGAGAGCAAAAAAGTCTAGGAAAGTTTCCAGAAGAAGGTTCAGCCAGAGGTGGGCAGTAAAGTGCTGCAGAAGGGTACAAGAAAGGCACTCTATGAATTAGCACAGGTATGGTAGGCGCAAGAACAGTTCAGAGTTGTTCAAGCATTGAGTGGGAGAGAGGAGAAATGAAGCCAAGAGAGGGAAGCAGGGGTTGTCCCTAGGAAGGCATGGTGTGACCACCTTCATCCTAAGGATAACAGGGAGCCCATATGGGCTCTGAACTAGTTGCTCTGGTAGCTAGGGGGGAGGGAGGACTTGCAGTTAGGCACTCAAGTGGTTCTTGAGTCTTTGAGCTTCAGGAGACGGGCATCCTTTCTCAGTGTCTGGAGTAGATCATGCATCAGAGATGCTCTTCACCTGACTGCAGAATTTATTTGCCCAATTACCTATTTAATTAATTTAATTAAAAAAAAAACCCTGTAACTCTTATGCCATGTCATTTGGCTTTTATTTTGATAGTTCAGGTTTTTATGCAATTTGACAGTTTGCATTCTCAGCACTGAGGAATATTTGCCAACAGAAGTGACACAAAATGGTATTGCTTCCAAAAACCATGATATTTTGCTCATATGACATATGTTTCCTTTAAGCAAAATAACTTCCAAACCTTTCAGTTCCAGTGAGATTCTGAAATTAAATGTCTCAAGTAAGGAAACCTGTAATACTGTGGTTGGTGGAGAGACAGTTGGGATAGAAGGAGCTCTGTGTCCCCAGCCCCAAGATGATCCAAGTAACATGTACATTCTGTTTCTAACAAAATCTTAGGACCTGAAATATTTGCTCTGAGATAATATCATTATCACTCAGTAATGACAAGAATGCTTATAGCTTTCTAGCTTTAAAAATGGAATCAAAAATTTTTTTTCCTTGCATTTCCCCAAGTGCTTATCTAAATAAGTAGGCAATGAATTGATGGTTGTGGTCAAATACATTTGGAATAAACAGGCTTCTTAACGGTAGGAACTGAAAGCCTTGAATACATTAATTGGAATGATTTCTTTGCAAAGAGTTTGGTACAGAACCTCCCAAGCTACTAGAAAACAATGGAGCCACCCACAGAGAACACTTTGGAAAATTGCACTCTTTTTTTATCCAGAGTGGTGTGGCAAGTGGCATTTTTTTTTCTCTTTTTATTCAAAAGAGGAACTGTGAGATCACTACCAACTAAATCAGTTTTATAGCTCCCAAACACAATAGCATAAAGGGAATAGATTCTGCTATTATAACAAGGATCAGAGGACATCACCCAGAGTAGCGTATATGCACATGTGTCTGCATGTTTGTCCACAGGGTCATAATGTAAAAATGTCTCTTCTGTGGGCTTCAGTCACTGGGTTCAGAGAATCATCCTAGATCCCTTTGCCATGAAGATAGGACAACTATCTGGTCATTATCTCCTCACTATTAATTTGTTGGGCAGATGATTTTTTTTCTCTGTGCCACTTGCTGTTGGGACTTTATAAAAATGAATGTCCAAACCTTTCTCACCTCACTCAGGTAGGTAATGGCAGGGAAGCACCTTCAGAGGTACCTGTGAAGAGTGCTATCTTCAAGCAGACCCCCTCTCCGACCCCACCCCTCACTTCCCCATCCTCTGCTGGTGCTGAATGTGGGAAATTACCTGGCATTTCTGAACTTACTTTCATCTACAAAATGGATATAGAGGCTAAGCTTTCCAGGGAATTTTTTTAAGTTTTATTTTTTATTTTTGGTTGTGTCTGTTGTAGAAGTTCCCAGGCCAGGGATCAAACCCAAGCCACAGCAATGACAACATGAGATCCTTAGCCTGCTACTACCAGGGAAATCCTGTTGTGGGGTTAAAAGATGATGTAGATAAAGAGTCTTGCTTTTGTTTTTTTCTCACTTGAACCCATCTATTTCCAAAATAATTTGACTCAGTTGGCTAAAACTTTAATTTTTATTCTCTAAACCAGAATTTTCCTGAATAATGTAATGGAATCTGTCACAATATCTTTTTTTTTTTTTTTTTTTTTTTTTTTTTTTTTGCTTTTTAGGGCCACACCCACAGCATATGGAAGTTCCCAGGCTAGGGGTTGAATTAGAGTTACAGCTGCTGGCCTACACCACAGCCACAGCAATGCCAGATCTGAGCCGTGTCTGAGACCTCCACCACAGCTCATCACAACGGTGGATCCTTAACCCACTGAGTGAGGTCAGGGATCAAACCTGAATCCTCATGGATCATAGTAGGGTTTGTTACTGTTGAGCCATGATGGGAACTCCTAATTATTTATATTTTAATAAACCTATCAGTAACTATAAAACCAGACTCTTCTTGCTCCATTTTTGCTAAGGTGCTGCCATTCTCATGGTGATAAAACCTCAGTCCTCTTTGGTGCTTTATTAACTTCAAATCCCCTTCATTGTTCCTTAATATCTTACCAGATTTCCATTCCTTATATCCCCGGTTTAGAATGACCATCTGACGCCTAGATCACTATGACAATCTTTCTTAATAGATTCTGCCAAACTCTGCATGTACTTCATCTTTGCTTAAGAAATATTTCAGTCTTAGTTCCTGCTGCGGCACAGCAGAATTGGCAGCCTCTTGGGAGCCCTGGACGCAGGTTTGATCCTCGCCTGGCATAGTGGATTAAGGATTCCAAGTTGCCTCAACTGTGGCTTAGATTGCAACTGCAGCTTAGGCTGATTCCTGGCCCGGGAACACCATATGTCTAGCTGTGGCCAAAAAGGAAAAAAAAAAATTGATCTTATAATGATCCTATAAGTAGCTTGGAGCTACTGAGTTTTAGGGAGATTGAAAACAACTTTCATAATACTTATAGAGTGTTTTATCACTAACAGATGATTTTAATATACATTATCTCTTAACCTTAACAATAACCCCCATTTCACAGATGAAGAAACTGAGTTTCAAAGAAATAACTTGTTTGTGTGTTCTATACTTACAAGTGTTTGACTGAAGATTCAGACATGTCTCTTTCCTCATTCAATATTTTGAAGCTTTATAATTAGATAACGTCTTTCAAAAATTTTCCCAGCCTAAAGTCCTGCCTTATCTCCAGGTATGATAGTAAAGCCAAACTGCTTTACTCTTCACCTGTATGCTTTTGTTTTCAGTCTGCAGTTTGCTAATTCTCCGCATGAACCTAGAATGTCTTTTTATCTCAACTTCCCTCCCAACACCTACCACCTTCATCTCATCAGCATTTTCCTAACCTGCTGTCCTCAAGATGTGATTCACTTTCAAATATATTTCCCATTTATAGGTTCAAACTCTTCTTATATTTTTCAATTGTTTTTAATTACTCATAGAATGAGTATTTCCAAAGCAAACCAGGGCTAATTGGAGGTGAATAAGATCAATTACTTAGAATCATATACCAAACACTATTAACCATAACCAGGAAATGTGAAGGATTATTTTAGGAATTAAAAAGTCCAGCAGAAGAGGGCAAATTAATTCTTGTTGTATATACACTGCCCTTCTGGGGGTGTTCTTATAACTGCCCAGGAATTCTTATGATTTACAGTTTACAAAACATTTTCAGAAATTTTGAATTCCCTGGGTATCCAGGAGTCAGGCAAGGGAGATACCATCTAAATATCAGATAAGAAAGCACCATGGCTAAAAGTTAAGCAGCTGGCTTGACCTCCCTAAGCAAAAAAGTAGAAGAACAAGGACTTAAACAAGCAGACATTTCTAATGTGTATTTTCGGATTCTTATTATGTGCAAAACATGGCCTTAGGCTAGGGAAGCTAGGAGACAAAAAAGAATAAGGTGTGGTTCCTACCTTAAAAAAAAAAAAAGGCTTAAAAATTTCAGCTTTATTGAAGTATAAATGACAAATAAAATTGTAAGATATTTAAAGTGTACATGGTGGTGATTTGGTTTACGTTTCCATTGTGAAAGAATTCTCCCATCTAGTTAATTAACACCTCCATTACTAGACAGAGTTATAGTTTCTGCCCTTGAGACATTTACAGTTAGGAGGGGATAGATTCATTTATTCATTAAGGAGTTAAGCCCTTAACTGTGATAATTCAGGGGTAAGATAGAGAAATGAGACAAATGTCCTGCCCCAGGGTGACATACTTATGCAAATGTCACAAATACTGCACAGAATTAGGTCCACTGCAAGGTATAGTAGAGCACAAAATTGAGATTTATCAATTCTATCACAGTAGGGATATACTAGAAAAGGGTTTATAGAGAAAGTGATTCTGCAGTGGAGGCTCTAGAGAGGAATGAAGTGCTCTCCAGGCAAGCAGGACAGAGAATGACATTTGTGGCTGAAAATAACTATAGAAAAGGTAGAAAAGTTCTGAGGAAATGTTTACCAGGTAGAGATGGGACAGACTGCTCCAGCCTTTTAAACTAAGTGATGTTTATCCTGCCTGATAAAGCCATGGAAGTATTAATGAACAGAAAATTGACAGTACTGTATGGATGATTTTTATGTGTTTTTTTTTGTTTTGTTTTGTTTTTCCTTTTTTGGCTGCCCCATAGCATATGGAATTCCCTGGCCAAGGATCAGATCCCAGCTTCAGCTTCCACCTGAAGCACAGCTGCAGCAATACTGGATCCTTTGACTCATTGTGCTGGGCTGGGGATCGAACCTGCATCCTGGTGCTGCAGAGATCCAATTGTGCCACAGGGGAACTCCTGTATGTATGTATGTATATATATATATATATATATATATATATATTTTTTTTTTTTATTATTATTATTTTCCCACTGTACACCAAGGGGGTCAGGTTATCCTTACATGTATACATTACAATTACAGTTTTTCCCCCACCCTTTCTTCTGTTGCAACATGAGTATCTAGACATAGTTCTCAATGCTATTCAGCAGGATCTCCTTGTAAATCTATTCTAAGTTGTGTCTGATAAGCCCAAGCTCCTGATCCCTCCCATTCCCTCCCACTTCCTGTATGTATATATTTAAGACAAGGTAGAGAAAGTAACTGCTATTATTAGAGGTACAAATAATGTCTAAGGGAGCTTGAAGAAAGCACTTTGAAATAAGTCTTCATTCTAAGTGAAGTGTTTAATTTAAAAAGTAAGTAGTAGGTGGAAGTTCCTGTCATGACTCAATGGTAACAAACCGACTAGTTTCCATTAAGATGTGGGTTTGATCCCTGGCCTCGCTCAGAGGGTTAAGGATCGGGCATTGCCATGAGTGAGTGTAGGTTGAAGACATGGTTCAGATCCTGCGTTGCTGTGGCTGTGGTACAGGCTGGCAGCTGCAGCTCTTATTCAGCCTCTAGTCTGAGAACTTCCATATGCCACAGATGCAGCCCTAAAAAGACAAAAGACAAAAAAAAAAAAAAAAAAAAAAGTAGTAGGTACAAATACAGGTAAACAGTAAAAGTTTTCCTACTTGTCACCTACCTGTCCACCACCCCTGCCATTCCTTACTATCCCCAGTAACTGCTATTTTTAGTTTCATTTGTATCCTTTCACAGTTTCTTTGTATCTGGACAATCCTAGAGAAAATATATTTTAGGCGTTCCCATTGTGGCGCAACAGAAACAAATCCAGCTAGTAAACATGAGGTTGCAGATTTGATCCCTGGCCGCCCTCAGTGGATTAAGGATCCAGGCATTGCCATGAGCTGTGGTGTAGGTCACAGACACAGCTCAGATCTGACATTGCTGTGACTGTGGCATAGAACAGTGGCTACAACTCTGATTCGACGTCTTGCCTGGGGGGCACATTTGGATCCTCTGATTGGTTTCAGGTGAGGATGCCTTATTTGCATGGGAAAAAGGTTATAGGGAGATGCTCTGAAGGGCATTCCTCTGATATCTGCATGTGTCTTCATTATTTGATTGCAAGCCTCCTGTTTTTGTTAACAATAAATGGCCTGTTTTGAATCACCAGGATCAGAGTGGCTATCTTTTTGTCTTATTTATTTATTTTGTCTTTTGTCCTTTTTTAGGGCCACACCCAGGATAGGGGTCTGATCAGAGCCATTGCTGCTGTCCTACTCCAGAGCCACAGCAACACCAGACCCAAGCCGCATCTGCTACCTACACCACAGCCCAAGGCAATGCTGGACCCTTAACCCACTGAGTGAGGCCAGGGGTCGAACCCCCAACCTCATGGTTCCTAGTTAATTCATCTCCGCTGTGCGACGACAAGAACTCCAGAGTCCCTATCTTATCCTACCTAACACATACATTTGGAATTTTGAGGTCCAACTATTCTCCTTTATGGTTTCTTATTTTTCCAATGTTTTTATTCTCTAAAGTGGGGGTCATTTTAAGTCAGGGACTGTCTTTTTCATCTTTACTTCCTTCACTCTATCTAGAAAGTGCTTAATACACGAATTAATTCCCACTTGCAGGCACAGGTAGAAAGGAATGAAGGTCATGTCACTTGGAAAATATGTAACTGTGAGGTATAATCAGCTCATCTCATCCTAGTCCCAGAAATGATGGCAGAGAAGATGAAGTTAAGGTGCTCTCAACACACCCTGAAAACCAGGGGACATTTGCACCACATATCTTAGAAAAGGCTATTTCTTACTAAATTCTAGATCTCTGAAGTATTAACTTTACTACTTTTTTTTTTTCTCTTCTTTTTAGGGCCACTCCTGCTGCACATTGAGGTTCCCAGGCTAAGGTTCAAATTGGAGCTGCAGCTGTCGGCCTACACCACAGCCACAGCAACACAGGATCCAAGCTGTGTCTTCATCTACACCACAGCTCACTCACGGCAACGCTAGATCCTTAACTCACTGAGCCAGGCCAGGGATGAAACCTGCATCTTCATGGATACCAGTCAGGTTTGTAATCTGATGAGCCACAATGGGAACACCCTACTTTTTCTTTTTTGAAGAGGAAAGAATATTCACAACAGTCTTGTTTGTAATTTTAAAAAGACTGATGAAAATAACAATATTGCCAAGAAAAGACATGGAGGAACCTCAAATGCATGTTACTAAGTGAAAGAAGCCACCTGAAAAGGCTATATACTGTATGACTCCAACTATGTGACATTCTGGAAAAGGCAAAACTATGGAAGCAGCAAAAAGATCAGTGGTTGCCAGGGGCAGGGGCCAGGGGGAGAGAGAATCCTCAGAGAACAGAGGATTTTTGGGTGAGTGAAAATACTCTGTGTGATATAATAGTTGTGGATACATGTTATATATATTTGTCCAAACCCAAGATTATACCATACCAAGAGTGACTGAGCTGTAAACTATGGACTCTGGGTCACTATGATGTATCTGTGAAGGCTCACTAATTGTAACAATGTACCACTCTGGTGGGGGATGTTGCTAAAAATAGGGGGAGACTATGCATGCATGGAGCAGGGGTTAAATAGGAATCTCTGTACTTTCTTCTTAATTTTGCTGTGAACATACAACTGCTTAAAAAAAAAAAAATGCTTTAGGAGTTCCCACTGTGGTGCAGCAGCTTGAGGGTCTGGCAATGTCTCTGAGGCAGTGCAGGTTTGACCCCTAGCCTGGGAACTTCCATTTGCCACAGGTGCAGCCGAAAAAGAAAAAAAAATTGAAATAAAAAGTTTTAGAAGTTCCCCTTGTGGCTCAGCAGAAATGAATCCGACTAGTATCCAGGGGGATGAGGGTTTTGATCCCTGGCCTCCCACTCAGTGAGTTAACCATCTAGTGTTGCTGTGAGCCATGGTGTAGGTAGATAAGGCTTGGATCCCAAGTTGCTGTAGCTATGGTGTGGGCTGGCAGTTGTAGCTCTGATTCAACCCCTAGCCTGGGAACTTCCATGTGCCACAGATGCAGCCCTAAAAAGCAACAAAAAACAAACAAACAAACAAAAAAACAACAAAAACAAAATAAAACAAAAAACAGAAAAACCCCACATTACTCAAAACAAAACCAGTATTCTTCTAAAGACTATTTTATACCCCGTAACATTATTATTTGGTTCTAGTCACTTTTAAAGAACTTTCTAAAGAAAATTTTTTGAAGCTGACTAATCAATTAACTGTTTATTAAATTTTTAAAAAGTTTATTTTATTAAAATATAGTTGATATACAATGTGTTAATTTCTTCTGTATAGCAAAGTGATTCTGTTACACAAAAATATAATTTTTTTTCATATTCTTTTCCATTATGGCTTATCACAGGATATTGAATACAGTTCCCTGTTCTATACTGTAGGATCTTGTAGTTTATCCATTCTCTATATAAAATTGTTTGTAGCTGCTAATCCCAAACTCCCAATCTGTCCCACTGCCACCACCCCTCCCCCTTGGCAACCACAAGTCTTTAAAGAACTTTTATTTAAAGTCACTTTTCAAGAATTTTCCATAGGAATATAGCCTCCAAGCAATCCAGTGACATAGGCCATGTGAAATGACTTCCTCTCCTGTCTGTGGGAAGGACTGAGTCACAGAGGTTCCTAGTGACTAGTTCAGGTCATTGTTAGTCAGGGTCAGGACCAGATGAATATTTCTGACCACACTCACACAATCATAAATATTAGGCCTTTTCAAAGCTTTTTTTTTTTCTTCAATCTTCATATTTCTCTCTTCCAAATTTACCTGAAACCTTATATATTTCTAGGAGGTAGTGCTAAAACAATTTGTTGATATTAGTACACTTTTCTTTTAAAGACTAGAGGACTTTAAAAGGCTAAAGGTGAACTGAATCTTTGCCAAGTTAGCTTTTCTTTACAGAAAGTACCTGCTTCAATGTAAAGTATTATTATGATAATCTTTTACCTATGCTTCTTTACCCATAATTTATATGGTGCATATTATGTGCAAAACTAAATAGAAATTCTAAAGTGATGACTGTTGCACACCTATAAATTTAATAAAATTCATTAAGTAATTAAAAAAAAGAAATCCTAAAGTCTTTGTATTCTATCCCAATAGATAAATCCTTTATTTATTTATTTATTTTAGCTATTTTAGGGCCACACTGCTACATATGGAGGTTCCCAGGCTATGGGTTGAATTGGAGCTACAGCCGCCAGCCTACGTCACAGCCACAACGCAGGATCCAAGCTGCGTCTGTGACCTACATCATAGCTCAGGGCAATGCCGGATCCTTGACCCACTGAGCAAGGCCAGGGATCGAACCTGCAACCTCCTGGATCCTAGTTGGATTTGTTAATCACTGAGCCACGAAGGGAACTCCCTAATTGTTGTCCTTGATTCTTCTCTTTAACTCAAGCCAGCTCACAACGTGGTTGGGTTTCTGTTAGTGCATTCACAGATGCAACAGTGGCATTGCTGTTCTCAAGTGATTTACTTCCCAACATTGTATAAAATAAACAGGCAGGACAGACTTTATTATTTCCTCTATAAAAAGGGAGCTGAGAGGAACATAGACCTATTTGTGTATCTTCAACTCACTCTCAGCAGGGAGACATTTTAGTGGAAAAACACATGCAGAGGTCTAAACACCTGACCCCTGACAAGGCTGTTAAGAGTAGTCACAGCCGCTCTAAGCCTCTGAGTCCTCAACTGCTCACTGAGGACATAAAACCCTTACTTTGTTTAGATTGATTTTCTCAGCAGTCATTAAAACCCAGCGTGAGGGCTCATATTTGATATCCCCAGGCGTCTCCAAATAGATTGGCAACAGATTCAAACACAATTGAGAAACAAATGGTTGAAAAAAAATATTACTGGGAAGAAAGAAAGGTAGCAACCATGAGATATAACTTAATAAAGTCGAGGTGTATATGCAGGGTTTCTTACCCAGGGAGATGGGTGACTTCAGGTGGTCCATGACCCCCTGATATTATATGGAAAATCCTATGTGTAGGCACCTGTTTTTTTTTTTAAAGTTCATTTTTCAGGTGTTCAAAAGGCTCTGAAACTTTTCCTTCTCTCCCAAATTGAAACTGAGTGTAGTGTCTTTCTGAATTTTTTAGTGAGCTTGGCTAAACCTTGTTTTGTATCATGAAGATATTTTACGTACTGTTTGTGTTTAAGTTTGCATTCCTCAGCCCATTTAAAAGCTTGACTGAACACTATTTAGAATTCAGTCAAATGGCTTCTCTCAGAAGCACTCATTCTGCCCTGTGTTCATTAATTTTTTCTGCCTCAATTTATAACAATTTTCTATACATAATTAACATCTTCCAGGCACCAAACTCCTAATTAAATATGCTGAAATGATTTAGGATTTGGGGCTATATTGTGATTATTTCTAGCCAACAGAATTAGTTTTCATCTATAAGATCTGTCTAGCTGTTTCTGTCTCTAATGAAGGAGAGGGTCTCTGTCACCTTGGACAGTTTTGCCTTAACTCTGGCTTTAACTGGTCAGAACAAAAAATAAGTGACCTCAGGGACCTCAGCTCTACTTGAGAAACCTTCAAATTCATCTTCACGTTTGTTGTTTTGGTTTTGGCCTTCTACTACTCTTGCCGGCAGTCTTGATCCTTATTGCTTTCTTGCTTTTTCTAGAATAATCTGGAAGTTTTAAAACACCTTACTACTGACATTATTATATTGATTTTATAAGCATGTTTTAAAATAAGGGAAGGTAGCTGTTTTTAATAATGAAAATACTGTATTTGGTATGTGAAATCTTTGATAAGGTTTTGGAAATACTGTAGCTTAAAGGTAATTTCCAGAAAGGAGGGGGAAATGGTGAGCTATTAGTCAAAGAATACAAAGTGTCAGTTATACAAGATGAGTAAATCCTAGAGCCTATAGTACACACACACACATACATACACAGAGGGCAAGAGAAAAACTTTGGAGGTAAATGGATAGGTCTATGGCATAGATTGTGGTGATGATTTCCTGGGTGTATACTAATATCTTTTTAATATAATAATTCAATGAATTTTATTTTATTTATAGTTGTACAACCATCCTCACAACCTCACAATCTTTCTATTTTTTTTTGCTTTTTAGGGCTGCACCTGCAGCACATGGAAGTTCCCAGGCTGAGGGTTGAATTGGAGCTACAGCCGCCAGCCACAGCCACAGCCACAGCAACATGGGATCCGAGCCGAATCTGCTACCTGCACCACAGCTCACAGCAATGCCGGATCCCTGACAAACTGAGCGAGGCCAGGGATCGAACCTGAATCCTCATGCAATAGTAGTCAGATTTTTTTCCACTGCGCCACAATGAGAACTCCCATGCCAATGTCTCTTGATTTTTTTTCTTAAGCTTTATTTAAAAAAAAAACCTCAAATATACATACTCTCATACTAATAGATACTGAGAAATGAGATAGAATAAAATTCTCTAGACCAAGGTTTTGGGGGTTTCTTAACTATAGCTCATTGGACAGTTTGGTAAAATCATTCTCCAAATAATATTTATAAATAATATGTACAATGAAAATATATAGTATTCAAAGGACACTAAATATATTAAAATATAGTTAAGATATTTAAAATTTATATAACGTGCTTCTTTATTAAGACATGAAATATCAAGGAGGAGTGCAAATCTAGTATAATTTTGTAATAGTGAAAATATAAATGATATTTCAAGGTATCTGCAAGAACTGTATAAGGATATGAACATACTGCCTTTTATTGGTGACAAAAGTTTTAACTACTGTGATTTGTTGCTTGCAGTCATAAAAGGAAATGCTAAATTTCACTTAGGGAATAACGAAAATAGAGATGTAATTTTTTTTTTTTTTTTTTTTTTTTTTGCTCTTCCAAGTTCATGTAGCCCTGAAGTCTTGGCCTTGAGAATAAGAGCCTACCCAGAACTCTCAGGCCTTGAGACTAAAGCCCCCAATCTAGCTTCCAGCAGGCAGCATCAGTCGTCCATCCCCCCCCCCCCCCCCCCCCCCCCCGCCCGCTTCCCCACCCCACACACCTTTTTTTTTAAGGTGAAAAGGGTAGCACTTACCTTCCAGAGTCTCACACTGGACCAGGTTGATGTAGTCCTGCTGGGTCAGGAGGCCAGCTTTGCACCCTCGCACCAAGCCCTCCAGGTAGCCATGGTCCACATTGAAGTACAGCTCAGCGCCCTCAAACATGGAGGAAGCAATCACTGCCGACCTAGGCTGAAACAGCTCTGTGTCCTGACCAGCCCTGAAGACGTGCACCAGCCTGGAGAAAAGTACTTAGCTCTTGCCAGGAGTTATTGGGAAGTGATCTCTCAGCTGATAGTCAGGGTTTTCATGACTAGTTTCCTCCGCTTTCAGTGGCTTTCAACACCATGAGCTCAGTCCTGTTTTTACCTCAACAGTGAATCAGCTAGATAACCTTAGTGAACCCAGGAACCAAACCCCTGCTATGAGGCGGGGGAGGAGGTCAGGTGAGGGCGGGTCAGGGCTCTGCTCCTTCCCTACCAGAGCAACTAGCGCCTTCCCAGCTTCGCTACTAGAACCCCTGCTACAACTGAACATTTTGTAAACTTTTCTTCCCATGTAAGCTTCTGAGGTTTCCATTGTAAATGACATTAGTTTTAAACATCTTGAGAACTATTAAAAAGAAAGGAAGGGCTTTAAAAAATTAACTTAATGTAAATAGATCAAAGGCAAGTAGGCAGTTTGGAGATCCTGGAGAAGCTAGTTCAGCAGCATGGGGTGTTTGTAAAACAAAAGGCCAGGAATGCCTTAACCTGGCCAAAGCCTGGTACCTGCTTCTCTCCCCACCCCCAGTCTAGGCGCAGAGACCAGAAAACAGTCCTGGGAGCAGGTACACAGTCTTGTGATTCTATAGTAATAAGCCACTACCTTTGAAAAATACTAATATGATAGTATTACCCACATTCCAAATAAGGAACCAGCTCTCAGAAGCCCTGAGGCAGCTCAGAATGCAGTTTATTTAAGCCAGGACTTAATTGTTGTTTCATGCGCCAAAAAAGAGTGTTAGTTTTCCTCTATGCTTAGCTCAAAAATTCTATCAAATATAGAGTTCCCTGGTGGCCTAGCAGTTGAGGATTTGGCATTTTCACTGCTGTGGCTCTGGTCACTACTGTGACATGGGTTCATTTCCTGGTCTGGGAACTTCTGTATATGACAGATCCTGATCACAATTTCACATATGTAGTATTTCACTTTCACATATGTTGTGCCAAATTCTTAACTGAAAGGTCAGAAATTCGCCAGTCTCTTCTCAATATTTCCAAACTGAAAGAAGCTCGGTATGATTGAGTCAATGTAAATTCTGTTTTAGTTGTTGGAAATCACAGAGAACCAAACAGTGTAGAGCTTTGAACGTATTCAATAAACAGAAGTTATTATTTTCTTTTTCATTATCCAACCCTCCCCCCAACATACTCAAACTCAAAACTCAAATTCAGACTCAAAACTTGACCTCAAAACTCAAAGCATACTCAAACTCACACACACCCAAACTCCCTGGGTATGTTTTAGATTGAATTATATATGAATTTACCACTTTGGTAAATTAAAAAAATGATCGTGGAAGTTCACATGTGATGCAGCGGGTTAAGGACCCAGCATTGCTGCAGCTGTGGCATAGGTTGCAATTGTGGCTTGGGTTTGATTCCTGGCCTAGTAATTTCCACATGCAAAAAAAAAAAAAAAAAAAAAAAAAAAAAAAAAAAAAAAAAGTTGCATAACAGCAATTTTATATAGTTCAATTTGATACAAACTTACAATCAAATAAATAAATTATTAAAACAAAGACATCATTTCCTAATTACTTTTATTTATGCACTTGAGGTAATTTATACCTCTTGTATGTATATGGTAGATATTCTGTCTAAAAGGGTACATGCAACTCTGGGTTTCATGATGTCCCAATGGTAGCTTAGAGGGGACCATAGTGGGAGTTTTCCACCATGAAAAGAGGCAAAAGCTACAAATTAGGGTTTGATTTGTTGCTGGTTATTGTTCAGAATTAAAATAGTGATGAAAGAGTTCCCACTGTGGCAGGATCGGCAGCATCTCTGCAGCACCAGCAAATGGTTTGATCCCCAGCCTGGCACAGTGGGTTAAAAGAACTAGTATTGCTGAAGCTGTCAAGTAGTTTGCAACTGCAGCTCAAATCTGATCCTAGCCTGGGAAATCCATATGCCTCAGAGCAGCCAAGAAAAAAAAAAGTGATGCAGAAAATGCCATTAATGGAAATTAAAATTAAAAGTGTGTGGTATCTATAGTTACATTGTGAATTGCAAAAAAATTGAAGAAATAGTCTTTAGTATTCAAAAACCATTGTCTGACTCAGCAAAGAAGCCCTCATGTTACATATGTCTTCATCATTTCATCTTTGTCCTACTCAGTAATATAAATACAAATATCAACCAACAATCATTGCAACTACACTTGCTTGTCAGTGGCAACCACAGGTTGACAGATACTAGAGATGAATAAAAATCAATGGAAACATACTGTGGAGTTCCCTTGTGGCTCAGTGGGTTAAGGATCCAGCATTGTTACTGATGCAGCTCTGGTTACGCTTTTGGTGCCAGTTCTATTCCTGGCTGAGGAACTTCTGTATGTTGTGATTCCTTGTGTGGATAAAAAAAAAAAAAAAAAAAAAAAGATAAAGTATGGCTTAATAAACAAACAAAAAAATGGAAACGTATTATGAAAATCAATCGACTATATGGAATTTATAACAAAGAATATTGTTTTATTGTTATTTGTGCATTGGGAAATACACATGCTTTATATTAATAAAATATGTGATAAACATATACAAAGATGTTGGGGGGAGAGCCAGTTGTTAAATATTTACAGCACCACACAAAATCTTCATAGTTTTGCTAAGAACTAATCCTGACGTCAACATGCTCAAAAAAGAATGGATTTTGTGTGAGTGTGTGAGAAAGACTTCAGTTTGCCATATTTTATATTAATAATCAGAAACATGTTTTACATGTCTAACATGTAAAATGATAGACATTTACTTCCTCTGCTTTTATGAAGTTGGAGGAGGAGACAGGCCAAGTATTTCCTTTTTCTTCTCATTATTCTTCTAACCTCGCAAAAGCAAAATGTCTCATTCCTGCTAAGAAACTCAGTACAGTGAAAAATACCTGGAGCTTCTTCATAAATGGGTTCTTTCAAGAGTTCCCTGGTGGCAAGTTGGGTTAAGAACCTGGCATTGTCACTGCTGTGCCTCAGGTTCGATCCCTGGCCCAGGAATTCTGCATGCTGCATGTGTGGCCAATAAATAAATAAATAAATAGGTCCTTCTGGTGGAAACATAATAAAAATTTCATTTCAGTATTTAAGCTACTTAGGAGAGTGGGCTTTGGAGTGTGACAGAGAGTGGGTTTAAGAGACTTCCTCTCTCTGAGTGTCAGTGTTTTCATGAGTAAAATGAAAATAATAACATTTATCTGTTTGTTTTAAACATTAAATAAGATAAAATCCTTAAAATGCTTAGCACCTGTGGGCACATATGCTAACTAAAAAGCTACTTCAGTGGCTTCTCCTCTTTTATCTGTTACCTCAAACCACAGTAATCTTAATGCATTAACTAGACTGAGTTGCTGAAAGCCAGGAACAGGGGCTTCTTCCTTTTTCTTTCTCTCTCTCTCTCTCTCTCTCTTTCTTTCTCTTCCTTCCTTCCTTCCTTCCTTCCTTCCTTCCTTCCTTTCTTTCTTTCTTTCTTTCTTTCTTTCTTTCTTTCTTTCTTTCTTTCTTTCTTTCTTTCTTTCTCTCTTTCTTTCTTTCTTTCTTTCTCCTTCTTTCCTCCCTCCCTCCTTCTCTCCCTCTCTCCTTCCTTTCCTTCCTTCTTTCTTTTCTGTTTAGGACCTTACCTGTAGCATATGGAAGTTCCTTGGCCAGAGGTCAAATTGGAGCTGCAGCTGACACCACAGCCATGGAAACACTGGATCTAAGCTGCATCTGTGACCTATGCCATTGTAGCTTGTGGCAAAGTGGATCCTTAACACACTGAGCCAGGCGAGGGATCAAACCTGCATCGTCATGGAGACAACGTCAAGTTTTTAACCTGCTGAGCCACAGAGAAGACTCCAGGAACAGTGTCTTATTCATTTTTCTTTCAAGTGCCTAGTACATACCTTGAGGGGGATAGATATTCAATAGCTACTTGTTGGATAAAATTGACCTCACAGAAGTTTTAGTTCCACATTTCTATAGGAAACACTATATTTGGAAAGTATATCTGAAGAATGAAAGTATTGTGTGGTTTTTGTAGCATGATATACACATAGGGTATATAGGATTTATTATTACTTTCTGTCAATTTTAAGAGCTCCCAAGAGTCATTATCTTCATAACCATTAGAGGATTAATTTATTCTTCTGAAGAATGGGGATTCTTTTTTAGAGAGATACAATGTCTAATCTCTTAAGAGTACAAAGTTTCATTTTATTCTTTTTTTCTTTTTCTTTTTAGCTTTGCACCTGCTGCATATGGAAGTTCCTGGGCTAGGGGCTGAATTGGAGCTGCAGCTGCAGGCCTACACCACAGCCACAGCAACACCGTATCAACCTGCATCTGTGACCTACGATGCAGTCTGTGGCAACACCAGATCCTTAAACCATTGAGCAAGGCCAGGGATCAATCCCACATCCTCTTAGATACTAGTCAGTTTTGTTACCACTGAGCCACAATGGGAACTCCCAAAATTTCTTTTTAGATGTAATAGGCTCTCCTAGTGAGGAAGGAAGGGGAACCAGGCTGCTTCCCATGAGAAGTCAGTCCTCTGGACATCACCATACAGTCAACTGAGGCAAGCCAAATTTTTCCCAAACGCTGAGGTCATTGTCCAGAGTAGACAGCCATACCCGCCCTCAAATAGTTCCTAGGAGTGTCTTTAGAGGCACTATTGTTTAGGATACACCTTGGGGTGGGCCCAGGATGCCATTCTCAAAGACACAGTCAAAGACCAAGGCAAAGCCCGTTCCTAAAGCTATTAGCACTTAAAATAAACAAACAAACATTAAAACTTTTTGGAGTTCCCACCATGGTGCAGTGCATTAAAATTCTGACTGCAGTGGCTTAGGTCTCTGCAGAGGTATGCATTCAATCCCTGGCCTGCAGCAATGGGTTAAGGAAGGATCTGACATTGACACAGCTGTGGCATAGGTCACAGCTGCAACTCAGATTCAATCCCTGATCTAGAACTTCCATATGGTGTAGGTACAGCCATAAAAAACAAAACACCCCCCTGCCAAAAAACCCCAATAAACCTTTTTATTATAGGATATTTCAAACATATATAAAAAGAAAAAATGCTATAATTAACACCCATGTATCCATCACCTTGCTGCAACCACTATTCACTCAGGGGCAATCTTGGTTCAGCTTTATATGGATCAGGAAGCTCTTTCCCTATAGGGGCCAAATGGCAAATATTGTAGCCTTTGTGGACCATATAGTCTGTTGTGACTATTCAACTCTGCCCTTGTAGTGAGAAAGCAGTCATAGATAATGCAAACATTACTGATAAAACTGTGTTCTGATAAAACCTTACTGGAGTTCCCTGATTGCTCAGCAGGTTAAGGATCCAGCATCACTCCAGTGGCTTGGGTCATGGCTGTGGTGAGTGTTTGAGCCACGGGTGCAACAAAAACAAAGCAGAACAAAGCAAAACAGAAGAACTATATTTACCAAAGCAGGTGGCAAGCCAGATTTGGCCTCTGGGCCATAGCTTTTTCCCTGCTCTGTATCATTGCTCACTTCCCTCCTTCCCTGAATTATTTTCAAGTAAACCTAAGATATCGTATTATTTTATCCATAAATATTTCAGTATCTCTAAAAGATAAAGAACCTTAGACAATTATATAATACTGTTATATGTACGAATTATGTAGTATAATATAATCATAACCTATTATACCTGAAGTTATTCAGGAAATCCAGTTAATATCCAAAGTTCTCAATGTATTTTTTTTATATTTTGTTTGAATGAGGAGACATTAAAATTGAGTTATATGTCTCTTAACTTTCTTTTAGGTACCTTTTCCCTCCCACTAGCCCTGCTTTTGCTTAATAAATTTTTTCATAAGTTCTAGAGAGTTTTCCACAGTTTGAATTTGCTGATTATATCCTGAGGTGTCATGAATCTTGTTGCTCTAACTCCTGTTATTTCTACAAATTGGTAGTTAAAATATGTGCAGCTAGATCACTTTCGTGTTTTTGTTTGTTTTTTTTTTTTTTTTTTTTTTTTTCCAAGAACACTTCACAGCAGTGTTGAAGGCTTCCATCAGAATGCATGTATGCATGTAACATGTCTCTCTTTCTCTCTCTCTTTTTTTTTTTTTTTTCTTTTTAGGATGCACCCAGGGCATATGGAGGTTCCCAGGCTAGGGGTCTTAATTAGAGCTACAGCTGCTGGCCTATGCCAGAGCCACAGCAATGCCAGATCCAGATGCGTCTATGACCTACACCACAGCAATGCCGGATCCTTAACCCACTGAGCGAAGCCAGGGGTAAAACCCGAACCTCATGGTTCCTAGTTGGATTCATTTCCACTCACCGTGACTGGAACTCCCTCCCTCTTTTTTTAAATGTTGTCGGCCATTTATGGTTATCACTTAGATCTGCTGTTTCATTCAGTCACAAATGATTGCATTTTAGTTTATTATTCCTTTTGCACTTATTTGCTGCAGAACTTACAGAAAAAGAGCCTTTTCAAAATCAACTATTGGTTATGCTAGTTTACATTTCATATAAGAAAGACAGGATAAATACTAAACTTGTCCCATTTACTACCAATTTTCCAAAGAAGTTGGTTCCCTAGCACCCTCCAAAAGTAACAAATAATGTTTTTTAAAAAATATTATTATTATTATACTATTATTTTTTTTAGCTACACCCATGGCATGAAGAAGCTCCCGGGCCAGGGATGGAAACCGGGCCATAGCTATGATAACCCTGAATCCTTAACTGCTAGACCACGAGGGAACGCTAAAAAAAACCCCTGTTATTAACTTAAGGATTTAAGCATAGTCATCATGTTCTTCACCATATATCTCGTGATCTGTGACAACTTCCTTTCTTTCTATAATAACAGACTGTTCCATGCTCATTTTGTATAATTTTTGCCCCGACCTGAAATCAACTGTTTCTCCAAGTAGTTCTGGTTTAACATTGCAGTTCTCATTGAATGTTCAGAAAAAGGCAAAGTCTGTGCAGGGAGTGGGCAGTGGGATAAGTGGTGTGATGGCCCCACATTCTAAGGTGGCAGATTTCTAAGATTTAAAGGGTCATTTTGGTTTTGAACCACAAGAGGTCACCATAACATTACAGCAAGCATTTTTTCATCTTATTTACCTGTCAAAAAATACAATTCCGCTGAGTAAATTTGGAAATATAAATGGCTTTATTCAACAATTCATGAACCAGGAAGCAACCCATCATGCAACTAGCAGGAGGCTCCCATGAGTGGTACTTGATGGAAGGCTTTTATGGACAGGAGGGTGGAGTGAGGAAGTCATTAATACAGGAAAAAAAGGATTATTTTGGGCTTGGGCAATTTCTTTGGGGAGAGAGGAGACCCAAGGATTTTATTATGAAAATTACTTCTACCTCCTGGGAGTTGGGGGTGGGAGTGGAGGAGAAGGTCCATATTCTAACCAGAAAGCTCCATTGGATTAAGATTACATTTCTGAGGAAGGTTTTAGGTTAGGTATTAAATCTAGTTTTGGTATCATGGCTTTAGCACAAGTGACGCCATTTGGGTCTATGGTTTTCCTCTTTAACCTACATTACATATAACTTTTCTCATTTAAAAAAGTGACTTTGCACTTTAAACACGTGACTTCTAGTTGTTTACATCAAAAGATGTTTTTGAACATCTCAGTGTGGAGGTGTTCTACTAGCCCCAAGATCTTACTTTGCTACCCAAATCATCACTGGTAGGCACTACGATGAAAGCCTTGCCTTTCATCCTCCTAAACAACAAATGATTTTACCTTTTTGTTTGTTATTTCACAGGCTGGTTCCATACCCTCCATGTATACTACAACTTGTCTTAAGGATCTACAATTTTTTTTTTTTTTTTAAGGGCTGCACCTGTGACATATGGAAGTTCTCAGGCTAAGGGTCTAATCAGAACTACAGCTGCCGGCCTACACCACAGGGATCACAACACGGGATCCGAGCCGTGTCTGTGAACTACACCACAGCTCACCACAATGTCGGATCCCCAACCCACTGAGAAAGGCCAGGATTCAAATCCACATTCTCATGGGTCCTAGTCGGGTTCGTTAACCACTGAGCCATGAAGGGAACTCCCAGTATTTGCAAACTTGTTTTAGGGATCCACAAACAAAAAGAACAGAGTGTCACTATCTCATCATCCAGTTACACATAGGATAAGTCACAACCCACTGCATTTGCCCACTGAGAGTACATCCCAAATTCAGGGACTTAGTTTTAAAAAAACAGGATGAAGGAATTCCCTGGTGGTGTAACCAAGCAGGACCCTTTAAGGCCTTCTTGGGACAGGCCCTTCCCCCATATCCTCTGCTTTAGCTCCTTTCTGAAGTATAACATGTATCTAGTTGGAGGTTTATAGGAACATCATGACCTGATCTCTGTGGACAGTTATAAGAACAAAGGATTTCTGCACCAAAAACTTTGCAGCAATCAACCAAATTCTTCCCTCACCTTGCCTTTAAATATGATTTGTAATTTTTGTTAGGATGTGTAGGATATTTGAGGGGCATGAGCCACCTGGCTCCTTGCATGGCCATGCAATAAACTTTTTCTGCTCCAAATTCTAGAGGTTTTTGGTTTGTTTTGGCCTCACTGTGCATCAGGCACACAGACTTGAGCTAACTGTGGCACAACGGGTTGAGGACCCAGCATTGTCACTGCAGCGGCTTGGGTTGCTGCTGTGGCATGGGTTTACCTTGCCCTGGGAATTTCTGCATGCCACGGGTACAGCCAAAAAAAAAAAAAAAAAAAAAAAACGAAACCAAAACACAAACAAAAAATCAGGTTGACTCATTCTGTGTTTTGAATTAAGTCTCTAGAGAGTTAAAATGCATATCTCAGGATGAATTTCAATGACCCTGGATTCTTGAATCTTCCCATACACATAAAAGCATTAAACTCAACTTGAGGTATCTGTTTTTCTTTTTTAAATATAATTAGCAGTAATATTTAAACAAGATGTATGCTGGACTACACGTATTCCCAGCCCCAAATTCATATATATGTACTGGGTCTTCCCCCACTTCTTCAGAGCATTTAGAGCCCTCTGAGAGGCTATTCTCTGGGCCAAGTCCTCAGTAAGTTCCCCAAATAAGATTGAAACTCACTACTATTAAATCATGGGTCTGGGAGTTCCCATAATGGCTCAGTGGAAACTAATCCTATTAATATCCATGAGGATGCGAGTTCAACCCTGGCTTCACTCTGTGGGTAGGGGATCCAGCATTGCAGTGACCTGTGGTGTAAGTCACAGTCTCAGCTCGGATCCCATATTGCTGTGGCTGTGGCATAGGCCAGCAACCATAGCTCCAATTTGACCCCTACCCTGGGAACTTCCATACTGCCACAGGTGTGGCACTAAAATGCAAAAAACAAAGAAAAAAAAAGAAAAAGAAAATTCGTGGATCCTTCCTCCCCTCCACTAGTGAACAATTTCTTGAGAGATATTCTGTGAGGGGAAAGAAAAGCTCTGTGAACCAACAGGTTACATAGTATATCCCGCCTTGGATAATCAAAGTGCATGTTAACATGTCACTGAGAAGGATACTTTGGGGCCTTCCCAGGATAGGCACTCCCCCATATTCTCTGCTTTAACCTCTCTCTGAAGTATAACGTGTATCTTATTGGAGGTTTACAGGAAGATAGTGACCTGACCACTCTGTGGACAGCTGCAACAGCAAAGGATTTCAGCAGGAAGAAATTTGCCACAACCAACCACACCCCTCCCTCACTTTGCCTTTAAAAAATGCTTTGCAATTTTGGTTCAGGGAGTTCTGGGTATTCTAGGGGAAACAAGTCCCCCTTCTCCTTGCATGGCCTTGCAATAAAATTTTCTCTGTTCCAAATTTCGAGATTTTGGTTTGTTTGGCCTCATTGTGCATAGTGCACACAGACTTGCCCATGAGAAGTCCTTTGGTGATTAAATCTGCTTAACATTATAACAGCATTTTCCAAACAACTGATTGGACGATGGCTCCTTTTGCTTGGGCAAATAATGTCTTTAATAACCTGAAGAAGCAGTATTTTTTGAGGTATTATTTGAGAAATTCTGAATTATAATATTACTTTTTAAATGCTAAAAAATTCACATCATTCTATTCTATGATGTTATCATACGATGTTATAAAACTCACATCATACTATTGTATGATGAAATATTCATTTTTCGCTTTAGTTATATATTTTTGAATTCCTATGTATTTTCAGATACTATAGACTTACTATGTTTTCTTCTGCCCTCCAAATAGTTCCCATTTTCAATTTTTTGCTGTCTTGATGGCAGACATCCCAGGACCTATCTTGCTATAGCAGTAAGCTTGTATGGTAATCACATGAACTAAAGATGGAAAATATATCAGTAAGAATAAAAAGTGGCATTTTTATGCTGAGAACACTACTTCTATGAGAAAATATGAATTAAGAAAAAAGAATTACTAGGTAGAAAGGTCATTATTTTACATTATATCAAGGTCATTATATATTATGTATATATTATTAAAAATGTCACAGGGAAAAGATTTGTAATCAGAAAAGTTTTTATACATACAACCTTATAGTCTTAGAAAAGGAAGGGATATTATCAAAAAATAATTTGATAGAATGTCATACCAAGTGAAGAAATGGAGAAGAACTGATAGTTTTTTGGTGACTAATCATTAAATTTACAGATATCTCCAAGACTTAGAAGTATCTATTTCCTAATAAAGAAAAACATGTTTCCATGAAACTCACATCAACTAGTTCTATTTCTGAATGATATAGGGTTTTTTTTAAAGGGTTATTTTATTTAGTTTTCCAAATTCTCTTAAAAATGTTACAAAGTGGCTTTTAAAATATTTGAAATTATTTTTCACTTTTTTTCTGGAAAAGAAATTTCCTGATGTAAGAATTCTCCAAATGCCATATATACAGCTATAAAACACTGGAAATTATAGAAAACTTAGGCACAACAAAAATAGCCTTCTTTATGAGGTACCACCTCACATCTGTCAGAATGGCCATCATTAACAAGTCCACAAGTAACAAATGCTGGAGAGGGTGTGGAGAAAAGGACACTCTCCTACACTATAGGCTGGAATGTAAATTGGTATAACCACTATGGAGAAGAGTATGGAGGTAACTTAGAAAACTGTACATAGAACTACCATAAACCCCAGCAAACCCACTCTTGGGCATATATTCGGACAAATCTTTTCTTGAAAAAGACACACGCACCTACATGTTCATCCCAGAACTATTCAAAATAGCCAGTACAAGGAAACAGTATAAATGTCCTTCCACAGATGAATGGATTAATAGGATGTGGTATATATACATAACGGAATACTACTTGGCCATAAAAAAGAACGAAATAATGCCATTTGCAGCAACATGGATTGAACTAGAAACTAAACAGAAAGACAAATACCATATGATATCAGTTATATCTGGAATCTAACATATGGCACAAATGAACTTTTCCATAGAAAAGAAACTCATAGACTTGGAGAACAAACTTGTGATTGCCAAGGGGAAGGGGGAAGGAGTGGAATGGACTTGGAATTTGGGGTTAGTAGATGCAAATTATTCCCTTTGGAATGGATAAGCAATGAGATCCTGCTGTATAGCACAGGGAACTAAATATAGTCAGTTGTGATGGAACATGATAGAGAATAATGTGAGAAAAATATGTATTATATATGTGATTGGATCGCTTTGCTGTAAGATAGAAATTGATAGAACCCTGTAGACTGACATTAACAGAAAAAATAAACATCATTTAAAAATAATACTGAAAAAATAGCCTTCTTATCTTAAAGAAATAAAGATCCAACTTCAAAAAACTTAAGGAATTTTACATTAAACAGACATTACAAATCAGTAATGGTAAAATAGGGGATAAAACAAAGATATTTTTACTTCAGGTCATATTTATTCTACAATTTAAAAATGATTTATAGACAAGCAAAAAATATGGTGGTGAAATAGGCTGTGGAGGGGAGATGGGATTAAGATGGCAGAATAGAAGGACTGGAACTCAACTTCTCTCCTAAAAACAACAAAATTTACAACCAATGCTAAGCAATCTTCAACAAAATGGACTGGAAACTTTCAAAAAGATATCCTACTTCAGAAGACAAAGAGGAGGCCACATCAAGAAGTAGGAGGGGAGATTACGTGATATAAGTGACCCCATACCTCCAGGGTGGGAAACTCCACAGAGTGGAAAAAAACTGGTTCACAGAGACTCACCTACAGGAGTGAGAGTTCTGAGCCTCACATCAAACTTCCACATGTGGGGATCTGGCACTAGGAGAAAGAGCCCCTGAAGCATCTGGCATTGAAGGCCACTGGGGCTTGTGTGAAGGATTGCACAACCCTAACCCACAGGACTGGGGGAAAGGGTGACCCCATTCTTAAGAGGTGCACAGAGACTTCACTGTGCACTAGGTCCCAGGGCAAAGCAAAGTCTCCATAGAAATCTGTGTCAAACCTGACTGCAGTTCTTGGAGGACCTCCTGGGAAAACAGGGCTGAATGTGACTTGTTGTGGGAGAAAGACATTGGAAGCAAGCTCTCGGGAATATTCAGCAGCAGTGCTTTTCTCTGGAGGTGGCCATTTTGGGAAAATCTGGCCCCATCTATCAGCGCTGAGAAGCCCCAGGCCAAACAACAATCCAGGTGGGCTCACAGCCCCACCCCTCAGTAAACAGGCTGCCTAAAGACCCTCCAGGCACATAGCTGCCTCTAATCTCATCCAGAGACTAAGCCCCACCCATTAGAGGGATAGTAATCAGCTCCACCTACCAATGGGCAGGCATCAGCCCCTCCCATCAGGAAGCCTACAGCAAGACCCCATACCAACTTCAGCCACAAGGGGGGCAGACACCAGAAGAGAGGCTACAACTCTATTATCTATAAAAAGGTCACCACACCAAAAACTTATAAAAATGAAAAGACAGAGAACTATAATTCAGATGAGGGAGAAAGGAAAAAACCCAGAAAATCAGCTAAGTGATGAGGAGATTCTCAGCCTCCAGGAAAAAGACTTTAGACTGTTGATGCTGAAGATGGTACAAGACATTGGAAATAAACTGGAGGCAAAGATGGATAATGTACAGGAAACACAGAGAAAAGAGTTACAAGATATAAAACTTAAACAAGAAGAGATGCAAAATATAATACCTGAAATAAAAAATTTGTTAGAAGCAGCCAACCACAGAATACAGGAGGCAGAAGAATGAATAAGCGAGGTGGAGGACAGATTAGTGGAAATTATGGATACGGAACAGAAAAGAGAAAAAAGATTGAAAAGAAATGAAGAGAGTCTCAGAGAACTCTGGGACAATGTTAAATGCAACAACATCTGTAGTATAGGGGTGCCAGAAGGAGAAGAGAGAGAGAAGGGGACAGAAAAAATACTCCAAGAGACAATAGCCGAAAACTTCCCTAACATAGGAAAGGAACCGCTCAAACAAATGCAGGAAGTGAAACGAGTACCATATTAAATAAACCCAAGGAGGAATACCCTGAGACACATATTAATCAAACTGACCAAAATTAAAGACAAAGAGAAAATCTTGAAAGCAGCTAGGGAAAAGAAACAAATAACATACAAAGGAACCTTCATAAGGTTATTGGCAGATTTTTCAGCAGAAACTCTGCAGGCCAGAAGAGAGTAGCATGATATACTTAATGTGATGAAAGGAAAAAACCTCCAACCAAGACTACTTTACCCATCAAGGCTCTCATTCAGATTTGAAGGAGAAATCAAAACCTTCACAGAGAAGCAAAAGCTGAGAGAATTCAGCAACACTAAACCAGCCTTACAACAAATACTAAAGGAACTTCTCTAGGCAGAAAAGGAAAGGCCGCAATAGTAAACAAAAATACCACAAATGGCAAGGCTCACCAGTAAAGGTATACATACAGTAAAGATACAAAATCATCCATGCACAGTTATGCCACCAAAATCAGAAATCATGAGAAGAGGAGGGTACAAATGCAGAACACTGGAGATGCACCTGCAATTAAGAGACCAACAGCTTAAAACAATCATATATATATATATATATATATATATATATATATATATATACACTCTTATATCAAAACTTCAGAATAACTGCAAGCCAAAAATCTGAAATTGATACACAAACAAAGAAAAATCAATTCAAATACAACACTAAAGATAGTCATCAAACCAGAAGATAAGAGAACAAGAGAAGAAGGGAAGAAAAAAGAGCAACAATAAAAAAATCCAAAGCAATTAATAAAATGGCAATAAGAACATACATATCAATAACTACCTTAAATATTAATGGACTAAATTTCCCAACAAAAAGACAGACTGGCTGAATGGATACAAAACAAGATCAATATATATGCTGTCTTTGAAGACCCACTTCACATCTAGGGACACATACAAATTGAAAGTGAGATTATGGAAGAAAATATTCCATTCAAATGGGAATTAAAAGAAAGCTGGAGTAGCAAAACTCATATCAGACAAAATAGAATTTAAATTGAAGAGTATTTTAAGCGACAAGTAAGGTCACTACATAATGAACTAAGGATCAATCCAATAAGACGATATATCAATTTTAAACATCTACACACCCAACATAGGTTCAGCACAATATATAAGGCAACTGCTAACAACCTTAAAAAGAAATTGAAAATAACACAATAATAGTGGGGGATTTTAACACTCCACTTACAGCAATGGACAGATAAACCAGACAGAAAATCAATAAGGAAACACAGGCCCTGAATAAAGCATTAGACCAGATGGAATTAATAGATATTTATAGGACATTCCATCCAAAAGCAACAGAATACACATTCTTCTCAAGTGCACACAGAACATTCTCTATGATTAATCACATCCTGGGCTACAAATCAAACCTTGGTGACTTTAAGAAAATTGAAATCCTACCAAGCATTTTTTCCAACCACAATGCTATACAACTGGAAATCAACAACAACAAGAAAATATCTGAAAAAACACAAACACGTGGAGACTCAACAACATGAAACTAAACAACCAATGGATCACCGAAGAAATCAAAGAGGAAATTAAAAAATACCTAGAAGCAAATGACAACAAAGATACAACACTCCAAAACCTATGGGATGCAGCAAAAGCCATTCTAAGAGGAATGTTTATGGCAATACAAGCCCACCTCAGGAAACAAGACAAAGCTCAAATAAACAAGCTAACTTTACATCTAAAGCAGCTTGAGAGAGAACAACAGACAAGACCTAAAGTTAGTAGAAGGAAAGAAATCATAAAGATCACAGCAGAAATCAATGAAATAGAAATGAAGAAAACCATAGAAAAGATCAATGAAATGAAAAGCTGGTTCTTTGAAAAGATCTACAAAATGGATAAACCCCTAGCCAGACTTACCAAGCAAAAAAGAGAGAGGTCTCAAATCAATAACATTAGAAGTGAAAAAGGAGAAGTAACAACAGACATCACAGAAATACAAAGGGTCATAAGAGACTATGCAATTATATACACCAATAAAACGGAAAACCTAGAAGAAATGGGCAAATTCTTAGAAAAGTACAATCTTCCAAGTCTAAACCAAGATGAAATAGAAAAGATGAACGGAACAATCGCAAGTACTGAAATTGAAACTGTGATTAAAAATCTCCCAACAAAAGTCCAGGACCAGATGGCTTCACAGAGGAATTCTATCAAACATTTAGAGAAGAGCTAACACCTATCTTTCTGAAACTATTCCAGAAAATTGCAGAGGAAAGGACACTCCCAAACTCATTCTCTGAGGCCACCATCACCCTGATACCAAATCCAGACAAAGGTCCCACTGAAAAAGAAAACTACAGGGCAATTTCACTGATGAACATAGATCCAAAAATCCTCAACAAAATCCTAGCAAAACAAATCCAACAATACATGAAAAGGATTGTACATCCTGATCAAGTGGGTCTTATCCAAGGGATGCAAGTGTTCTTCAATATCCACAAATCAGTCAGTGTGATACACCACATTAACAAACTGGAGAATAAAAACCATATGATCCTCTCAAAAGATGCAGAAAAAGCCTTTGACAAAATCCAACACCCATTTCTGATCAAAACCCTTCAGAAAGTGGGCAGAGAGGGAACCTATCTCAACATAATAAAGGCCATATATGACATAGCCACAGCTCACATCATTCCCAATGGTGAAAAGCTGAAAGAATTCCTGCTGAGATCAGGAACAAGACAAGGATGTCCGCTCTCACCACTACTCTTCAACATAGTTTTGGAAGTCCTAGCCACAGCAATCAGAGAAGTAAAAGAGATAAAAGAGTCCAAACTGGAAAGGAAGAAGTAAAACTATCGCTATTTGCAGATGACATGATACTCTACCTAGAGAATCCTAAAGACTCTACCAGAAAACTGTGAAAGCTCATCCATGAATTTGGCAAAGTCGCAGGATACAAAATTAATACACAGAAATCAAAGGCATTTCTATATACTAACAACAAAAGATCAGAAAGAGAAATTAGGAAAGCAATCCTGTTTACCATCGCATCCAAAAGAATGAAATACCTAGGAGTAAACCTCCCTAAAGAGACAAAAGACCTGTACTCTGAAAACTATAAGACACTGATGAAAGAAATCAAAGATGACAGAAACAGATGGAAAGACATCCCATGCTCTTGGATTGGAAGAGTCAATATTATCAAAATGACTCTACCACCCAAGGCAATCTACAGATTCAATGCAATCCCTATCAAAGTACCAAAGGACATTTTTCACAGAGCTTGAACAAAATATTTTAAAGTTTGTTTGGAAGCACAAAAGACCCAGACTAGCCAAAGACATCCTGAAAAAGAACAATGGAGCTGGAGGAATCAGGCTCCCAGACTTCAGCCTATACTACAAAACAACAGTCATCAAAACCATATGGTACTGGCACAAAGACAGAAATATAGGTCAGTGGAACAGGATAGAAAGCCCAGAATTCAACCCACACACCTACAGCCAACTAATCTATGACAAAGGAGGCAAGAATATACAACAGAGAAAAGACAGCCCCTTCAATAAGTGGTGCTGGGAAAACTGGACCACCACATGGAAAAGAATGAAATTAGAACACTTCTTCACACCATACACAAAAATCAACTCCAATTGGATTAAAGACCTAGATATAAGACCAGATACTATAAAACTCTTAGAGGAAAACGTAGGCCAAACACTCTCTGACATAAATGACGGCAATATCTTCTCAGATCCACCTCTTAGAGTCATGACAGTAAAAACAAAAATAAACAAATGGGACCTAATTAAACTTAAAAGTTTCTACACAGCAAAGGAAACCCTAAACAAAGTGAAAAGACAGCCCACAGAATGGGAGAAAATCTTTGCAAATGAAGCGACTGACAAGGGTTTAATCTCCAAAATTTATAAACAACTTCTGCAGCTCAATACCAAAAAACAGACATCCCCATCAAAAAATGGGCAGAAGATCTAAACAGACAATTCTCCAAAGAAAACATACAGGTAGCCAAAAAACACATGGAAAGATGTTCAATATCACTCATTATTAGAGAAATGCAAATCAAAATCACTCTGAGGTACCACCTTACACCAGCCAGAATGGCCATCATCCAAAAGTCTACAAACAGTAAGTGTTGGAGAGGGTGTGGAGAAAAAGGAACCCTAGTACGCTGTTGGTGGGATTGTAAATTGGTGCAACCACTGTTGAAAACAGTATGGAGAGTCTTCGGAAAACTAAAAGTAGAATTACCGTTTGATCCAGCAATCCCACTCCTGGGCATCTATCCGGAGAAAACCATGACTCACAAAGACACATGTACTCCGATGTTCATTGCAGCACTATTTACAATAGCCAAGACATGGAAACAACCTACATGTCCATCGACAGAGGAGTGGATAAAGAAGATGTTGTACATACACACAATGGAATATTACTCAGCCATTAAAGGGGAAGAAATTATATGGCATTTTTAGTAACATGGATGGATCTATAAATTATTATGCTAAGTGAAGTTAGTCAGACAATGAGACATCAATATCACTTGCTTTCACTGACATATGGAATCTAAAAAAAGCACACAATGAACTTCTTTGCAGAAGAGATACTGACTCACAGACTTTGAAAAAGTTATGGTTTCCAAAGGAGACAGGTTGGGGGTGGGGGGATGGGCTGGAGTTTTGGGATGGAAATGCTATAAAATTGGGTTGTGATGATCATTATATAACTAAAAATGTAATAAAATTCATTGAGTAATTAAAAAAAGATGTGGTATATATACACAATGGAATACTACTCAGCTATAAAAAAGAACAAAATAATGCCATTTGCAGCAACATGGATTCAACTAGAGACTCTCACACTGAGTGAAATAAGTCAGAAAGAGTAAGACAATTACCATACACCATTTATATCTGGAATTTAAATATGGCACAAATGAACTTTTCCACAGAAAAGAAACTCATGGACTTGGAGAACAGACTTTGGTTGCCAAGGGGGAGGGAGAGGGAGTGGGTTGGACTGGGAATTTGGGGTTAATTAATGCAAACGACTGCCTTTGGAATGGATAAGCAATGAGATCCTGCTGTATAGCACTGGCAGCTGTATCTAGTCACTTATGATGGAGCATGATCATGTGAGAATAAGAATGTATATATTTTTGTGTGCATGGGTCACCTTGCTTTACAACAGCACAAAATTGACAGAACACTATAAACCAGCTATGATGGAAAAAATAAAAATCATTTAAAAAATAAATAAAAATTAAAAATTTGACTATAAAATAAACTAAAATATTTACAAGATAAAAAAATAAGAAAGTGTTTAATCAAAAGTAGAGAGACATTATTTGGTGCATTTTAGCATCACAATGTATCCAGTGTATAATGTTTTTCTGAGAACAAATGGCAGAAACAATAAAGAAAAAATTAAAACACTTCAACACAAATATTTGTGGAAAGGGGATGGTGGAAGCACATTTGTATCCACCACATAGGAATATTTAATTAAATTGTGAAATAACTTTAAGATAGAATGCTGGTTAGCCATTTAAATCATCTTTTAGATAAATTTTTTTGACATGGGAAAATAAGGATAGTGATAGGTGGACAGAAAAGTTACATCACATCATATACACCATGCTATTTTTAGGAAATAATAATAATAATATAATAATATTATAAATAACCTAAAAAAGAATAATAATAATAGAAATGGAAGAAATGACATTTATATACATCCATAAGTTAAAACTATTTTTAATGGTTAGCTTTCTTTATGCGTTTTCAAAAATTTTGCATGACGAATATATTACCTCTGAAAGTAGTTAACAACAAAACTAAACATAATAGAAGGGTTGGTATAGCAACTCCTTTGCAGTGATCAGGACCCAAGTCATTCAGATCTTGCCAGTCTCTCTTCCTCTTTCTCTCCTCTGCTGGGGCTACCTCACATTCTTACTTTTCTGGAGATGATGGCATATGTGTGGGGTCTATGAATTTGCTGTTTGTGGCCAGTTTTGCCATTTATGAGTAATAGCACTGAACATGGTTATGCGTCTTTGACGTAAATTTTTGATGACCTTTTTTTTTTTTTTGTCTTTTGTGTTTTTTTTTTTTTTTTTTTTTTTTTTAGGACCGCACCCGCAGCACGTGGAGGTTCCCAGGCTAGGGATGGAATCGGAGATGTAGCTGCCAGCCTACACCACAACCACAGCAATGCGGGATCCGAGTCTCCTCTGTGACCTACACCAGAGCTCTCGGGAATGCCACATCCTTAACCCACTGAGCGAGGCCAGGAATCAAACCCTCGTCCTCATGGATACTAGTTGGGTTCATTAACCACTGAGCCACAACGGGAACGCCCCTGATGACTTTAATTTGAATGTCTAAAACAATATTTTCTGGAGTTCTCTTGTTGCCTACTGGTTAAGCATCCAGCATTATCATTGTGTGGGGAGGGCCAAAGAAAAAAGGTAAAGAAAAAAAGTTTTTCTTTTTTTCTTTCTTTTTTTTTTTTTTCTGGCTTTGTCTGCAGCACACAAAAATTCCCAGGCCAGGGATGGAACCCAAGCCACAGCAGTGACAAAGCAAGATCCTTAACTACTAGGCCATCAGGGAACGCCCCCCAATTTTTTTAAATTGTGGTTTGTAGACCCATTTTCACTGGTCTGTTGAAAAGGCAGATTCTTAGGCTCTTCCCCAGGCTTAGTGAATCTGAAATTCGGAGAATGGTGCTCTGGAATTTACATTTTTAACTAGCTCCCAGAATTATTTTTATGCAAGTTAAAAGTTTCAGAACCTTTAGAAATGACTGGGTTCCATAGTGAAGAAAATGAGAGCAAAAATATTAAACTCTGAATATTTATCAGATTCCTCTGAGCTATTTTTCCGGCAGATGGTTTTATAGTCAATATTTTTAAAGGCAAAAACATAGGCACAAATCAATGGTAATAATTTTAATAACCTAAGAGCTCCCAACCTGCCAGAAATTTTCTGTTTCATTAAAGCACCCAGCATGTATGCAGAAAATGAAGTAAATAAACCAAGAAGCAATGTCTTAAAAAAAAAAGAAAGAAACAAAATAGCATTTCAGAAATAAAACTTCGAATATTGGAGGAATCAGTCTGGATTTAAACATTCTCTGCTATTCTTGATGCCAAATAGCACCAGGCAAATTTGGACACCAGAGGAATTAACAAGGTGAAAAGATTTGGTCTTGAAAGCTTTCGCAGCTGGCTTCAGCTTGACCATGAGCTTCTCTCGGGTGTAGGACTGTGTCCTATATTCTGAGACTGACATTTGGAAGGAAACAGTGACCTCCAATTTCAATCCACAGCAGGTTTTTCCAAAACATTGGAGAGAGAAAATTGGTCTCAGACTAACAGTTGGAGAGAAAGCATTGCCAAGGATGCAATTGATGTTGTCCTAGGAAGATAAAGCTATTTCCCTAGAGAGAAAGGCTTGTGTGGGAATAATAGGTAGCTGAGAAGTATCATCTGGTGGAAATGCCTTGAAACCACAAGTCAATTAAAAACCAAGTTTCTTTCCCCTGTTACCTTTTTTTTTTTTTTTTTTGAGTCTCACTTGAATTGAACATTGTCCCAGGGCATGTTTCAGTAAATAGTTAAGAAATGCTGATTTATTTAAGTTAGAAACCAGTCTCTAAGCCACTGTTTTTTGAAATGTTTATGAAAATTATGCAAACTTCTTGAAATAAAAGTTTTTATTTTTATTTATTTATTTATTTTTTATGGCCGAAACTGAAGCATATGGAAATTCCCAGGCTTAGAGCTGAGTTGTATCTGCAGCTGCAAGCCTACATCACAGCCATAGCAATGCCAGATCCAAGTCACATCTGCGACCTACACTACAGCTTGTAGCAGCAGCATATCCTTAACCCACTGAATGAGGCCAGGGATCGGACCGCATCCTCATGGACACGATAGGAACTCCTGGAATAAAAGTTTTGATTTTTTGTTTGTTAAAAATACTAATGATGTAAAAATAATCCATCTAGCTATGGTTTTCTTTCATAACAATTATCATGATTCTTGATTATCTGAGGCAGCAGTGAGAATTCAACTTTGAGAATCTCCAACTGTATGGAGATGAATGACTGAGGGTCCAGATGACTTTGCTTTGAAATTCATCTCTGCATTTTCATGGAGGTAGCCTCTCAGACGCCTAATTGTGGTAGGCACAATTTTTCCTTTTTTTTTTTTTTTTGTCTTTTTAGGGCCTCACCAGCAGCATATGGAAGTTCCCAAACTAGGGGTCAAATTGGAGCTGCAGCTGCCCGCCTATGCCACAGCCACAGCAATGCAGGTTCTGAGACACATCTGCGAACTATACCATAGCTCACGGCAGCACCAGATCCTTAACCAAATGAATGGGGCCAGAGGTTGAACCCGAATCTTCCTGGGTACTAGTCAGGCTCATTACCTGAGCCACAAAGGGAACTCCCAGGCGCAACTATTCTAGAGAGGCAGGAGATGTTTGTTAGCTCACTTTGCTGTTGGAAAACTGCTAAATGTGGGGGAGATTTGCTATGAAACGAGAGATAACTAATACAACCCCTTAAAGCCATTTACTTATGTTAGTTTTAGTGTAATATGTGGTTAATATGTATAATATATTCCAATAATGATATATATTAATCATTTGTAATGTTCCAGGTACTGTTCTAAGTGCTTTATTTATTTATTTAGTCTTTTTAAGGCCACACATGGCATAATGGAGGTTCCCAGGCTAGGGGTCGAATGGGAACTGTAGCCACTGGCCTAGGCCACAGCCACAGCAACACCATGTCTGTGACTTACAAATCGGGATCCTCAACCCCCTGAGTGAGACCAGAGATCAAAACTGCATCCTCATGGCTACTAGTCAGGTTGGTTAACTGATGAGCCATGAGGGAACTCTGTTCTAAGAGCTTTACGTGAATGAAATTATTGATAGCCACTCTATGACTTTTGTGTTATTATTATTTCAAATCCATAGGTAAGAAAACTAGGGCTGACAGAAAGGTTAGGTAACTTTCCTAAGGTCATCCTGCGGGTGAGTGGGGTTAACAGGACTTGAACTTGGAGGGCTGCTTTCAGAGCCAAGCTCTCCCAAGGTTGCGGTCAAGCTGTAGTTGGGGCTGTAGTTATCTCAAGGCTCAGAAAGGGTTGTTGAATCTCTGCCCAAATTCGCTTACAGAGTTGTCAGCAGGCCTTGGTTCCTTGCTGTTTGTTTGTTGGCTGGAGGCTTCCTGCCTCACCAGGAGAACTTATCACATTAGTGAGTTTACAAATGAGATCACACTGCACAGGGTTTGGCATTTTTTTTTTTTTCCTACCCAGAAATATGTTGCATATATTTCTCCTGGTAATTAAACACATTCATCAATTTTTAAGGCTTTGGATGCAAATCGTCATCTTGAAAAAGAAGAATTCCGTTAGGCAAATCAGCAAAAATATCATGGAAAACCTCTTTCACTTTATCTTCTTTAGTTTATGCACTGAAATAGGAAAACTTCACTTACCTAGTGGCTTTTGGCTTCTTTGCTTCATTACTATTAAAAAAAGAAAAATTTGTGTTTTTACTTGATGGTAGAGATCTTACCTGCAATTTATTACTATATGCGAACTTTTCCTTTTTTTGGTAATTATATGATACATACTTGTAAAACTTGAAATTTTACAAAAGCTAAATATTCTTTTTTCAGTGCTAAATGTAGAGATATGCAAGTTAACAAGAATGATTCATTACTGCAGTGGAGACAAAATATTTTCAGTAGTTGGAAATTTCTTACTGACTTTCCTGAATTACGATTTTTTTTTTTTTTTCTTCAGCTGCACAGGCAGCGTGTATAATTTCCTGGGCCAGGGATCGAACCTTCACCATGGCAGTGACAAGGCTGGATCTTTAACCCGCTGCACCACAAGGGAAACCCTATTGTGATTTTTTTTGATGTCGTGATAATGGAAAATAGTCTGCCAAGGGTAGCTGGAATGTTTCTCTCATCTCTGGATTTCACACAAAGACATATTCCTTAGAATCTCCTTATTATTGGTTGACATAAAGAAAGCACAGAGAGAAGATTTGCACTGTTGGCTCCACACTTTGACATGTATGTGAAATTAGTTAAAGGAGCCCTGTGCTAGTTGTCCTTACAAACACAAAGCCTGCACTTTGGGGTAAAGGAAGTCAATAAGATGACCACCTTCACATCGATGTTTCGGGCATGAGATCACTCTAAGGAAAATGAATCCCAGTAGGGAGGCTCCAAAGAGAAGGAAAACTTGAAAAACAACAACAGAATGGCAGCTATTCCAAGAGGAACTCCTTCTAAATGAAGCAAATTCTTCACTTTATCTGTTAAACATGTTTTTAGTTATATCTTTTGATTCTTAAGCTGTAAAGGAGGGTATAGACTTGTAAGCATTCCCAGGATTTCACTTCCCGAGACACCCCTAATTTCTTGTTTGCTTGCTTTCTTTTACTGACATGTACTGTAGAATGACCATAGAATAGAACACAAAAAATTTGTAGGTTTTTTTTTGTGTGTGTTTTCCACCAATATTTTTCATGTAAGAGAATGAGTTTTCCCTAAATGATTGTCTAAGTCTTTAATGGGTATTTAATTTGGCATAGTTCCTTAAATCCTTTCAGTGCAGTATTCTTTAGGGATCAGATTATAACTTCTGGAGTGTATCTTTCACAACAAATCAAGTTACTTAATTGAATCAATTTATGACATGTGAGCCAGAGCATTATTCTAGGAAGTTTGTATGGGTTCAGAATCTCTATGATCCAGGACAATGCATCCTGCTAGCTCTGCTTTTTAAAAATTGGGTATAGGAAGGAACCTGGCACTGAGTAACTGGAGCAATACATTACATATTATTATGAACATAATAGATGATTAATGAGAATTTATGACTTGGGGGCAATCACTGGGAGCTGAGTATGAGGAAAAGTTTTTTTTTTTTTCTTTAGAAGCTGGAGGTTCAATTTATTTAATACTCTTCAGAAAATACCACAAGTGTAAAGTTTAGCTCAGAACCAGATGTTAAACACCAATTTTCATTTCTTCAACTGGTGTGTCTGTTACAGGAAGCCATTTATATACATTAAACACATGGACATAAAAATGAAAGTTCATTCAAACCTGGCCTTAAGACTAAAACTTATTTTAACAATTTTTTTTTTACTTGAATTAGCATGAGATATAGAACTTAAATAACTATCAATAGTGGGAGTTACTGTTTGGGGTTAAGAACCCAAAACAATGTCCCTGATGATGTGGGTTCAATCCCTGGCCTTGCTCAGTGGGTTAAGAATCCATTGTTGCTGCTAGCTGGGAGCAAGTGTTACTGCTGCTATGGTGTAGGACTGCAGCTGCTGCTCCTATTTGACCCTTAGCTGGGAACTTCCATATGCAGCAGGTGCAGCCTTAAAAAGAAAATAAGCATGTACATATATACATACATATGCACCAATGGTTAATTAATGTGTAAATAGCATGTGTTCCCCAACAATGTTTGTGTGGTTTACAAAACAATGAAGCAATTATGCACAATAAAGAGGAATACACACAAAGCAACCCTGCAGTGGTATGCTATTCTACACATTACTGATGTTTTTAGAGGGGTTAATTAGGCTAAAAGAATGCACTGATGATGTATTGTTAACATTTAACATTTCAAATCTTGCTGAAAGCCCTTACCAGTTTTTAAATGTGTAAGTAGTTAAATTTGTTCTCTAGGCATAGAATTTATATCCTCAACAACACTTCCAGTTAATGGCAGATGTTTTCCAAAAAAGAACTCATCAGTGACTTCCATTTATTCTTCACTTTTAAAGGGCCGAAAGACCAGTGATTCTATCAGTCAGTTTTTAAGGAATATTCAGGCTTGGCAAGAGGCTTTTGACCAGCGCCAGCTGCCTGGAGGGACCGCCTGGAGGGACCGTGGGTGGTGTCACTGCCCAGGGGCAGAGTTCAGATGGATGCTTCCTATCTGCCAGGGTGCACGTATCCTTACAGTTCTGGGATCCCTGAGCAGAAGAGCTTGCTCTTTGAGTAACGCCTGAACATTTTACTTCTCTCCAACAGCTCCTCTTTTCTTTTCCATTCTGCTTATTTTGCCTGCTATGCCAATTAGTTCAAAAGCTTGAGACACGAAAGAACAAGTTGTTCACTGCTTGTAAACAACATTCTTTTTTTGTTTCCCAATACTTGGAGAATCCTGAGGGTTCTTTTTCATAAAAAGTCTATTATTTGGCAGTTAACAACAGGCTCATTTCCTCTCAGTTGCACCCAAGTCATGTTTTAAAATTTTCTTCAAGGAGTTCCCTTATGGAGTAGAGTGTTAAGGCTCTTGTGTTGTTGCTGCAGGTCGCTTGGGTTGCTGCTGTGACTCAGGTTCGATCCCTGACCTGGGAACTTCCACATGCTGTGGGCGTGGCCAAAACATTTTCCTTCAAAATACAGTTTTTCTGGGTAAATCCATGACTAATTGGCTCATTACAGATGTTTTGTGTTAAACTAATTTAAAAATCATTAAATGAAATTATAAAGGAAATGACCATTTAAAGAGCATTAGCCAGGACACTTGACCTTCAGTTCTGGCTCTACAACCTGCTAGGAGTGTCTGATCTCAAAGTGCTTGGTTTTTACTGAATTTCACTCCCCCACACATCATTTACATAAAATTGATCCATGCAAATTATGTATAGTCAATATATTGATATCTATTCAATAGATAAAATATATATATATTTTTTTTGATCATGGCATGGAGCAGCTTGATGTGTGATCTCAGTTCCCAGACCAGAGACTGAATCCGGGCTGAGAAGTGAAGGAACCGAATCCCAACCACCAGACCACCAGGGAACTCCCTATTTTAATAAAAGATATATTCATATACATATAAATAAGTATAAAAACAATGAAGAAATAGATAAAATAGAAGGCTATACATTACATTATAATTAAAATTATTCATACAAAAATTATATTATTAATTAATATTATGTATACTTTATTATATGATTTTTCCCCCACAGATTTTATCCTTGTATTTACATAGTGTATCGGGCTGGGTTCTAGACATCTGGTTTTCCCCAGAGTTTTTCTGTCTCAGCTGTATCACCCAGAGGGCAAGGCTCATGTCTCTTCCAGCTGTAGGAGTTAGTGTCAGACACAGGTTAGTGTGCTAAATTAATGCAGTGGAGTATGGTGATATTTTATACTTTAAATATTATAAGCTCTGAGAGTTTAAAGATATTATATTCAATGTTCATATCATATGGAGATGAGCGAGCTCTGCTTTGGGGATATAAAAGGACTTTAGAGGGAAAATATCATTTATAAATTCATAACTTTATATTGGACTTCACAGCCCCTTCAAGGAGCTAGAACTCTGGCTAAGACAAGAATTACCAGACCTTTATCATCATCCCACTGATCTCATTGTAATGCCACCTCCCCAGTCTCATTGTAATGCCACTTCCCCCTTCGAGAAATCTGGCCTGCTCCTTCCTGACCCCTACGAGGAAAGTATGTGGCCCACTCCTCACCCCGCCCTTATAGAGGCCCCTAACCAACCAGCAAGTATGTCCTAAGATCCCTCTTTCCCCAACCAATCAGTAAGTCAGCAGGTGTATTGTAAGATCTCTCCTCTTCCTAGGCTATAAAAACTGTGCCCTGGTTGGCTCTCCCTGATCATCAGGAAGTTGTCCTGCTGTGCTAGCAGCATCTCTTACCTCAATAAACAATTTCTCTTCACTTTTCTATGCTAGAAAGTTCTTTTTTTTAATCTGTGTACATAGACCATGACACTTTATACATTCATGTCCTCATTTTACAGATGAGAAAACCTAGTCTCTGAGAATTAAGTCCAAGCTCCTGCCTGCTCATCCACTTTGCTTTCACCATGTCAAGCTCTACGGCTAAGTGGTCAGCGCCCATAAAGGCAGTCTCCTTCCCAAGGAAGATCCCTGGGGCAAGGGCTTCCACTGCCCCCTGAGCTGTGGGACACAAGTGGGCGGCCACCCCAGATGGCACTGGCCCACTCCCAGCTGTGGCCATGGGTTGAAGCACCAGCAGGAAGGTGGTCCTGCGGGCTGCCTTTGCCCACCCATGTAGAGTGAGAAAGTCAAGGCCAAGGAAGCTCCAGAGCACTGAGTGGGGCAGCTGAGGCAAATTGGAGGATGCAGGTGGCCTACTTGGAGCCAAGTTTGACTCCTTGGTCCTTGCAAGGGGAAGTGAAGTGTGGGTGGAGGGGCTGGGCTTATCAAGGTGAACTGCTGACTCTGTTGGCCTAACATTCACCTCAACTTGACTAAACCTTAGACAGGCTTCTTTTTCATCAAACTCCCCTAACCTACTTAAATCCTCTCTGCACCTTTGAGACGCAAGTCTTCTTCAACTCTTATCTTTCTCAAGCACCTGGGGACCATCCTTTTGAGATGTAATCCTCAAGAAAGGTGGAACTCTTATTCAACCAGTCTCTGTGGGAGAGTAGGAATCTAACTTCCATTAAGCACACATCTAGGAGTTCCCTGGTAGCCTAGCTGGTTAAGGATCTGGTGTTGTCCCTGTTGTGGCTTAGATTCAATCAATCCCTAGTTCCATCCCCAGCTCCCCAGCTTAGGAACTTCTGCATGCCCCAGGCATGGCAAAAAAATTAAAAAAATTAAAAAAAGGAGTTTGGTCTTTTCTATGGTATTAGTTTTGAACCCTGTTGCAATAGCCTGGAATAAAGTCTTCCTTGCTGTTTTTAACAAGTGTCCAGTGCAATTTCTCCCTGAAAGAGCAGAGAGGGCAGAGGTTAGGGACAGTTCGAGACTGAAAGGTGGGGAGGAGTCCTAGGGAGGAAACAGAGGGAATCCCTGACCTCAGACCTGGTCACAGTGGCTGTGATGGCCTTGCCATAGATACACTGAGACTGAGGTATGGGAAGGATCTTCTACTACATTTTAGAAAAGGAAATCATAGTGGAAGAGAAACAGGCTTTTGAATCAACCAAGCTTGAGATCCACTCCTGTATTTTTTTTCATGTGTCATTGGGAGTGTTCCCTAGCCTTTCTTCTTCCTCAGTTTCCAACTCTCTGAAGTGGGAATAATAAGGAGTTCCCTAGTGGCTCATAGGGTTAAGGACTGTGTAGTCACCACTGTGATGAGAGTTCTATCCCTGGCCTAGGAACTTCTGTATGCTGTGGGCATGGCCAAAAAATAAATTAAAAAAATAGGAATAATAATCATACCTGGCTCATAAGAATTTTGTGACGATGATTAAAGTAATGAATGTAAATTATGCTGTATAGTGCATGATGCATTTCCCTATGTAGAATTTATTATTGTCTTCATAAAGCTCACATAAGACCTAGCTGACAATGTGAGAAATGAGCAAGGAATCCTGGTTGGTTGCCTGAGAATTTTCTTAGAGTGCCCAGCGTTGGCCAGGAAGGACATGGTGGAATCCCTTCCACTCTGCAGTGTTTGGTGGTATGCAGTAGTGCATGTCTCTACTGGCATCTCAGGGACATTTCTGGTCCTAGGATTATACGCTCAACACTGGTCAGAGATTACAGAAAATGACATTATCACTTTGACATTAGCTGCTACAAACAGGTGAGGTCAAAGTGACAAATACTGGTCACCAGTGTTCTGACCAGAGTCTATGCAGAGCCATTTCCTGGCCTCCCTGGGAACTTTTGGTATTAGGATGACTCGAGGAGTCTCGTATCAGCTAAGTTTAAAGAAGAAAAAGTTGGCTGATCCAACTAAACTTGAATCAGAGTGGACATGGGTTCTTGTCAAGACCTCATTGGTTGAGTGGCATCTCTGGTCATCTGTGGCCAGGGAGCTCTGGTTTAGTCTTTATCTACCCTCATAATCTCCACCTCTGGAGTAATCCTAGCTCTTTAGATCATGAAAAGGTCATAAAAGTAGAGGATTTCCACATTGGAAGGGCTTTAAAGACAAACTCAAAGTTCTTTAATTGATGAGGAATTGAGCCCCAGAAGACTGACTTCTCCAAACTGATGGCAAGAATTGGGTCTAGAACCCAGTTGTCTTCCTCTCCATTGTAATCTCACAGTGATAGATGATAGACTTTGTTTTTGTTTGTTTCTGGATTTTTAGGGTGGCATATGGAAATTCCTGTGGAATATGGAAATTCCCAGGCTAGGGGTTGAATTGGAGCTATAGATGACAGCCTACGCCACAGCCATAGCAATGCCGGATCCTTAATCTACTAAACGAGGCCAGGGATCAAACCTGCATCCTCATGGATACTAGTCAGGTTCATAACCACTGAACCACAACGGGAACTCCAGATGATAGACTTTAAACTTGACTATATTCACTTTCTTCATGGGAGTTCATTGTAATTGCTTCTGTCCAAAAGGTTGTGCCATTATTATTATTGTTTCCACGGATCATGTTAAAAAAATTTCCAGTTTGTAGCAACTGAGGTCAAAGTGATAATTTTATTTTCTGTAATCTGTGGGATGATGTAAAATTGCATGACTTACAAAACTGACTTTGAGGCTGCTTTTTGTGAGAGTGGGGGTGGAGGGAAGCAGTGGAGGCGATGGAATGGCCTTGTAGATGCATTCTCCCATACCTATTCCACTCTTACTATTTTCAAAATACATGCTATAATTTGGAAATAATGTGTATTTAGTGAACAATTCTTTCATTAAACATTTATTGCTGTCCCATCTGTGCACAAAATATGACACAAGTCTTAAAAGAAGTCACTATCCTCAAAAGGGAATCTTCCTATACTGTTTTAGGGAATGTAGGTTAGTACAACCACTATGGAAAATAGTATGGAGATTCCTCAGAAAAATAAAAATAGAATTACCATATGATCAGGGAGTTCCAATTGTGGCTCAGCAAGTGTTGAACCCGACTAGTATCCATGAGGCTGTGGGTTCAATCCCTGGCTTCATGGGTTAAGGATCTGGTATTGCCATGAGCTGTGGTGTAGGTCTCAGACATGGCTCAGATCGTTGCTGTGGCTGTGGCGTAGGCTGGTAGCCACAGCTCTGATTCAAAGCCTAGACCCATAGCTTGGGAATTTCCATAAAACACAGGTGGCCCAAAAGCCTTTTCCATAAGGCTTTTCATGCCCCCCCCCCCCCAAAAAAGAAGAAGAATTTACATATAATCCATTAAGCAATGATATCCTGCTGTATAGTCCTGGGAGCTATATCTAGTCACTTATGATAGAGCATGATAATGTGAGAAAAAAGAATGTATACATGTATGTGTAACTGGGCCACCTTGTTGTACAGTATAAAATTGACAGAACACTGTAAACCAGCTATAATGTAAAAAATAAAAATCACTATAAAATTAAAAAAAAAAGACACAATCCAGCAATTCCACTCTGGGCATAAACCTGGACAAAACAATGATTCAAAGGTATATATATATCCCAATGTTCATTGCAGCACTATTCAGCCAAGACCTGGAAACAACCTAAATGTCCATTGACAGATGAATGGATTAAGAAATATATATATATATGTATATATACACACACAATGGAATACCACTCAGCCATAAAAAAGAATGAAATAATGCCATTTGCAGCAACAAGGATGCAACTAGAAATTGCTATACTAAGTGAAATAAGTCAAAAAGAGAAAGATAAATACTATGTGTTATCACTTTATGTGGAATCTAAAATGTGGCACAAATGAGTGTATCTACAAAACAGAAACAGACTCACAGGCATAGAGAACAGACTTATGGTTGCCAAGGGAGGAAGGGAGGGAAAGGGATGGACTGAGAATTTAGGGGTAGTAGATGCAAACTATTCCAATTGGAATGGACAGACAGTGAGGTCCAATCTCCTAGAATAAGCCATAATGGAAGGGAATATAAAGAAAAATGTATTTATGTGTATAACTAAGTCATTTTGATGTAATAGCAGACGTTAGCACAACATTATAAATCAACCATGCTTTAACAAAAATGTTTTAAAGATTAAAAAATAGAATTATCAGCATTCTCATAAAAATAGCCACCAGCATGGCTGTTACGGGCTCACAAGGCTACAGCTTCGGGAATTTTTTATGAGACATTTGATATTCAACCTGAAACCATTTAGTTCCACTATTCTAAATTTTGACTTAAGCTTACTCTATCTTCCCATACCAAATTACTAGCATTTTACCAAACTTTTGGAATATGAGGTCCCCTTAACAGTATTGAATAAAACTCCTTTTATTTGAACAAGAGCATAGTTCCTCAGAAATGGTAATTTGTCTGATAGCTGATGATTAATCCTCAGTAGCAAATTAATTTCCCTGCAGTTTTGAGGGCATAGTGATAAATTAGTATTTGCAAAGTGCTTTTGTCCATTTTAGAGGTAATGTGTTGATCTGCAAAGCTATAGAATTTGAAATGCCTATGCTATCTTCTTCAAAATCTCACTGGGAGTGCATGCGAATAAAAAAAGCAGAGTTGGAAAGAGAAGACAAGACAGAATCCATTTAAGATGACTAAATTGCTATCTGTTTTGATAAGCTAATTGGCCAGAAAATTAAAGACACTGTATAGAACAAAGTTATTTTCTATAAGCTGGTACAGCCAAATGCCATTTTTAATTAGTAAGCATAAGAATATAAAAATAAGTGAGTACACAAAAGAAAATTACAAGAGGAATAAACTCAGCAAATAGAAATATAGCTATTTAAAGCATAGATTGATATTTGCATTTGAACCTTTGGTACTGACTGTGTGATTTAAGGAATTACATTCCCCCTGTGTCCTCCCTGAATACATTCCATCTGCTGGCATCCTTATTTGGGAAAAGTTTTAATAAAGTGGGAAAAGCACCAAATTATGAGGCAAGTAAGGAAAAATTGGTTCTTATCCTCACCCCACAACTTAACCAATCAGCTAACCTGAACTTTGTATGTCTTCGTTTGTAAAATGAGGGGTTGAATTAAATAATTCTCTAGTACTCTTTCCAGCTACAAAATCACAACTCTAAGTCAAACACTTTTTCAATTTTTTTTTTGTTTTAATGATTTTTATTTTTTTCCATTACAGCTTGTTTGTAGTGTTCTGTCAATTTTCTACTGTACAGCAAGGTGACCCTGGCACACATACATATATACATTCTTTTTTCTCACATTATCATGCTCCATCATAAGTGACTAGATATAGTTCCCTGGGCTATACAGCAGGATCTCATTGCTTATCCACTCTAAAGACAACAGTTTGCATCTTAACCCCAAATTATGAGTATAACCCACTCCCTCCCCCTCGGCAACCACAAGTCTGTTCTCCATGTCCATGATTTTCTTTTCTGTGGAAAGTTTCAATATTTCTTTTCTTTTCTTTTTTTTTTTTTGTCTTTTTTTTAAGGCTGAACCCTTGGCATATGGAGGTTCCCAGGCTAAGGGTCTTATTGGAATTATAGCCACTGGCCTATGCCAGCCATAGCAACGTGGGATCCTTGACACTCTGAGCAAGGCCAGGGATCAAACTCACAACCTCGTGGTTCCTAGTCGGATTTGTTTCCCCTGCGCCACGATGGGAACTCCCAACATTTCTTTTTTAAAACATTTTTTAATTAAAAAAATTTTTTTTGACCACTCCTATGGAGTGCAGAAGTTCCTGGGCCAGAGATCCCTAACCTGCTGAGCCACCAGGGAACTCCATTTCTTAAATGAAGATAGAAGGCTCAATTTTGATAGGATTCCTAAATTTACATAGACATTAACACAAATAATTCAAGTTTAAGATCCCTAGTCTTTGAAATCCTAGATGACTTCTGGCCTTTCTGAGTAAGGATTACTTTAGACATTACTGACATACGTCCTGGGTTAAAATTCTGTTTGCCATGCAGGGGCATCAGGTAGGAGAAACTATGTTAGCTGCTGGCTTCAGGGTGGTCCTAACACCACCTCTACCAGTCTTCTTAAAGCTGCCCTTATAATAGCACAGCCTGGTTGACTCAATGGAGGAGTGACCTTGGGTGAGTTAAGGGATATGCCTGGGACTGAGAACTCACAGTTAAGGAACCTGCAGTAGCCTCCTCTTTGTACTGTGTCCCCTGATATGGTTTTCTCCCTCTTATGTAGAAGTTATAAATAGGACTAAGCTTCTCTTTTATTCTCGCCACTTGGTTGTGGTTGTTGTTGCAGAATGATAAAAGCAAGAGCTGGGGCAAGGAAAAAAAATGGTAGGTGGAGGTCCCAAAATTCAAGGAAATTTTGGAGAAATGCATTGGAAGGAATTGGATTTAAATCCCATCTGTTAGAACTACAACCTCTGTGCCCTTGGGAAATCACTTAATTTTTAGAAATATCACCCAGCAGGAATTTTCTAGAATAATATTTAAAAAATAAAATTCCTGGCACATAATAAATGTGTAATAAATAAAGATATTGTTATTAAGACAGTCTTTTACAGCTAATTACTTTTATATCACTTGCCTCCATTTCAAAAGAGGATTTAGGAGGGGTTGCCTAAATAATAAACACAATTGAGCAAGGAAATTGAATGGGGTGAATATAAAGATAAATGTGGTGAATATAAAAGATGATGTAAAGCATCAAATTAGATAATTTTGAAAATCATCATTTCAGATGATAACAAGTTTAGTTTTTCTTCCAACACATATGATATCAAAGCTCTACTGTGGAGTTTCCTTGTGGCACAGATTAGGGATACAGCATTGTCACTTATGTAGTTCTGGTTACTGCTGTGGCTCAGGTTCAATCCTTGGCTAGGGAATTTCAGCATGCTGTGGGGCAGGGCCAAAATAAAAACAACAACAACAAAAAACACAAAACAAAAACTGCAAAGCTCTTATTGGGTCAGGCAGTTTCAGCAAGGTTATTAGGGTGGACCAGAAGAATGTGTATTCTGTTGCTTTTGGATGGAATGTCCTATAAATATCTATTAAGTCCATCTGGTCTAATGCTTCATTGAGGGCCTCATTGACTTTCTGTCTGGATGATCTGTCCATTACTGTAAGTGGAGTGTTCCCATCCTCTTTTTTTAATGGCCGCACCTTCTGCTTATGGAAGTTCCCAGGTTAGGAGTCAAATCAGAGCTGTAGCTGCTGGCCTATGCCACAGCTAGAGCAACACCAGATCCTTAATCCACTGAGCAAGGCCAGGGATTGAACCCTAATCTTCACAGAAACTTAACAGGTTCTTAACCTGCTGAGCCACAGCAGGAACTCCTGCATCATCTTTTTAAAAGTAATTTTGCCTATAACTGAAATTCTAGGTATGACTGTGTGAATCACTTCTTTTCTCCAGAAGTCAGGTGGAAGAGTGAAATAAATTGGAAAACAACATCCAGAGAGCTAACTTCTATATTGCTTGTGATGATGATATGTTTAATATAAATAGTGAATATTTTATTAGACACCTAGCAGATCCATACTCTAGCCTCTCCTATATATGAGCACAAAATTAGCTATAATGTTAATGTTTAAATTTTTCTTGATTTTGGTGTGAAATACATTCCTTTTCCTGAAGTTTTGATGACCGTTCCACTGTGGTGATTTTCCTTTTCTGAATAGTGCTTAGAATTACCATAAATTTCTTTTATTCTGAGATTTAATCTGTATGTCATCTTTCTAAGACATTGTAGGCTCTTTGAAGGCCATGACTCTGTCATATTTTTCCACCCATCTCCAATAAGATATCACAAAGAGCTCGGCACAGAGAGTGCATTTCATAGAAGTAAATAGTTTTTAAAAATAATCGAGGAGTTCTCTTGTGGTGCATCAGGTTAAGGATTTGGAATTCTACTGCAGTGGCACAGGTTTGATCCCTGGCCCAGGAACTTCCACATGCCATATGTGTGGCCAAAAAAAGAAAGATTGAGACTCTGCTTTATACAAACATGAGTAAATCTATCTCAGTTATCACTGCATTGAACATAGAATACACTCTTTTTTTTTTTGCTTTTTTTAGGGCCGCACCTGTGGCATATTGAAGTTCCCAGGTTAGGGGTAGAATCATAGTTGCAGCTGCTGACCTATGCCACAGCCACACAGTAACCTTGGATCTGAGCCACATCTGCAACTACACCACAGCTCATGGCAACACCAGATCCTTACTCACTGTGTGAGGGCCAGGGATCAACCCTGCATCCTCAAGGTTACTAGTTAGGTTCATTAGCGCTGAGCCACAATGGGAACTCCCTAGAATACAAATTTTAATTTATGGTAAGATAGACTAGTAGATAACTCACAATTTTAGCTGCTGGATGTATTAGATTCATTCAGGAATATTTGCTGTGAGTTGTGGTGTAGGTGGCAGACGCAGCTTGGATCTGGCATTGCTGTTGCGTATGTCGGCAGCAACAGTTCCGACTGGACCCCTAGCTTGGGAACCTCTATATGCCGCGAGTGCGGCCCTTAAAGGACAAGAAGACAAAAAGACAAAAAAATAAATAAATAAAAGAAAGAAATATTAGGAATGGAAATTTGAATTTTGCCTGTTATGTATATGTGTATGTACAAGTATATACATATGTGTATACGTACTTATTGAAGGTACCTATTTTATCTTTTAAATGAAATAGTGAGAAAAGGGAGGTAGTGTTTTAGGGTTTTAATATTAATGATAAATTACACATTCTTTCCAAATGAGTTGAGAATCACATGCTCTTGCTTAATTATACTCCACTATATCACAGTAATCTTTTTTTGGTGTGAAATAAACTAATTAAATGAAGTTATGACCACATTACCTACCTGACAAGAATAAACCTGGTATTAAAAAGATATTTTGAAAATAACCTACGTGGACGTTAGTAGAAAATGGTGCCCATCAGCTCAGATTCACCTATGATTGCTGTACTGTTAGAAAAAATTTTTTTGACATGCTCCCTTGGAAGTAAGAGATCTCATGGATTATGCTCACCAGACATGACCCCAATTTCTTTCTATCTCCTTATCTCCACTAGTTTCTCTTATTTTTTTTTCACTGTATGTTTTTTCCACTTAGGTTTTTAAGTAGGAAAAAGGGAGAGGAGAGAAGATTTGCTACTTTGACTCCCTTTCCTTCCCTTTCCATCATGACTAGAATGCCAATAACGAATATTACCACATACCTCAGGCCATAATTCTGGCTATTTGGTTCCCATTCCTGTGATTTAGTTCCTAAGTACATATGATCACAATCAAAAGTGATGCTCAATATTTTTTATATTTTTTATGTATTTATATTTATTTTTGCTTTTTAGGGCTACACACACACAGCATATGGAAGTTCCCAGGTTAGGGGTCAAATCAGAGTTATAGCTACCAGCCTATATCACGGCCACAGCAATGTCAGATCTGAGCCACGTCTGTGACCTACACCACAGCTCACAGCAATGCTGGATCCTTAACCCACTGAGCAAGGCCAGGGATGAGACCTGCATCCTCATGGATCCTAGTCGGGTTCGTTAACTGCTGAGGCGCGAAGTGAACTACCACAATATTTTTTAATATTTTTATTTTACAAGTTGTTTCACAGAAAGTAATTTTAATTATTATAAGCCTTTCAAATCGAACTTCATTTTCTGCTTGTCACTTTCTTCATCTCTTCTCCGACTTACTTTATTTGAACAAACATATGTATATGTATGTATAACTTTTTTTAAATGCAATCACAAATGGTGAGTGTTTGTAAGAATTGAAGCAGTGGTGGGTTTCATTTAGACTCTGTAGATGTCACCCTTGGCATAAGAGCTAGTGAATAGAGTGGAAAGGTTTCTTTTATTACCCTGTACTTCTTGACCTTTATCTCATCAGTGGAATTCATGGAATTGAGGAAAAAATAACTGTTTGTATTGTTTTTACAAACTTAAAAATATATGGATTTAATATTGTTTATATTTTAGTTTATGAGGCTTATGATACAGGAAATAGTTCTTAATATATGTTATGTATGGAAGAACGAGCCCACTGATGATGTAGGGTTCAAAGGCCAATTCAATTTTTTGTTATTTTTCTTCTCTTTTTTTGAGAATAATCTCTATCTGATTCTTTAAAAAAAAATTATTGGACTTTAGTTGACCTACAAAGTTGTGTTAGTTTCAAGTGTATAGCAAAGTAAATCAGTTATACATACAAATATCTTCCTTTTCATAATCTTTTCCCATATAGGTTATTATACAGTATTTAGATTTCTCTGTGCTATATAATAGGTCTTTGCTACTTATCTATTTTATATATAATAGTGTGTATATGTAAGGCAAACCTCCTAGTTTATCCCTCCCTGCCAGGTTTCCCTATAACCATAAGTTTGGTTTTGAAATCTTTGTGTCTCTTTCTTTTTTTTTTTTTTTTCGTCTTTTTGCCATTTCTTGGGGCGCTCCTGCAACATATGGAGGTTCCCAGGCTAGGGGTCTAATCGGAGCTGCAGCTGCCAGCCTACACCAGAGCCACAGCAATGCAGGATCCGAGCCGCGTCTGCAACCTACACCACAGCTCACGGCAACACCGGATTGTTAACCCACTGAGCAAGGCCAGGGATCAAACCCGCAACCTCATGGTTCCTAGTCGGATTCGTTAACCACTGCGCCACGACGGGAACTCCATCTCTTTCTTTTTTGTAAGTTCTTTTGTATCATTTTAATTAGATTCCACATACTAGTGATCTCATATTATGTTTGTCTTTCTCTGTTTGACTTACTTCACTTAGTACGGTAATCTCTAAGTCCATCCATGTTGCTAAAAATGGCATTCTTTTGTTCCTTTTTATGACTGAGTAATATCACATTGTATGTATGTACCACATCTTCTTTATCCAGTCCTCTGTTGATGGACTTTTAGGTTGCTTCCATGTAGTTCTATATACAGTTTTTGAAGGAAACCATATGGTTTTCCATAGTGGTTGCATCAATTTACCTTCCCACCAATAGTGTAAGGGGGTTCTCTTTTGTCCACACCCTCTCTAGCATTTATTGTTTGTAGGCTTTTTGATGATGGCCATTCTTACCGGAGGGAGGCGATACCTCACTGTAGTTTTGACTTGCATATCTCTAATAATTAGTGATGTTGAGAATCTTTACATGTGTTTTTTGGCTATCTTTCTGTCTTCTTTGGAATTATATCTATTTAGATCTTCTGCTCATTTTTTGACTGGGTTTTTTGTTTTTTGCTATAAAGCTGCATGAGATGTTTGCACATTTTGGAGATTAATCCCTTGTTAAGTCAATTCATTTGAAAATACATTCTTCCATTCTGTGGGTTGCCTTTTCCTTTTTTTTAAAAATGATTTCCTTTGCTGTGCAAAAGCTTTTAAGTTTAATTAGATCCCATTTGTCTATTTTTGTTTTTAATTTTTATTACTTTAGGAGGTGGATCCAAAAATATATTGCTGCAATTTATGTCAAAGAGAATTCTGCCTATATTTTCCTCCAAGAGTTGTATATTATCTGGTCTTACGTTTAGGTCTTTAATCCATTTTGAATTTAGTTTTGTGTATGGTGTTGTTTGGATTCCTTTTATTTCTTTTTCTTTTCTGATTACTATAGCCAGGACTTCAAAAACTATGTTGAATGAAAGAGGTGAGAATAGACATCCTTGTCTTGTTTCTGATCTTAGAGGAAATTCTTTCAGCTTTTCACCATTGAAAATATGTTATCTATGGGTTTTTCATATGTGGCCTTTATTATGTTGGGGTAGGTCCCCTCTATATCCATTTTCTGGAGATTTTTTTTCATAAAGGGGTGTTGAATTTTGTCAAAAGCTTTTTCTACTTCTATTGAGATGACCATATGATTTTTACTCTTCAGTTTGCTGTATAACATTGATTGATTTGCAGATATCGAAAAATCTTTGCATCACTGGGATAAATCCCACTTGGTCATGGTGTGTGATCCTTCATGCATTGTTGTATTCAGTTTGCTAGTATTTTGTTGAGGAGTTTTGGGTGTTTTTGGCCATGCTTGTGTCAAGTGAAAATTTCAGAACCAGAGATGGAACCTGCACTGCAGCTGTGACCTGAGCCACATCAGTGACAATGCCAGATCCTTAACTTGCTGCGCTACCAAGGGAAAGCCTGTTGAGAATTTTTGCATCTGTGTTTATCAGTGTTATTGGCCTGTAATTTTCTTTTTTTGTGGTATCTTTAGTTTTGATATCAGGGTGATGGTGGCCTCATACAATGAGCTTGGGAGTGTTCCTTCCTCTGCATCTTTTGAAAGAATTTCAGAAGGATGGTCATTAACTCTTTTCTAAATATTTGATAGAATTTGCCTATGAAGTTATCAGTTCCTAGACTTTTGTTTTTTGGACATTTTAAAATCACAGTTTCAATTTCAGGATTTGTCTATTCATATTTTATATTTCTTCTTGGTCCAATCTTAGAAGGTGGTACCTTTTTAAGAATTTGTCTGTTTTTTCTAGTTGTCCATTTTATTGCATATGGTTGCTTGTAGCAGTCTCTTATGATCTTTCGTATTTCTGAGACATCAGTTGTACTTCCCCTTTTTTTTTTCTAATTTTATTGAATTGAGTTCCCCCCCTCTTTTTTCCTTGATGAGTCTGGCTAAAGGTTTATCAATTTTATTGATCTTTTCAAAGAACCAGCTTTTATTTTCATTGATCTTTTCTATTGCCTTCTTTGTTTGTATTTCATTTATTTCAGCTTTGATCTCTATGATTTCTTTCTTTCTATTAACTTTTGAGTTTTGTTTGTTCTTTCTCTAGTTGATTTAGGAGTAAATCAGCTAAATTTAGCTTAATTTGGGATTTTTATTGTTTCCTGAGGTGAGATTGTATTTCTATAAACTTCCTTCTTAGAACAGATTTTGTTGCCTTCCATAGTTTTTTTTTTTTTTTTTTTGTCTTTTTTGTCTTTTTTGTCTGTTGTTGTTGCTGTTGTTGCTATTTCTTGGGCCGCTCCCGCGGCATATGGAGGTTCCCAGGCTAGGGGTTGAATCGGAGCTGTAGCCACCGGCCTACGCCAGAGCCACAGCAACGCGGGATCCGAGCCGCGTCTGCGACCTACACCACAGCTCACGGCAACGCCGGATCGTTAACCCACTGAGCAAGGGCAGGGACCGAACCCGCAACCTCATGGTTCCTAGTCGGATTCGTTAACCACTGCGCCACGACGGGAACTCCCCATAGTTTTTTTAATAGTGATTTTTAATTGTATTTTATTTATTTATTTATTTTTTGTCTTTTTGCCACTTCTTGGGCTGCTCCCACGGCATATGGAGGTTCCCAGGCTAGGGGTCCAATCAGAGCTGTAGCTGTGGGCCTACGCCAGAGCCACAGCAATGCGGGATCCGAGCCGTGTCTGCAACCTACACCACAGCTCACGGCAACGCCAGATCGTTAACCCACTGAGCAAGGGCAGGGACTGAACCTGCAACCTCATGGTTCCTAGTTGGATTTGTTAACCACTGCGCCACCACGGGAACTCCTAATTTTATTTTTTGAATTAAAGTATAGTTGATTTACAGTGCTGTGATCACCCATAGGCTTTGGGCATTGTATCTTGTCATTTGTCTCTAGGTATTTTTTTATTTTCTCTTTAATTTCTTCAGGGATTCATTGCTTGTTTAGTAGCATATTGTTTAGCCACCACATGTTTGTGTTTTTTGCATTTTTTTTTATTGTGGTTGATTTCTAGTCTGATGGTTTTGTGATTGAAAAAAATGTCTGATATGATTATACATAATCCTTTTTACATTTCAGTGCTTACAAATGAAGAAATGAAAGCATCCCTCCCCTCATGTCAAGAGCCCTTAACTTAAAATATCCTCTTTCTGAATCTCATGTAGGATTAAGTTTTTTAATCTGATACCTATAATATGTTGTGAATATCTACTCACTTTTTCCAGTGTTTGCAAATGTCCCAAACGATAGTGCACTCTGACATAATTACTCAGAACTTGACTTTGAGCAGTTTTAACTTTGGCAAAAATAAGACACAATTTGAAGTCTTTGAATGCTGGGAGGAAAAAAAAAACCTTAAACATCTATGACATGAAGAGAATGTACAGAATCTCTTGCTTTCAGAAGTGAGGAGGCATGGTTTTGCCCAGGTGACTGTTAACACAGTTATGGAGAGTGGATTGCTACTTGGGGCACGTTTTACGTAAAATTTAATGGCAAAGCTTGAGTGAAATCCAGCCAAGACCATGAGCTAGAGTTCAAAGAGGAAGAGAAATGCTAGTCAGAGGATTATTACCAGTAGAAATTTTAATTAAAAACTACTATTTTTTAGGGGATTAAAGCTAGTCAAAGGATTTGAATGGTACCTTATCCATCCACTTAAAAAAAAGAGATGTTGGATTCCCATTTTGGCTCAGCAGATTACAAACCCAACTAGTATCCACGAAGATGTGGGTTAGATTCTTGGCCTCTCTCAGTGGGTTAAGGATCCAGCATTGCTGTGGCTGTGGTCCCAATTCAACCCGTAGCTTGAGGACTTCCATACGCTGCAGGTGCAGCCCTGAAAAGCAAAAATAAAATTAAAATAAAATAAAGTAAAATGAAATAAAGTAAAATAAAATACTAAATTAAAAAATAGATGTTTGTAGATTAATGAAGACATAATTAAATCCAGACATAATTCAATCCCTATACTTCTATAATCTCTATATTTATCAAATTTAAATGTTAATTACAATCTTTAAATTTTTCTTCCAGTTTTATTCAGATATAGTGGACATACAACACTGTGTAAGTTTAGGTGTACAGCACAATTACTTGATGTACATACATCATGAAATGAGCATCCCAATAAATTTAGTTAAACATCCATTATCTCCTATAGACACCAAATTACAGAAGTACATAAAAACCTTTTCCTTGTGATGAGAACTCAAGTTTACTCTCTTAACAGCTTTCATTTGTAACATATAGCAGTGTTAATTATATTTAGTGTTGTACATTACATCCCCAGGACTTATTTATCTCTTAACTGGAGGTTTCTACTTTTTAATCACATTCATCCAATTCCTCTTTCTCCCTCCTCCCTGTCCCTGGTATCCACACATCTGAGCTCCTTTTCTATGAGTTTTTGGGTTTGTTTTTGAAGTACAGTTTCTTTCTGGTGCACAACATAGTGATTCCATATTTCCATTCCGTATTCCATTATGCTGCAAAATGATCACCACTACAGTTCTTAAAGTTTAAGATGTGGCATCCAGAATTTTAGGGATTTTATCTATAGTGTGTGTGTGCGTGGGTGTGTGCTTCTAATTCTAGTTTTTTAATAATGACTTTTAATAATGATTCTCTGTGGGAATTTTTGCCAAGGCATTAAGAAATATGAAAGCATTGACTAGTCTTAGGAATATTATTCATTTTTAACGAGTTACTTGGTTTTTGTATATATATATTAATTATTTGCACAAGCTATTACATTGGCTTTATTAGCCAGTGTTCATTAAAAGAAGAGAATGAAAATGGGAATCTGGAATGTAGGACTCTGCTGTCTCCATGGGGATTCCTGGTGCTCTGAGTGGGAAGGAGAATGAAGGAGACTATAGAATACAAAGCTGTGGGTGACCCCTAAACAGAACTCTGAACAAATAATTTAATTTGGGTGCTGATGAAGAAAATTAGAGATGAAAGTTGGGCCTGGTTGTCAGAACAAGGAAGAAGGGCAGGAAAAAATGGGGTGGAGGACAGAGCCAGTGAATGGAACACTTCAGAGATGGCCATGGAGCAGCAGGCTGAGAGGGAGCTGGCAGACTCTGATGGACAACAAGCCAGCAATAAGCCCACTGGCGCAGGCCTGGGAGAGCCAGACTCTTTCAAAGCCCCTGCATTTGGGTCACATTAAGAGAAAATTATTCATAAAAAAATTGGAAAGCAATAATCTACAATCATCTCCTAATTCTCTGTTTAGAGGCAAAAGGATCAACATATCAATAAAATATGATACCATCCTCTAAATTTCTCTTATCCCTCCAGTGCTTATAAATAGTGCAATTTCTAGTATTGAATTTTAGTTTATATCTTTTCTGTTGTTGTTTTGTGCAGTTTAGCCAGTTTCTATTGGAGAGGACACAAAAATAGACAAAAGTGAGAAAAGAAAGGGAAAAAGGCCCAAATTGTCCACAGATACTACAGTGTACTTGTAACTAATTGGATGAACTTGGGATTAAAAAAAAAAAAAGTGTTATCTTTCTTTTTACATGGTTCATTACCTCTTTCCCAGAACAGTGTTTGTTTTGTTTTAACAAAACACATTTATCACAGTAATAGTAAGTGGAATTGGTCTGAGAAGTTTGGATCATTTTCAACTTATAATTCTCTAAATATTGTTGGTGAATGTGTCTACAAAAGAACTGAGGATGGAGTTACATTGTGATTTAATAGTAATAAGAACAAGAGCAATAGAAGTCTATGTAATATGTTACACTTCGAAAACCATTTTTCACATACTTCATTTATTCCATGCTATTAGCAATCCTACAGAGGAGATATGATGAAACCATTTTTCTGATGAGGAAACCAAGACCCTGAGTGTGGCTAGTCAGCCTGGCTATTCCAGACCCACTGACCTCAATCCCCAGCTCTTTCCACATTAAGATGGGTAACAGGTTGGCTGACAGTAGTGCCTCCTTCAGACTAATGAGAAAGGCCAAATGGGAATTTTCAAGCCAAAAAGTGGGAACAGCCAAGTCTAAGAAGAGAAATTATGAAGCAAGCCTTATTGGACATGTGGATGTGAAAGCTGCTGATGGGACTGAATGACATCATTAGGCAGCAGTTGGTCCAGAGTAGAATTTAATTCAACCTGTGGTCTCATAACCTGATTGTTTTGGGTCTCATAACACTATCAGTCAAAAAACTTTGTGCATGCACACTCAGGTTTTATTCATTTCTAGAATAGAGCATGTATATTAATCTATTTTATATTTTATAAAACATAAACAAAAACAAATTTTAGATTGAGAGGATAAAAATACAAAAAGTTTTAGCGTTTTTTTCTTGTACTTGTTTTCTAATATGTGACATGAAATTGTCTTCTACATACTCGCTGGTTGTTCTCTATGGCTCAGGAATTCTGTAATTTATAACCAGTGTTTGAATAATAAGGTTTGTCTGAAGAATTTTTTTGCAGGACACCAGCTACCTTATTTTCTGCAACTGCATTTTCAATGTATATTCATTTGGCCATGTTAATGAGCTCTCCGTAAAGAGCTCATTTTATATTCTTTCTAGAATTATATTTTATATTCTTTTATATTCTTTCTAGAAAGATTCAGTTGCTTGTCTTACAGTGGTCCACTGGAGCCATCTCATTTAACCTCATTTAAATAGCCTTGAGCCCAAAAAACATGTCTGTATTCAGGGCCAAATAGATGTCTAGCCAGAATCAGAGGACACACCATCATGAGTGTCAGCCACTGACATATTTTGTCTAGATTTGGAGAATTTATGTTTTGTTTTTCCTGTGATTTGGTATGTGGTGAATGTGTTTATTTATTTTGTGAATTTTATTTGGGGGATAAATATTTCACATATCTCATTTATTTAAATAGACTGAAAGAAAAAAAAGAAAACAATTTCTTTACTGGTTTCTTTGGATTCAAATTTCAAATTTAAGAGATTGGAGAGTGTAAGATTTGTGCATGGAATCTGAGTTTTCTTTCCACGAGGACAAAGACAATAGCTTACCATAAGGATTCCCTTATTTGTCTTGTGAGATACAGTTTGTAAAAAGCACTCATCAACCAGAAATTGATGTTTAAGAGACAGCAACTATATGGGTGGTTTTCTCAACCTCTCTCCTTTGAGGAGGGACACAAAACTACAATTTTTTTTTTTTCCAGATATGTGCTATGTGTTGGTAGGTCACACAGATAACAAGTTTGAGAAAAAGTAACAGCTCTGTTGTCTCCATTCTCACAAAAGTCACTCTGAATTCCTGCCATTGTCCTTAAAGTATGTGCAAATGCTATTAAATATTGCCAGAGTACATCCCTGGGACATCAAAGAGCTGATTGCACATGTCATGTCTCTGCCAAGGGCCAAATCCAATTGGAAGGCAACTGCCTAGGAGCAGTGAAGCCCCTATACTTGGAGGAAATGCGCTGTGGAGGATTCTTTCCTGAAATGCCCTTAGTGTTCTTCCCCTTGTCTCTCCAGCTTGTGGAGATGTGGGCATCTTAAGTCCAGAGTAAGCTTTTAGAGGAAGAGAAAAGTTGATTTCCCAGTCTGTTCAACTGTCCACACTAACTCAATTCTTGGTCACAGCGACTCTGTGACATGACCACAATGGGGTAAATACTAACCTGATATTGATGGAGTTCACCAAAGACAGCTGCTTTGCTTTGTCCTGCTCATACAAACATGATGTGGAAACTTGCATTGCTGATGGCAACACACTGGACAGATTTCTGGAAAGGAATTCTCATTCATTGGATAGAAGGTTTGGAAGACAGTTTCTGTGTCTGTTTCTTTTTCTTTTGCTAACAAGATTTTTTTTTTTGTCTTTTTTAAAAGTAGATTCTTGATTTCACTATGTTGATGACCTCGTTTTCAAATTGCTTATTTGAAGAAATCATTTGGACTTGATAAGCAGTGATCTTTGTAATTAAGAACATGTTGTGCGTTTGTGTGTGTGTTTATTTATTTAATTCTGTTTTATTCATTTATTTTTCTTCTCAACCTTGGCCAAATATTTCCTCCTTGGCAAAGGACTTTATGGACAAACTACTGATTTTGGAGCCTGGTCATTGCATGTCTTCTGGACAGGTTCTGGACCATCCCTGGGTGATCACCGTAGCTTCAGGGTCTTCCATGAGAACCCTTCAGAGAGTAGTTTCCTGGAACTTCGTGCAGAGAGCTCTTCCCAATCTGAGTCCCAGATCTGCACGATCTTCTAAGTCACATTCTTATCATAAATCAAGGCACATGTGGAGCAAGAGAAACTTAAGGGTAGAAGAATCACCACCACCTGCACTTTAGTGAGCAGATGACATTTAAATCACTTTATCCAATGTTAAGCCAGATACATTAACTTCATTAATAGCTTCAGGTCAATAGGGACCATTTCGTCATGATTAAGGCAGCTTAAAGCTCCAAAGACCTGGGAGTATGTGGTTATTGTTGTATAATGGTGACCTTCACTTTTCACATTTCTTGATCTGTACTTTTCTCCATATTTACATAGGAAATATAGAAATTCTCCAAATTATACATAACCAATATAGTCAATATTTAGTACATTTATGTAATAGGAGATAGTAGCTGAAGAAAATCTCTTAATAATTTACGGATTAAATATCTTGTGAAATTATAGGAACAATGGATTAATATGTGAAGGGATGTTCTATAAGAGATATAGCAGGCATGGTTAGACAAAGGAAATAAATTTGCTCATCCTGAAATTACTGATTTATAGTCAAGACCAGTGTGTAGTGTTAATAACCACTGGGTAACGCTCAAGAAAGTTACAAGTGTCTGTTAATTTCATATTTAGTCTGCAAGTATTCATGGAAATTATTAATTATGGGGCATATCAAGAAGCTTAGCTGAGTTCCTGCTGTTGTACTGTGGATTAACAATCCAGTGCTGCTGCAACTGGAAACAAATTCATCAAAAAAGTAGAAAAAAATGGGCAAATACTTTGACAGGTAGTTCATAAAGGACAAATGACTAATGTATGTGAAAATGCCTGATTTCACTCACAATTTAAAAATGTAAATTAAAACAGCAAAGAAAATAATTTTTCACCTCTCATATTAACATAATTTAAGACATGGATAACACATCTGATAGAGGTTGAGGAAGGCATATCATGCATCACTGAGGGAAATGCGAGCAAGCTGATTCCACTTCACCAGGAACAGTTTGGCAGCAAACTGCCAAATTTAAAATGAAGTGGCCTTATGACATAATAGTGGAATTTTCAGAAATTTGTCCTACCCATACTCTTGCAAAAGTGTGCAAATTATATGTGCCAAAGTGTATAAAATATTGTTGTTTATAAAAACAGGAATCACATGTGAATGCCCACCAATATGGGAGCTCCTTAAACAAAGCATATTCCATCTAATCCATGGGGAACTACACATTATAAAAACGACTTGGGCAATCTGTATGTTACATGATATGTTATTAGGTAAAATGAAAAGGCAAGGTACAGAGAAGTATGGTTTCATTTGTGTGAAAATATACTTAGAAGCTTGAAAGATTTGTAAGAATTTGACAGAGTGATTATTTCCTTGGAGTAGGAAATTTGGAATGGAAAGGAAAGATTTATTTTTCATTTTATACCCATATCTACCTTAAAAAAATTTTTTTGAACCACACCCACAGCATATAAAACTTCCTGGGCCAGGGATCAAACCCTCACCACAGCAAGGACCTGAGTCACTGGATCCTAAATCGGCTTTACCAAGGAAACTCCAAAATTATTTTAGTTGATGTATTTGAATTGTCTATAGTAAAATGAAAATCCAGTTAAAAATTCAAGGAACAGAAGTGAAAAAAAATAAATAAAAAGAGAAGTTTGAATAAGTACCCCTAGAGGAATTTGGGATTGACTGACTAATCAACTGTGAAAGCTGGTTCTTTATATAACTGGATATTTTATATCTTTTCCAATTGAAAAATTCAGAATAAAAATACAACTCCCCAAATTATAATGTTAGATATAGAAAACAAATTTATGCTTACCAGAGGGGGAGGGGGTAATGATAAATTGGGAGTTTGGGATTGACATGACACAGACACGCAGTTAAATATAAAATGGATAAACTGTTAGGACATACTGTATAGCACCGGGAGCTATATACAGTATCTTGTAATAACTTATGATGGAAAAGAATCTAAAAAAAAAAATCTGGATCACTTTGCTGTACACCTGGAACTAACACAACTTTGTAAATCAATTATACTTAAATAAAAATTTCTAATGCTAATATTTTCAGATTTCTTAAATGATTAGAAAATAGCTTTAACATGCAGCCATGTTATTCTTTTTTCTCATTTTTAAAAATTTTATTGATTTACAGTATTGTGATAATTTCTGCTATACAACAGACTGATTCAGTTACACATGTACACACATCCATTCTAGCCATGTTATTCTATCCTAATGTTTATTGAACACTTACTCTGTGCCAAGAACTGTGCCCAAGGATTTTAATATATATTATCTTGTTTACTCTTCACAAAAACTATGATACAGATATTATTCTTTTTTTGTGGAGGGGGGGTGCTACACCTACGGCATGTGGAAGTTCCCAGGCTAGGGGTCAAATTAGAGCTGTAGCCACTGGCCTACGCCACAGCCACTGGTGTCTGTGCCTACACCACAGCTCACATCAATGCCAGATCCTTCAACTCTCAAGGCCAGGTATCAACCCTGAGTCCTCATGGATACAAGTTGGACTCGTTCCCACTAAGCCACAACAGGAACTTCACAGACATTATTCTTTATTTGATTTCACAAACAGCTCAGAAATGTGCAGTAAATTATTCATGGTCACACAGCAGGTAAATAGCAGGTCTAGAATATGAACCTCAGAACTCCTTCTGCAATCTCTATGTTGGATTACTTCCAAGAGATTAGAATGCAAGAGGAAAGCTCTGATGTCTTAGATTTCATCCATATTGACATAAAGAAATAGTAGAATACAATATTACCTCAAGTTATGGTGTAAATATTTATAATTTCCATGGATAATTTATTTTCATGTCCTTTGCTTATGCAGTTTGCCTTGAGGTGATTTTCTATCAACTTCAGACTTAAAGAGCTCACCTGCAGGCATCTTGTAGTCCAAGTCAGGACTGGGTTATTGTGGGGTATCAGAGGATTTTGAATGCAGGGCACTGAGCCAGATTTAGGAGAGGTAGGGCTGGCTAGGAAGATGAGTCAAGCCTCAGAGATGGGCAATGGTAGAGAGTTTGGAATGAAGGGAGGCAGGCTGGGGCTGCAGCGACCAGCAAGAATCTACTTCTTCAGGTAGAAGGAGACAATAAGGACTCAGAGCCCTCGGGAGAGGAGGTTGACACCGAGTCCATGGCTCCCCAGGGTCAGAGTACTTGTTTACATGGTAACAGAGGACCATTAGTGAGAGAACCTCCAGGATGGAAGGACTAAGAGGCAGACAGTGTGACTCATGACTCACTTCTCAAGGGTGGGGCCAGACTTTATCTCTGAAACCCCACACCCTTGTAATCGTAATCTGCATTTAGCAGGCACTCAGTGTTTGAAAACGAGAGGTGGACTGCTCCCTCCCCCTGCCCTTGTCCCAAGGGCTTCCTCACTTAAGGCCCAATTGTCCATTGATCTAACTCTCTTGACCAGGAGTTCCTGCTGTGGCTCAGCAGGTTACAAACCTGACTAGTATCCACAGGAATGCGGGTTCGGTCCCTGGGCTCATTCAGTGGGTTAAGAATCCAATGTTGTCGCAGACTGTGGTGTAGGTTGCAGACGTGGCTTGGATTCCATGTTGCTGTGGCTGTGGGCCTGAACCTGCAGCTCCAAATTCTATGTGTAAATTGGGAACTTCTGTATGCCATAGGTGCGGCCCCTTAAAAAAAAGAAAAAAAAAAAAAAATCTCTTGACCATTTGTAGAAATAGGGGTGGATGAGGTGGGGAAAGGACAAGATGTCTAGGGGAATTTTCATGAGCAGGCAAAAATGCCCTTCTCTTTCCTGCTGGCTACTCGGGACCTTGCTAAATGTCCTGAACCCTTTAAGGTTTCTGCATGAAGGCTGCAATAAGTTCCCTGCACTCCAACTTTTGTAAAGTTCTTTTGATCAACTTATTTATTTATAATTGTCTCTCTGAAAAATTCTTAGTTCTCTCACAGCCTTACTTTCTTGTTATGTTGATTTGGTGTCATAAGGAACTTGTATGTTTTACTCTATTGTCCCAAGACAGAGTTCTTTCCACGCTCATCTCTTCACCGCAAAGGAAACAGGCTAATGAGCAAATCAGCAAACTCCTAGCTGTATTATCTTCTGAAATTTTATTTTATTTTGTTTTTCTTTTTAGGGCTGCACCTACAGCATATGGAAGTTCCCGAGCTAGGGGTTGAATTGGAGCTGCAGCTGTGGCCTATGCCACAGCCACAGCCATACCAGATCCAAGTCACCTCCAATAAATACACCAAAGCTTGCAGCAACGCCAGATTCTGAACCTACTGAGTGAGGCCGGGGATCAAACCTGCATCCTCCTGGATGCTATGTCAGGTTCTTAAACTTCTGAGCTACAATGGGAACTCCTAAAAATTTTTCCCTTCATGGTCATCGAACCTGACTAGGCTCCATGAGGATGCAGGTTCGATCCCAGGTCTTGCTCAGTGGATTAAAAAGATTTTGACAGCTCTATAAATTAGACATATCATGGAATTTTGTTGTGAACGCCAGAGAAAAAAATATAAATTAGCACTTTTTCATATGTTTTGACCCTCTTCTACCATCCTCTGGTGGAATTAGGTATTGCAAACCAATTTCTAAATACTTGGATATTCTTTACTTGAACAGGTGAAAAGAACACAGATTATTTTATAAAAGATACACTAAATCTCTCATATTTCCCTTTACATTTCTTTTTCTTTCTTTTTTTTTTTTTTTTGTCTTTTTTGCCATTTCTTGGGCCGCTCCTGCAGCATATGGAGGTTCCCAGACTAGGAGTCTAATCGGAGCTGTAGCCACCAGCCTACACCAGAGCCACAGCAACGTGGGATCCGAGCGGCGTCTGCGATCCACACCACAGCTCACGGCAACGCCGGATCGTTAACCCACTGAGCAAGGGCAGGGACCGAACCCGCAACCTCATGGTTCCTAGTCGGATTCGTTAACCACTGCGCCACAACGGGAACTCCTCCCTTTACATTTCTTTATTACTTTTATGAAATCACTTCTATTTTTTTCTAGTAGAGAAAAAAATATTTATCCTGAATAATGATATCAACTTCCTCTTTCATCACTGTCTAGCAGCCATTTAGGTTTTTTCTTGTATTATTATTTGTCCTGAGTTTTCTTAGTATTTTTATCTCATCCCCTTTTCCCTGTCTCTGGTTGGTTTTGTGATTGTTTACTGTTATCATTGCTCATGTATTTTAAAAATGCTTATCAAAAAAATCTGCTTTCCATGGTATAAGCGTAAGGTTGGTAACTATGTTTTGAGGACATAATCTGAATGATAGAAATCATGCACATATGAGCTGTATGTTTTCATTCTATTGCATATCATACCATTGTTTATTAATATACACCATATAAAATGTGACTGTGAATAGTCTGTACATGTGTAAACTTCTGGAAATTTAAAACATTTAGTCTACAGTGAAAAGATATTTCACTTAATATGGCAAATAATTACTGATTTGTGTTTAGAACACTTTTTCTAAGTGAAGAAGCTTCACTTTCAAAAATATACTTTAGGTAAGAGTTAAATTCAGAGTTCCCTTCATGGTCATCGAACCTGACTAGGCTCCATGAGGATGCAGGTTCGATCCCAGGTCTTGCTCAGTGGATTAAGGGTTCAGCATTTCCATGAGCTGTGGTGTAGGTTGTAGACGTGGCTTGGATCCCGTGTGGCTGTGGCTGTGGCTGTGGCTGTGGTGTAGGCCAGAAGCTGAGGTTCCAATTCAACCCCTAGTCTGAGCACTTCCATATGCCACAAGTGTGGCCTAAAAAGAAAAAAAAAAAAGCAAGAGTTAAATTCATAGAGAAAGACCCTAAGTTGAAAATATAGATGTGAAATTTGAATCTGGAGCCATAATGTTACAGTATGTTAGTTTCCCAGGGCTGCTGGAACAAATGATCATAGATGGGGTGGTTAAAACAATAGAAATGTGTCCTCTCATGGTTCCGGAGAGCAGAGTTTGAAATCAAGGTACCTTGGTCTGATTCCTCGTGGACCCTCTGAGGGACAATCAGCTCCATACTTACCTCCCTGGCTTCCAGCTGTTGCTGGCAATCTTTGGCAACCCTTGGCTTGTGGCTGCCCTCCAATTTCTGCTTCAGTCTGCATCTGACTTTTCCCTCTGTCTTTTGTCTTAAGTGTCCAAGGACACATGTCATTGGATTTACCACCTTAATTCAGGAAGATCTTAACTCTAGATCCTGACCTTAGTTATATTTTAAAAGACTTATTCCAAGTAAGAGTGTGCACATTCTGAGGTTCTGCTCAGACATATGTTTTAGGGTCACCCTTCAACCCACAACAGATCAGAATTATCACCTATGTTTGCAGCTCTGAGGTCAATCTTGGTGTCCTCCCTTAGACCTGGCTTCCTAGACCATTGTCTTCTTCTTTCTGTTGCTGTGGCCCTAGCCTTGGGGCTCCACTTCCAATATTTTACGAAATGTGCTCTGAGTATTAACTAGTAGATTTGTTTGAAATTGTATTCTGTGGAACTGTTCTAATTCTATAAAATTCTGTAATTTTTTTTCTATTTCCTAGTACATCGTTTCAGGAAAGGAGAATTATTTTATTTGCCTCTGAGAAGTTATTAATTCAAAGTACCAGATATTCCAGTCTTTATTTATTCACTTCCCTGTTTCGAAGGTTTTAAGGTGTCTTACATAAACAGATAAAAATAAGATAAAAATAATTTTGAATTGAGTAGAAGAGGAAAGCAGGAAAAAAGGAAAATGAGAGTAGAAGGTAAAATTATTACATAATAATTATAAATGAAAATATTAAAGGCCATAAACTGCAGAAGGTAATTTGCTAAAGATAAACTTCAAATTTGACTCTCAGCTTTCTAGCAGTCCATTCAAAGAAAAAAAAATCAAGTATATACTTCAAAGTGTCCATAAAAATTAAAGCAAATAAATTCTAATTGGTTGCTTGGAGGAAGCACATGCATTCCTGACCCTGAGGCTCAAAACAAAATTTCTTGTTGGAACTTCTGGAGATGATGTGCCATGTAATTAGCAAGTGCCATGCAGGTAGCATCATCACAGTAAGAAGCTTCAATAAGTTTCTTGTTCATAATATCCTTCAATATAAAACAATGGGTAATTTGGTGAACATAGCTCCTGGGAGCTCAAAAGATAGAGTCCAGGTACAGAAATTAATGTTTGTCTAGAATGTTAGAGAGAGGGATTTTTAGAAAATTGAAATGTCTTTAAAGTGATATTCCAAAAATATTGTTTCTCAACATGATTTTGGCTTGTTGTATGGCAGCGACAATGCAGGCTGTACTAGTGACAAGAACCTGGAGAGTGGCCATCCTGCCATGTCAACTGTCATGTGCTCTAGCTGGCAGCCAGAGAGGGAGGCTGAAAACCTATGTCACAAACACACTGAAGAGAAGCTGCCTTCTCTTTCCACGTGGAGGTAGGATGAGGGCACAGTCTTGGGGGCCATCAAGATTTTCTACAAAAATTGGCACCTGCTGCAGTGCCCTGAAGGAAGGGCAAGCAGGGCCACCAAAATGCCGCAGCAAATAGTACAGATGATTTTATATTTGAAAAATCTTTAAATGTCGATCGCAAAATGTTTACTTCAGGTGTAAAAACATTTCAGTAAATGTCACAGAATCTTTACTAATAAATAGTTTTTTTTCCTTTTTAATGGTGTAACTTCTAAAAGAAACATATAAAGAATGTTTTCTGGGTAATAGTAAATTAACGTGTTGTGCTGAATTAAAGCTTTATGCTAGTTAAAAGTTGGGGATGGCCTGACAAAAGTGGTGACGTTGATTTTAAAGGACCACTGTCCCTTCTTTCCAGCAGGTATCAGATAGCAGGCCCATTTATCTATTGAAACCATACCTCGTTTGTGACAAAGGAGCCTCTTAACCTATATTTAAAAAAATGACTATTATATATGGAATTCCAATTATTAGCACATTCTCTTTTTCACATGAGTGATCTGGCTACAGATAGAAGATAATCTCCTCTCATTGGCAAGGGGAAAAGAAACCAACAACTTTGTTTTAACAAAAGAGCAAGAAGTTTTTGGCTACCTTAGGCCATAGCAGGACCAGAGAAGAGCCACATCCATTTGCTTCTCATTACTGCAAATTTGGGGATCAATGTAGGGATTGCCACTTTTAGGCTGAGTCCTTGAACACACACACCTCCTGTCCCCTTCAACACTAGAATCTCCAGCATTTAAAAAAAAATGAGGCAGAGAGCCTGGAGCAAGAGGGCACAGGTGCTGCTCCGTGTCTGTGCGGCTGTCCAGGGGATTAACTTGCATGGTTCAACTGGATAGTTCTCCTGATTCAGAGGCGGAGTTCTGATCGTTCTCACAAAACGTCTATAGTTAGATTCAAGGCCCAGGCAGTTCTCTTGGTACCAGCTTGGTGTGGTGGCTCTAGCCACAGTTTGGAGCAACTTCAGAAGAGCCCTGATCACTCTGTGCCAGGGCTGGCTAGGGGTTGAAAGTGATGAGTGCAGCCCATTGCTGGATGCCGTGCATTAGCAGACCTTTGGTGCTAAGAACATTTCCTGCCACAACAAATGCTGTCTGCTTATACCTAATGATGTGGGTTAGGGAGAAGAGGAAGAGTGAGAAGGGGGTGGATGATGTGTGAGAGAGCATGCCATGACGTTTTAGGAGAGATCTGTGCTCAAAAGGGAAGCAAAAAACAAAAGGGAAGGGAGTCAAGGACAAGGTCACCTCTGAGCATAGGTGCCAATATCATTGAAGAAACCAAGTGACTCTTCTTCCCCAGCCAGAGCTTATCTGAGTCAAAGCCTCCCTTCTGGGTGGAGAAGGCACCCCAGAGCGAGTCATGAATCCCCAGTGTGAGTTTGAGATTTTCACTAATGCAGGTTCCTGTCCGCATAGGAGGGGACCCAGACTGGCACCTTTCTGAGGGATGGCTTTTCTCTACTGGCATCCCAGACAAAGCAGGAGACACCAACAGCTGAGTGGGAATGCTCAGTGCTATCTGGCCGGAAAGCCAGGGTGACTCTTGGAAAGTGTGACTGTGCACAGAAGCCAGCTGCAAAGTGTCCCTGTACAGGTCTTCTCAGTGGTTGGCACATTGCCTCAGTGAGAATTATTTTCCATGGAAGACCAGTATTACAGAAGCCACTGTTTTCTTTTCTCTTTTTTTAATTTTTAAAAAATTTTTGGTTGCATCCTCAGCATGTGGAATTTCCAAGGCCAGGGATCGATTCTGAGCCATTGCTGTGAGCTATGCCATAGCTGTGGCAGCGAAGGATCCTTAATCCACTGCACCATAGCAGGAACTCCCAGAAGTTACTGTTTTGTGTTCGAATATGGATGTTTCTAAAAACAGGGCTTTATTTAAAGTCTTAAAAACAAACAAACAAACAAAACCCTCATAGTTTCTGGATGGAAAAAGGAAGAAAAAAAGAGGTAAAAATCAGTCCAGAATGGGGACTTAAAAATTCCTACCCATCTAAGCCTTCAAGGAGGAAGGAAGCCTATGAACACACCTTTCTCAAAAGACTTTACTGGAGTTCCCATTATAGCACAGTGGGTTAAGTACAACTAGTATCCATGAAGATTCATGTTCAAGCCCTGGCCTTGCTCAGTGGGTTAAGAACAACTAGTATCCATGAAGATTCATGTTCAAGCCCTGGCCTTGCTCAGTGGGTTAAGGATCCACCATTGCCACAAACTGTGGCATAGGTCACAGATGTGGTTCAGATCCTGTGTTGCTGTGGTTGTGGTGTAGGCTGGCAGCTGCAGTTCCGATTCAACCCCTAGCCTGGAAACTTCCATATGTTGCAGGTGCAGCTGTAAAAAGAAAAAAAAAAAAAAAAAAGACTTTACGTCATTGGTAGATGGGTTGAAATAATGACATAACAGAAAATGTGGCCTTTGGGAGTTCCCTTGTGGCACAGTGGGTTAAGGATCTGGCATTGTCACTTCAGCTACTTGGGTTGATCCCTGGCTCAGGAAACTCCACACGCTGTGGGAACAGTCAAAAAATGGGGGAAAAAAATCCAACCTTTGATATGTTGCTTTCATTGGAATATAAACATCTCTGAGGTGGACCTTTCACAACTATGACAGCCATCAAGCAACAGAGAAATTCATCTTATTAAGAAACAAACATCTAAATACAATGTTGCAAAGTTCAGACAGGGTTTCCAACAATAATGAAACGTAATTAATTATATTGATTTTATTAAATATATTTTCAATTAAAGTAAGAGATATTTTATTAATAAGTAATGGAATTGTATCATTAATAAATAAAATTTCAATGTCTTTAAAAATATTTTATCTTTAGATTGCCATTTTGAAATCAGTGGTTTTCCCTAAAGTATGAATTTATATAATAGTTTTATGGTAATTTTTCTTTTTTTTTTTTTTTTGGCTGAGCCTGAGGCACATGGAAGTTCCCAGGCTAGGGGTCAAACTCATGCCGCAGCAGCAACCAGAGCAGCTGCAATGGCAATGCTGGATCATTACCCTGATGTGCCTCAAGGGAACTCCTGCTAGTATTTTTAAAGTAAATATAAATATTTAAACATATTTACTGATAACAATTAGAAACTAAGAAAATCTGGAGATTGTTCATCTAAGCTATCAAAAGATTTCTTTTGAAAGATCAGCACACTTAGATTTAAGTTATTAATATTACTGAATATTCTGAGTTCTGCTTTGAATTCAGGAATGCAGTGTCAACAGTCAAACACTGAAGAAAGTGTAGGACTTCAAGGCCTCTCCAAGGAGGTAAAACTCAAAAAGCTTCTGGCTGAGATAAGAATTATCAAACCCTTACCACCCCACCCATCTCATTGTAATGTCCCCTCAATTGAGCAATCTGGCCTACTCATTCCTGCCCCCTACTAGGAAATGTATGTGGATCACTCCCCACCCTGCCCCTATAGGGGTATTATACACCCCCCACCAACCAGCAAATGTATTGTAAGACCCCTCTTTCCCCAGCCAATCAGCTGGTCAGCAGGTATATTGTAAGAACTCTCCTCTCCCTGGATTATAAAAGCACAGATGACCACATGCTCAGAGTCAGCCTCTTCCTGATTATCAGGAGCTGGTCCTGCTGTGCTAACAAGCGTTTCTCATCTCAATAACCTCTTCTTTCTATTCACCTTACTGTGCTGGAAATTCTTTTTCCACCGCAGACACAGACCACAACAGAAAGGCCAATAAATGCCACAAATAATTTTGTTATTCCTAACATATTTTCCCCCCAAATGGTTAAGAGTATGTAATTGTGGTCAGTAGACTAGTTTATAATTAATTTTTCAAGAAGAAAAATGGGAAATGGAATTGCAATGTCCAATAAGTTAGTAGTTTAGACTCAGGAAAAGGGTTGCTTTTTTAAAAATGGGAAAGATCACCTCTATTTGCAGAGAGGAGGGAGAAACTTACAGATATTATAATCATAATTGCAAAGGCCAGGGTTGAAGTTCAAGATTCATAATAATCTGGAGTTCCTGTCGTGGCTCAGTGGTTAACGAATCCAACTAGGAACCATGAAGTTTTGGGTTTGATCCCTGGCCTTGCTCAATGGGTTAAGGATCCGGTGTTGCTGTGAGCTGTGGTGTAGGTTGCAGACGCGGCTCGGATCCCACGTTGCTGTGGCTGTGGCATAGGCCAGTGGCTACAGCTCCGATTCGACCCCTAGCCTGGGAACCTCCATGTGCCGCGGGAGCGAACCTAGAAATGGCAAAAAGACAAAGAAAAAAAAAAAAAAGAAAACAGGCCAAGGAATTTCCATTGTGGCTCGGCAGGTTAAGAACCTGACCTATTGTCCCTGAGGATGTGAGTTCAATCCCTGGCCTTGCTCAGTGGATCCAATGTTCCTACAAGTTGTAGTGTAGCTTGAGGATGCAGCTCAGATCTGGTGTTGCTGTGGCTGTGGTTTTGGTTGACAACTGCAGTTCTGATTTGACACCTAGCCTGGGAACTACCATGTGCTGCAAGTGTAACCTTAAAAAGAGAGAGAGAGAAAGATACGCCAATGCTGAAATTTGTTCAGGCAATGAACATTGCCAATATAAATATATGAAAGGAATATGAGAAGTGAGATGCAGCCCATAGCAGTCAATGACCAGAAAACACACAGATGCGTTGCCGTTTCCATGAGGAGCCAGTGAAGCTGATATAAGATGCCTGGTCACGTGTGGCCTCCATGCTGGATAATGACTAATTTTCACCTCCATTCAACAGCCTCCTTCTGCCTGACCCAATCACGGTCCCCAGCCAGAGTAACAGGAGGCTCAGGGAAGAGTTGAGACTGTCTGCTTCAAGCATCACTTAATAGTAAAATGGTAGCCTCAGAAGCAACAACCAAAAAAACCTATACATGTAATGAATTCACTATGGGGGACAGGGTTAGGTCAAAATTTTCTTCTTTAATAAATATACCTATATTCTGAAACCAATATTTTTAAAAAATCCTGTTTTAAATTATTCATGTCATTGCTCTTCTGACCTTGAGCTTGGTGGACATATAGTAACAAACCTCATGTTCTCCAAGGTTCCAAGGGGCTCTCTGTGGCTATAATAAGCTAGGAGTGGCACACTGTCACTTGCTAAAGGATACCAGGTTCATGATTGTAAGATGTTTTCTATTTGTACAAACTGTGATCAAAAACACCCAAAATTTGTGCTGATTACATCATTACAGCTGAGCATTCACCCTCTAAATATCTCCTCAATCACTCTCTAATTCCACTGAATCACCACACTCTGTTCTCTCTACCTCCACAATGCCTCTTCCATCCGTTTCCTTCTCTTCATCATTCCTGTTATCCTAGTTGTTCTATTTGAGGCCTTTCATTTTTACTTTTTGTTTATAATCTCCTGTGCTATGCAGTAGGTCCTTATCGTTTATGTATTTTTTATATAGTACTTCATATCTGTATTAATTCAAAATTCCAAATTTATCCCTCCCCCCACTTTCCCCATTGTAACCATAAGGTTTGTTTTTTTAGTCTGTGAGTCTATATTTTATAAATAAACTGGTTTGTATCATCTTTACTAGATTCCACATATGTGATATCATGATATTTTCCTCTGTCTGACTTATTTTACTTAGTATGATAATCTCCAGGTTCACCCATGTTGCCCCAAATGGTATTATTTTGTTATTTTTATGGCTGCATAATATTCCTTCATATATAGACACCACATCTTCTTTATCCCTTCCTCTGCTGTTGGACATTTAGGGGGCTTCCATGTCTTGGCAAATGTAATAATGGTACGTACTGTGAACATTGGGGTGGATGTATCTTTTCAAATTAATGTTTTATTTTTTTCAGATATATACCCAGGAGTAGAATTGCTGGGCCATATGGTAATTCTATTTTTATTTTTTTGAGGAACCTCCATATTGTTTTCCAAGTGGTTGCACCAATTTACATTCCCACCAACAGTGTAGGAGGGTTCCCTTGTCTCCACATGCTCTCTAGCATTTGTTATTTGTACACTTTTTGATGATGGCCATTTATTTATTTATTTATTTATTTATTTTATAATTTATTTTTTTTTCCCACTGTACAGCAAGGGGATCAAGTTATCCTTACATGTATACATTTTTCCCCCACCCTTTGTTCTGTTGCAATATGAGTATCAGACATAGTTCTCAATGCTACTCAGCAGGATCTCCTTGTAAATCTATTCCAAGTTGTGTCTTTTTTATTTTCTAAATTCAGCACTACTGCAGTAGCTTTCAGACTGGCAGCTCTGCCTCTGGTTCCCTTTCTTTCAATTCATCTTCCACATCTCACACACACCCCCCCACCCCTTAATTATGGCATCCATATGCTTAAAATGCTTGCAAAGATGTCCTGTCAATGACCTACTTCAATCAAATGCTCTAACACTGAACTATACCCCCAAAGATCTACTGAATATATCCAAACTCCAAGTAGAGGAATTTCATGCTGTCTTTCCAGTCTTCTCCCCATTCCCTAATTGTGCCATGGATTGTGGTCACACTGTAGCCTTCTGGTAATCAAAACACTGTGTATGTTAAGGCTTCGTCCAGTCACTCCAACTGCTCAGTCTTGCCCCATTTTCAGCATTTGGCTCCCATAAACCTCACATTGCCTAGTCTAGTCCTGCTGCAGGACCTCATTAGTATAACTTATCATGAAAACAAAAGCTGAAGTAAATTCATGTAATCCCATCGTCTGTGTTCTAAACAGAGATGACACTTGGCTGGCCCCTGTACTATCTGCTGAGTTGTGGTTACATACCCATGATTATTTTGGAAGAACAATGGGTGTTTCTGTTTCTTCATTCAGGCTCATGACTCTATCCAGCACATGACGCTTCTTTTTAATTTTTTAGATGGAACTTGTATTGTTTATTTTTCAGATTACAAAGGACATACATGCTCATTATACAACTCTATAAACCACAGAGAAAATCAAATGACCCTAATAACAAAACTCAGAGATATCTACTGCTCACATTGCTATCTTTATAAATGTGTACACACTATTCTGTAGTATGTTTTTTTCTCTATTTTTCTATTGTGAAAATTTTCTATCTCTTTAAATATTCTTACATATACTTTTAGAAATGATTACATGATGTTTCGTCATGGGAGTATGTCGTAACTTATCCATACTTTTGAGTGTTGAGATTGTTTCCAAAGCTTTGTTATTGTAAATAAAAGATATAATGAAAATCCTTGTAACATCCTTCTTTCCACATTTGTTCTTGGGATAAGAACAGAGTCGAACTGATGCATCAAAGGGCATGCATTTTCTATTTTGTGGAAAGTTTATATAAATTTAGACCTCCCACATCCTTGCCAATATATAGAGTACCAGTAATTTAAAAAGATGATATCTTGCTTTAACTTGGATTCATTTACTTTTCTTTTTTTTTTTTTTTTTTTTGGTCTTTTTTTTCAGGGCCACGCACAAGGCATATGGAGGTTCCCAGGCTAGGGATCAAATCGAAGCTGGAGCTGCTGGCCTACACCACAGCCTTAGCAATGTGGGATCTGAACTGTGTCTGTGACCTACACCACAGCTCATGGCAACACCAGATCCTTAACCCACTGAGCAAGGCCAGGGATCGAACACGCAACCTCATGGTTCCTAGTTGGATTCGTTAACCACTGAGCCACGATGGGAGCTCCTAGTCTATAATTTATTGACAAATTGTACAAAGCAGCTTATTTTCATGAGATGTTGCTGGTAACTCTCTTGCCCTGTCCTTTGTAGCCAACATCAGAGTGTGGACAGGGCTGCTCGACTTCCCAGTCAGGGTTGAGGCCTGCGTAAACCTGGCCTGAAGGACCCATGCGTGATAGTTTACAACCTTCAGTTTAAGGGGCCAGATAGAGACTTCATTCACTCCTGCATTACTGTGAGCTGAAATACCCATAAATGCAAGGACATTGACCTTACTTTACTCTGAGTGCCTGTTCCCGCTGGATTCTCTGGATCTGACAAATTTGTTTTTGCTTTCAGGAAGGCTGCCATCAAGTGGCTTTGCTCAAATTGGGCAAGTCACAGTGTCTCACTGGTACTATCCTATTGAAGAAGTGGAAAATGCCAAAACTCATTATCAATAGCTAACAACTTCTCACAGCAATGCAAATACCATTTTTTACTTAATTTGTTGAAATATCTGAGACAGTTCATTACTATTAAGAAAACAATTCCTACCCTTGAAAAACATACACTCAAATGAAAAGAAAGAGCTATTCTTCAATAAAATTTGGAATACCATCCCTAAAAATGCAGAGCAAGAGAGCTGAGATTGCCTGTGTCTATGATCAGGCAAATGTTGTCATCATATGACCCTATCTCAGCACCTCTCTCTAGAGTGCCTTACAAATATGAGGCATGCTCTGTAAGGACTGACAGCATTGCCAGACTATCAAAATTCAAAATGCCAAAAGCCTCAACCAAAGCAACTTACAAAGAAATGACTGAACATAATTTTACTACCAGAGGTTTTTGCTACTCTTTGTAAAGATACACTCTTATTTTGTAAGGCAATTATTTTGGCCATCATTATTTTTTCTTTTATTCATTTTTATTTATTTACTTTGGGGCATGCCCACCACATGCAGAAGTTCTGGGGCTAGGGATCAAACCCTACCATAGCAGTGACCTGAGCCAAAGCAGTAAAATGCTGGACCCTTAACTGCTGAACCACCAGAGAACTCCAGTTTTTTTCTAGAAAAGAGTGGAATTCTACCACATTGTTGATATTTCTGTTCTCATCCATTCTGGGTTGCTTAGTGTATACCTTGTTTTAGGTATCGTGTAAAGGATGACAGCCACAGAGATGAATGAGACTGGGTTCCTACTTGTCCAGGACAGGGGAAATGGACATGTGTGGGAAAAAAAGCACATGGACTCACAGGTAATATGTATAGGGCCTAGTGTTAACAGAGATAAAGACTTTTAACCTAACATCATAGACGTTCTGGCCCCTTCTAAATGGTGGTTCATGAAAGGTACATATATATTAATAACTCTTTGACACTAGATGGTGCTATAAGGCATTCAGGTGTCAGTATTTTGGAGGTCTGGTAGGAGATGGTGTAAACTGAAGCTTGAGGTTGAAAAGTATTTATTAAGGAAAGGGCACAGTTTTTAAAGTCTACATTTTTTTAACCTTTATAAAATCTTCATTTGTTCTTCAAAAACTAATGGATTGTAGATATACATTTCATATAGTTTCAAAATAGATTTTTCATTTAAAATGTATATGTACATATTATTACCATACCACAAAATATTCCTTTCTTCATATTTTTAGGGCTAACTTTTATTGAATGTTTGTTGTCTTTTTTTATATTGCAGTATAATTGATATATTACATTATATTAGTTTCAGGTGTACAACATAATGATTGGACATTGTAAACACAGCAAAACGATCACCACAATAATTCTAGTTACTGAAACTGTACAAAGTTACAAAAATTTTTTTTCTTGTGCTGAGAACTTTTAATATTTATTCTTTTAGAAACTTTCAAATATTTACTACAATATTACTGACTATAGTCACTATGCTGCACATTATATCTCTAGGATTTATTTATTTTGTATCTGGAAGTTTTCACTTCTTGACCCATTTAGCCCCCCTCTACTCTGGAAACCACCAATCTGTTCTCTGTATCTATGAATCTGGTTTGGTTTGGTTGTTTATTTTATTTTTTAGATGCCACATATGAGTCAAATCATACAGTATTTGTCTTTGGCTGAAAACACGCATTGTCTTCTCTATCGAGAAAGTGAGTAAAGTCTAGATAGTAGTACTCTCAGCAGTGAAGAAGGTGCGTTCCAAAGACCCTCTTTATTTTAAGAAAACTTTGGCAAAAGGAGAGATAATACTGGGAAGAAACAACATCAGAGAAATAGAATTATAAAACTATTTGGAGGAGAGTTCCCGTCGTGGCTCAGTGGTTAACAAATCTGACTAGGAACCATGAAGTTGCAGGTTCGATCCCTGGCCTTGCTCAGTGGGTTAAGGATCCGGCGTTGCCATGAGCTGTGGTATAGGTCGCAGACACGACGAGAATCCCAAGTTGCTGTGGCTCTGGCGAAGGCTGGTGGCTACAGCTCCGATTGGACTCCTAGCCTGGGAGCCTCCATATGCCATGGATGAGGCCCTAAAAAAGGCAAAAAAACAAAAAGACCAAAAAAAAAAAAAGATTAATTACATTAATTGTGACTTAATAAGTAATTCTTGAGTGCTCTATGTATTTGCACCTGGGCTAAATATTTTCTCTTTTTTTTGCTTTTTTAAGGCCTGCACTTGCAGCATATGGAAGTTCCCAGGTTAGGGGTCAAATCAGAGCTGTATCTGCCAGCCTACACCACAGCTCACTGCAACACTGGATCCTTAACCCACTGAGCAAGGCTGGGGACGGTACCCACATCCTCAGGGATACTAGTCGGGCTCATTACCACTGAGCCATAATGGGAACTTCTGGGCTAAGTGTTTTGGAATAAATATCATTGTAGAGTCTTTATTTTATATTTATTAATTTATTTTAAATTTAATCTAATATATGGCAAAAATGAACCTTTCCACAGAAAGAAAACTCATGGACTTGGAGAATAGACTTGTGGTTGCTAAGGGGAAGGGGGATTGGGAGGGAGTGGAATGGATTGGGAGCTTGGGGTTAATAGATGCAGACTATTGCCTTTGGAATGGATTAGCAATGAGATCCTGCTATGTAGCACTGGGAACTATGTCTAGTCACTTATGATGGAGCATGATAATGTTAAGAAAAAAGAATGTATACATGTATGTGTAACTGGGTCACCATGCTGTACAGTAGAAAATTGACAGAATCCTGTAAACCAGCTATAATGGAAAAAAAAATCATTATATATGTAAAAAAATTTAATTAAATTTTTTTGGCGGTTCCTGAGGCATGTGGAAGTCCTTAGGCCAGGGATCAAATGCTCACCATAGCAGTAACCAGAGCCACAGAAGTGACAACACAGGATCCTTAACCCAATAAGCCACCAGGGAACTCCCACTTAGTCTTTAAAGGGAAACTTTGAAATAGTTTTCATGATTTGTATTTTATAGTAGGGAAAGTTAAGTAATTTGCAATAGATCATGTTGTTAATAAATGTCAGGATGATTAAAATAAATCAGGTTGTCAAAGACCAAATGTGTACTTTAACTGAATTTTAATATTTAATTCTGAAAAATTCTGTATTTTCTCTTCAAATTATCTCTCCCTGATCATCTAACTTCACTATTCCTGATACTTCTACTAAATAAACACTGGAATGCCTTCATTTATCTTCCAAATATTTTAATTTTTCCTTATCACTCCATGTCATGTTCTGAGTAATTTTCCCAAATTCAGTTTCCAATTCTGCTAATTCTTTCAATTCTGTCTAATCTACTGTGTAACCTTTTAAGCTTTGTGCCAATAATTGCATTTCTTTATTTTTTTAAAAATTTGTTTACTCCTTTTTTATTACTTCTTGGCTTAGAAATCCTATTGGGGAAGAAATTTAGTGCAGAGGTTAAGACCCCACTTCTCACCTTTAGGTGGAGATGCTGGAGTCAGACTGCCTGGTTTGCAGTCTGACACCTTCGGCTCTGAGCTGTGTGATCTTAGACAGGTTACTTAACCTCTCTGCGCCTCAGTCTCCTCATTTATGAAGCATGATAGTAATACCTACTCATAGGGTTACTTCTAGCACCAAGTGAAAATACAAACGTAAAACAATCATCATACACCTTCGTATGTAAGGGCTAATGATTATTAACTTTGTCATGCTTTCTTTAATTTTGGGTTGCCCCATGATCCAAAGTTCATGAGAAATAACTTGTGTCACCTCTTGGCACTTTCGGACTTTTTCACTGGTGGGTCGTTCTCTTGGGCTGTTTGTGACGTTTGACTGTGAGCTTAACCAACTGAAAATCATTTTCCGAGTAGTCCCACTAGTGCCCTGGACTGTGAGAGGGTCCTTTTGAGGTGGATCCTGATTGGCTGCTGACTGATTTTGACCCTATTCTATTTGCAAGAGAGAATAGAGAGGGCAGTGGGCGGTGCGTGGTGCCATGTGGGCTGTGCCATGTTTGACCCCCCTCGTCCTCCGGGTGGAGCCTTGATGCTCTGATTTCTGATTTCTCCTCCCACCCAAGACGCTGAGCCCAAAGAGGTAGTGGGTCGGTTTCTACTCTTAGCTCTCAAGACTGGAAGGCCTTCAGTGGCTCCAGGTTTACAGAGAAAATTCCTTAGATCAGCACCCCCTCCCCTCCCCTCTGCAGGGATCATTGTCCCCACAGGGAGCAAAGCCCACACTCAGCCTTAGGCTTTAGTTCAGCTCAAAGACCTTGCGGCCTCTCTGGTTTTATTTCTGCTCACAGGCTCCAGTACCCACTTCTGTCCACCATATAGACTGGAAATTCCTTTTTACCATTTGAAAAGAAGCCCTGTCATGAAAAAGACATATTAGAAAGAGCAGAAGAAAGATTACTGGTTGTTCTCTTAGGCAATGTGATCTGGCTTCCTGGGGTCTCCCCTGCCTGACCCATCACAGACAGAGGGCTGTCAGCTGTGAGGGTTGGCCTTGACAGGTACTTTGCTCTTTTCTTTTCCTCCAGGTGAAGCAATCTGTAGCTCCCTGGAATTCTCACTCTGTCTGTGGATACATGTTAGCAGAAAATGCAGGATTTGTGCCTCCCTCATGCAGTCTCCTCCTGTGATTCTGCCTCCTATCCGTAGTGATATGACCATTCAGTATGGGCAATCCTCTTTTTGTGAGCCCTAGGAATGTGGCCCTTGCAGTTGCCAGGCTTGTAAGAGGCTGATACAGAAGATGCTCCAAATGGTACCAACAGATCCTCCATCTTTGCCACCCACCCTGGGGAGAAGGGGGCACCTATTTTCAATAGTCTCTCCTCTTCCCTACCCCAGACCTCACTTCTCACCTCACAACTTGCTAATCCCCATGTCCTGACCTCCTGGCCTCCAATGTTTTGGGAAAAAAAAAAAAAGGTCAGAGAGAGGGAGGAAACTTTTAGAGGTAATGGTTATGTTTATGGTATTGTTTATGGTGGTGTTTTCACATGTATATTCTTCAAACTCATAAAGATGTAGAGATTAAATAGACAATTTTTTAAAAATCTTAGCATTCATTATTGAAGTGTAGATGATTTACAGTGTTGTTAATTCCTGCTGTAGAGCAAAATGCATATGTGTATACACACACACACACACACACACACACACATTCTTTTTAACAATATTCTGCCATTGCGGCTCAGTGGTAGCAAACCCAACTAGTATCCATGAGAGAATGGGTTCAATCCCTGGCCTCCCTCAGTGGGTTAAGGATCCAATGTTGCCATTAGCTGTGGTGTAGATCGTAGTCTTGGCTCGGATCCTGTGCTGCTGTGACTGTGATGTAGGCCAGCAGCTATAGCTCTGATATGACCCCTAGCCTGGGAACTTCCATATGCTGTGGGTGTGGCCCTAAGAAAACAAACAAAAATTCTTTTCCACTATGGTTTATCATAGGATAGTGAATATAGTTCCCCATGCTATACAGTAGGATCTTGGTGTTTATCCATTCTATATATAACAGCTTACATATGTTAACCCCAACCTCCCACTCCATCCCTCTCCCAACCCCATCTACCTTGGCAACCACAAGTCTACTCTCTATGATGAACAGCTTTTGTGTGTGTGTCGGTCACACCGCATGTTTTTTTTTAAAGTTTGTATTCTTTGGGAATTTACTAGTAGGAGAATCATTTTCATGAAGATATCATTTATCAAGTGATATTTGAAAACTATCCCTTAGAAACATTCCACCCAATTCCAGTTGAAATGTAGACAGTCTACAGGAAGCTACAGGCAACGTCAGGTTCACCAAAGCAATGGAAGCCACTGAGATCATGTACTGCCAGTGACTCCAGTGTAGAGTCATTCTGCTCTGTGCTGGATCTGATTTTGTATTGATCTTTCTCCTCCTCCTGCTTTCTTAAGGGTATCTTCATCCTCTCAGTTTTTCAAGCTACAAAACTCAAAGCTATCCTCAGCATATTTTCTTCATTGTCCCTGATATTTGAGCATTCACTGAGGCATGCCAATCCCAACTCCAAAATGCCTCTCAAATTTACCTCCTTGTTGTAGGGATCTTCCTTATTCAAGCTTTATAAATCTCACCTTGATCACTTAATACTTTTAATTAGTCTCCTTGGCTTCAGGCTTATCCCCCTCGAATCCATTTTCACACGTATTGGAGGCAGGTTTCTAAAACACAGACCTAACCCCAGTCCTTCTCTGTGGAGGCCCCATACCCGCAGGCTCAAGGCAAAACTCTTTTGCATATGACAAGACCCTTCACAGTCATCTAGTGGTGTGTCCATTCATTTCCCTATTGGCCAGTCCTGCACATCCTACCAGGACATCATTCCATGAATGAGAGAGTGCCCAGGACTACGGTTTTCTCAATGCATGGAGCCAAAGGGCAATTGTTAGGAAGAACATCTGGAGGATGAGCTGGGGCAGAACTCATAGACTAAAGCTGGGCCCTCCATCCAGACAAACAAGAATAGGTAACCTCTAGACCAGAGGAAACAAAGTGAGGAGGAAGGCGCTGGGGTGGAAGGAGGTGTATAAGCCCGGCCCGGCTCAGGTCTGTGAAGAGAGAGCCTGGTTGTCTCCAAGTGGCATGTCGGAGGGTTATTTTTTATTTTGGGGGGAGGGGAAGTTTTAAAAGGCCTAATAGGAGCCAGTTCCCTTTCTGAACCTTCCTTCCTCTTTGATTGCCGCTCCTCTAACACATGGGTCATCTCTGCAATGCATTTGCTTTCTGCATTCTAATTATTAAGTTATAATTAGAATGCTCAAACATATGAGGCTGGTAATGAACTTGAATTTGAAAGGTCGTAGATTGGCTGGAATTGAGATAGGGAAAAAAGCCATCTGTTATCTTTTTTTTTAATTTTCCTTTTTAGGGCCACACCTAAAGCATATGGCATATGGAAGTTCCCAGGCTAGGGGTTGAATTGGAGCTGCAGCTGAGGTCTTACACCATGGCCACAGCAAACCTGGAGCCAAGCCACATCTGCAAACTATTCTGCAGCTTGTGGCAACCCTGGATCCTTAACCCACTGAGCAAGGCCAGGGATTGAACCCAAATTCTCATGGATACTAGTCGGGCTGAGTCACAATGGGAACTCCTGCCATCTGTTATCTTGTGGATCTGAGATTTCGTTATTCTTGAGCATAAAGAATAGAGAGAGGCAGGGAGTTCTCATTGCGGCTCAGCAGCTTAAGAACCCAACTAGTATCCATGAGGATGTGGGTTCGATCCCTGGCCTATCTCAGTGGGTTAAGATCTGGCATTGCCACAAGCTGTGGCATAGGTCATAGATGCGGATTGGATCTGGCGTTGCTGTGCCTGTGGCATAGGCTGGCAGCTGCAGCTGCAGCTCCAATTTGACCCCTAGCCTGGGAAATTCCATATGCCAAGGTTGCAGCCCTAAAAAGATTTTTAAGGAAATAAGAATAGAGAGAAGCAGATGCCAGCTGGCAGAGGAAAACTGACCCACAGAGCGTAGCGACTGCAATCAAGGTTCTCTGCTGTGGGACTTCTAATTGTGCCAATATTTACTGACAAGCTTTCTGGACAAGTGACAACTGAACATATAGTTATAATAGAGCAAATAAGAGCAATACGTGATATTAATAGAAATGCATGATACTACAGAGGAATGATGGTTCTGCCTCAGAGCTTCTGTAGGAAGGCTGTACAGAGGAGGTAATAACAAACAAGGTCCTGGAAGATGAGTAGGGGCTTGCAACCTGGCAGAAAGAAGGAAGGGAATTCTAGGAAGAAGAACTGTGCACACGAGGGCATAACAGTATCTGGGATCTCAGTTGGCATGAAGATCAGAGCAACATTGAGTGGGAATGGGGTGGAGGGAGGTGGTGGGTAGGGAGAGGAGGTTTGACTGGGAGACCAGGCTGTTGCTCCATTGTGAAGAACCCTGTCTACCATTCTGAGACATGTGGGAGGCATCTTTCAGAGATGGCAATGGGATAAGAGTTGACTTTGTCCATTTTTATAGCACAGCTGTTAACAACTTCCTGGGAGATACACTCCTCATCTGGTAAATCTCTGGTGGAATCTTCCCTTCTGAGGTTCTCACCCTAGGAAATACAGTAAGAGGATTCTTCAACATGAACTTAACTGCCTTTATTACTTTGGCAATTAAGAGGGTTTCATATATATGAGCAGATTTTCTGACTCCTTGGTAGAGATATTCTAGAAAGATACAGGGAACAGTATAGTATATTGGTCTAGAGCAGAAAGTTTGGCTTAGATTGTTTGCATCTGACAGTCTGACTCCACCTAGAGTACACTACAGATCCCTTGGAACCCCAGTTTCCTCATCTGTGAAACAATATGAAAAGAATGTAAACTCACAGAGCTGCATAAGAATTGGGGATTGATCATGCTTGTAAAGCACTTAGCTCACTACCTCTAGCACAGGGACATACTCCACAAACATGTCTTAACAAAAGCTCCAACTCTTATCCAAGATGTAATTAGTGCACATCAGAATCCCGTCCCTATCCGTGGATCCTGAATCAATCATAGTTCAACTGGAGAGCTACCTCATTAGAAATTCACTGAAGTTAGAAATGAGTCTAGTTTTCTGGGACCTTATTAAATATTCCTTTCTAGCCTCTATATGATGAAATCCCAGTGACTGATGAACAATAGTTATTCTGCCCATCTGTCACCTGGAGACCCTGGAGTCATTAAGACCATAAATCTGAATACAAGTAGTTTTGTCTTAATTATTTTGGTGACAGTTAAGAGCTTTGAAAATCACATATTTGGTCACTGTGAAGCAGAAAGACTGGAGTCACATTGGAGCCGTCATTACTCTTGTCATTCTGATAATGAAAGAATGAAATGAGCTAAAACAGGCAAATTAATGGAGAGTCATGTGTAAATCCTTATTCAACATGGCTTAGAAATTCAAAGAAAAGTTGTAGTTATCAAGTGTAAGGCTATGGACAAGAGAGGCCATGATAGAAGAGCTTTAAAAGAAATGGCTGGTAAAAGCAGATATTAATCTGTCTCTCTTGATTTCTCAGGAGTGGAGGGTGAGATGGAGTGGGGAAGAATTGGCTAAGAGGTAGGGTTAGCATAGCCAAGACAACAATAACTTCTAGAGACCAGTCCTCAATATCATGAATGTTTAACAAAGAAGAGAAAACAAAATATGCAGAGATTTTTGTTAAAAGGAGTGAGAGGCACCTCTTTCCATTTTATCATTGAGGGAAAGATCTTTTTCATTTAGCCCATCTCTGCTCACCGCCAGGGTGACCGAAGAAAATGGGAGGGAGGCAATTATGTGTGGAATCCACAATGAATTGAGAAATTTCAAGAAAAAGAACAATGTTAACTTAGAAAATCACTTCAAACCCGAATGCTGATATATCTCTGGGGATTGTGAAAATGACTTCTTCTTGTACGTGATGATTATGTGGAGAACCTGGCAGGCCTGTACTTGGATTTGCTTAGGTCTGCTGAGGATTGCATAGCCCCAGTGTATGTTCTTTCTGTCTGTATTTTTCAGCCTGTCTCTCTCTTTTAATCCCTTTGCTGAATCATTTGAGTTAATATTTCAAGGAGAAAAACAACATTAGGAACACAACAAAAAACCCCAAAGAATGAGTACATTTATATATATATAGTAAATTTATATATAAAATATAAAGTATACATTTATATTTATAAATATAGTTCAATTTATATATAAAAATTTATATATATTTTTCTTGCTGTACTTGTGGCATGCAGAAATTCCCAGACCAGAGATTGAACTTGTATCATTGCAGCAGCCACTGCAGTGACAACACGGTATCTTTTTAACACTATGTGCCACATGGGAACTCCTACATGCATACATTTTAACTTCTACCTCCCAGCGTTTAAAGTCCTTAAAAGTAAGAAATGTCATGGTGTCCCTACAACATTCTATATCTGCTTGCAATGTGACCTTGGGTAAGCCATGTAAGCTGTCTGTGCCATGGTTTTACTAGCTGTAAAACATGAACAGTAATGGTTCCTAACTCATTTCGTTGTTGTGACAATGCAATGAAATGACACAAGTGAAGTATGAATAACAGTAGCTGACATGTGTGCTCTGTTTACTAATATAATGAATAGCAGTAGCTGACATGTGTGCTCTGTTTACTAATATAATGTCCCATGTTTGTAAATGCACCACTAGAACTTTCACTCAGAATGCTAAATCTTACAAAAATTTTATCATCTTATTTCTAAGTACCATCAACAGGGTGGCTTAAAATAACAGAAATTTGTGGTCTTGTTCTAGAGGTTAGAAGTCCAAGATCAAGACGTTGGCTCAGTCACACCCTCTCTAAAACCCATAGGAAAGAATCCTTCCTTGCCTCTTCCTGGCTTCTGGTGGTTTCCTCTCAGCCCTTGCCTTCTATCTGCTGCCTTCAGTGTCTGCCTCCCTCATCACATGGTGTTCACCCTGTGGGTCTGTCCCTGTTGTTTCTATAAGGACACCAGTCATAGGGGTGTAGGGCCCATTGTACTCTAGTGTGACTTCAACTTAACTAATTTCACCTCCAGCTAATTACATCCTATTTTTAAGGTCACATTGCGAGACACCAGGAGTTAGGACTCCAGCATATCTTTTGGGTAACACAACTCAACCTATAACATTACTTTATGTTCATTAAAACTATGACTGAATATGATCATCGAGCATTAGTTCACAATCAAATAAACTGAGAAAGGAGAGGTTATTTAAACTGCCCAGGGTTATGGCAGACTAGCAATCAAAATCTCTGCTTCGCAGCTTTTTTCCTAATGCAAAATCCTACCTGCAGTTATATGACTGCAGATTAATGAATAGCAAAGGGAATATCAGCTTCTCTGATTTATATATATTTACACAGATTATGTTCATTTTAATCCTGAATCAATGATGATTGTGTTTTCATTCCAGGCTCTGTTGTAACATAACCAAATACAGTTACAAAGCAAACAATCTAGGAACAGAGTCAATGGTATTGTGTTTGTAATATGAATACACCCTGGTACAAATGGGGGGGCAGATGTGAGGTTTAAGGCCTTTGCTGTTTCATTTGTGGTTTTTTTGGTTCATCTGTTTGTTCAGTCAAAAAGGAAAACTATTTTTCCAAGAGAAAGACTCCAGAGGAGACCCAACAAAAGGAGAATTTTTGAGATTTTTTTTTGGATACGGATATTGATTGATTGATTATTGATAAACATTTTACTCCTTCTCATTTAAGACGGGGTGGACATTTATATATCCAACCTTTAGTTTTCAGCTTTTTTGGCTGTGCCCTTAGCATGCAGAGGTTCCTGGGCCTGGTATTGAACCTAAGCCACAAGCCAAAGTAGTAATAACACTGAATCCTTAATCTGCTGGGCCACCAGGGAACTTCAGGTATAGATTTATTTTCATGTGATTGTGGCAGCTGGCAAGTCCTAAATCTGTAAAGCTGGCCATAGGCAAGAGTTCTTGTTGCAGTCTTGAGTGCGGGGTGTGTAGGGCTGTCTGACAGGTGGGAAACTCAAGGGGGATTCCTTTGTGAGGGTCTTGAGGCCGAAATTCCTTCTTCTCTGGGAAATCACAGATTTTACTCTAAAGCCTTCAACCGAGGCCCAAACACATTAGCAAGGACAATCTCTTTTTCTTTTTTTGACTCCTTGGGATCCCAGTGAAGTCAGAACTAAGTTGCAATGTTGTCCAAAGTTAAAAGAGCACATGTACTGAGTTCCTGTTGTGGCTCAGTGGGTTCCAAACCCTACTAATACCCATGAGAATGCGGGTTCGATCTCTGGCCTCACTCAGTGGGTAAAGGATCCTGTGTTGCTGCGAGTTGTGGTGTAGGTTTCAGATGCTGCTCAGATCCCCAGATCCTGCATTGCTATGGCTGTGGTGTAGGCCAGCTGCTGAAACTCCTATTTGACCCCTAGCTTGGGAACCTCCATATGCTGCAGGTGCAGCCCTAAAAAAGAAAACAAACAAACAAACAAACCACATATAGAGAAGAGCAGTATAAATGTTTGATTCCCACTTAAACTAAGCAGTCCAAACCATTAAAATAATGAGACAGAAGGGCAGGAACTGACTGTTCTGCAGTTACTGGATGGGGCACATCTGGGAAGCTGGACTCCAGGTTCCTTTGCTCAGTTCATTGCCTGGTACTGACCCCTGCAGACATCTCCTGCCTGGGCCTCCTGTCACTGTTCCCAACCTCGAAAAGCATCTCAGATCTGGGGCTGCATGCAGGCCTCTTACATCCCACCTCCTCCGAGAGAATGTCATCAGTTATTCTCATCACTTCATTCTGGATTTATGTTTTCATTGCTTTTATTGCAGGGTATCTAATTATGATAAATTATATTTTTTAGGAATAAACCTGATTATTTAAAATTCAGTTCAAAAATCTATGTAACAGCAAGAAAAATGATGAAACATCGATTGAGCATACAAGTCAATCGTTTACATACAAGTAACGTATACATACAAGTCATTGACCTCTCTCATCACTTTAATCCTGAGAATTCCCGGAAATAGAGGTGTTATTATTCCCAGTTCAGAGGTTAGAAAAGAGAGTCAGCGAGTTTGGTGCTTTGTCCATAGCCTCTCAGAAGGAAACCGTTCAGAGCAAAGTGATCTTAGGATCATTGTGGTTTAGTGTGTGTGTGTGTGTGTTTTTTTTTTTTTCTTTTGGCAGCCCTGTAGCTTATGGATTTCCCAGGCCAGGATCATATTCCAGCTACAGTTGCAATATACACTACAGCTGCAGCAACGCCAGATTCTTTAACCCACTGTGCCTGGTCAGGGTTAGAACCTGCATCCCGGTGCTGCAGAGACACCACCAATCCTTGTTTTGTTTGTATGTTTGTTTGTTTTGCACTGAGGTATTGATTTACAATATTATATAAGTTTCAGGTGTACAATGGATCATCTTGGTTTGTTCTTATTTATTTATTTATTTATTTGGACGAGCTTGCAGTGGGTGGAAATTCCTGGGCCAGGGATCAAACATGTGCCACAGCAGCAACCCAAGCCACTGCAGTTCTCTTGGTTCTTAAATGTTTCTCTTCTTTTCTAGGAGCTAGCTAGGCCTAAGGCTAATACTTTTGGGATGTTGAAGTCTATCACCTGGCCATCCCTGTGCAATGCATTTTAGCTGAATTAATCTAAAACCTGCCCTGGGTGCAGTGAAAGTGCTAGTTTTGCTTTCAGAGTCTTAATGGGTTGGGAGGCTGTTCCTGAGAAAGCTCACGTTTGCAGAGGATCAGCTCTGCAGTGCTGACTTTCCTAAATCTCTGCATTCTCTAACTGCTTAAATACAGAAATGTGCTGAGAAAATATACAGAGTGTTTTGGAAAAGCAAACATTTGTGCAAAAATAGTGCTTTTCAGTTTTTTTTCAGTGTGTCTGGCTGTATTACTTGGAAGGTCATTTTTACACTGAGTGACGGTTAGCATAGAACTTCAAGGCTCTTCTGATCTCAATTCATCCCTCAGTCGGCAGCTCTAGTGAGTTATAAATATTGCATGCAGATTCCCAAGCTGTTTTTGTCTTTCTGGAATTGGCCTGAAAGCCTAAGTTCCATCACTCATTTCAATCTCTCCCTTTGACATATTATCTTTCAGATCATCCTTTATTTGAAAAGATGAGCAGACCCTCTGTGATGAACCCAGCACAACCATTTCTGAGATTGAAGAAAAGCAATAGCATGGAGGGATTGTGTGAGCTTGGAGGCCAGATGGACAGTCAGAATCCCAGGTCTGCTTCTTATTCAAAATTGTTCGACTTTTTTAGTTTTAGTGTATCTGTCAGTAACACAGGATCATTGTACTTGTACCTACTTCTTAGGGTTTTAGTCAAGATTAAAAGGATCATGCACTCAAACTGCTTAGCACAGTGCCTGGCACATAGTTAACCTAGAATAAATACTAGTTAAAATTATTTTCCAATCATTCCTATCAATCAGAAGCCAGAGGACTTGCAGTCCTCAGTTGTCTTGAGAAATCTTAAAGCTTTATAAATTAATCTCTAATTGAATTTAGTGAACATCTGGTGATCATTTCTAGGACCTGAGGCACTCATCTGGATGCTGAGAGTACAGGGGTGACTAATCATGACCCCTATTTTCAGGAATCTCACAGCCCATAATGGAGACAGATATAGGAACACCTGATTGCACAGGGCATGTGAAACAACACAGCAACAGAGGGATGCAGCAGGTGCAGTGGGAGCACAGGGGAGGCACCAGGCAGTTTTGAATGGGCCCAGGAAGAGATCACACACGGTGAAGGTAAACGGCCGACTCTTCCTTCTCTTCCTTGTCTACAGCATCTCCAGTGCCCACCAAGTTTACCATGTAAGCATTTCTTGTCTTTCTCTACCATTACTGTGTCTAGTTCAGATGGCCATCTGCTCTGGCCTGGACTGTTACAATGGTCCCCAGGTAGTCTCCAGGCTTGTTCCTGCCCAGTCTGTTAAAAAACAAACAAACAAAAAGTTCAGACTTAGTAAGAAAAGACTTTATTCCAAAGGATAGTTATGAAGTGAGGGGTGTGAGATGAACTAGTAAGAGGAGAGTGCACTGATCACAAGATCTGCAAGGGTTTTTTCTTTGGGGGAGGAGTAAATAAGGATGGAAAGAACATGGTGGTGGGATGTTGGATGAATGGGAGTGGCCTTTTGGACAGTTTGGCAGAGAATATTCTGAGGATACAGTCTGCTCTCGGGAGGGGCTGCTTGCTGGCTCAGGTTGATGGGACCCAAGCTCACCTTATCCAAAATTTGATTAACAAAACATTTTGTTCTGATGGAGCAAGAACAAAGACAACAAACTGGTCTTGTAGGGACAAGACAGTTCAGCTAATTATTCATGAAACTAATAATGGGAATTTGGAGGGTCTGTGCCTGGCCTTGTCAGAGGTAAACATGGGGCATCCACCCGTCTTACCTAAGTCATATGGGGACTTTGTTCTTTGCCATGTTTCCAGAACACAAAAGGAATTCCTGAAATCTTCACTATTTTCCAGGAGCACAGGGCTCAGGTCCCGTTCAGCATTGTGATTATCCTCTTTCAGCTATAAGAACTTTTCTCTGAACAATACGTTTGGTCAGGCGGCTTCTCATGTAACATAGCTTGGTGGTTCTCATCAGATGGCCCTCTTTTATCTCTCCTGCCATGTCTCCACCTTCTGGCTCCAGCAACACCAGGCTGCTGGTGGTGTGAGGCCTACACCATGTGGCTTCTGACCCCTGTGTCTTTGTTCATAATGTTCCATGTGCCTGCAATGGCATCTCCCACCTTAATGACACTTAAACTCCTAATTATCCTCAAAGCCTCAGATGAAGCAACTTCTTTTATTTTGGCCATGCCCACACCATGCAGAAGTTCCTGGGCCAGGAATGGAACCCAAGCCACAGTAGCGACAATGCTGGATCCTTAACCATTAGGACACCAGGGAACTCCAAGGCAACTCCTTCAGAAGACCTCCCCCAGACCTGAACTGAGTTGGCTACTTTTATGTTTTTTTAGGGCTGCACCTGCAGCATATGGAAGTTTCCAGGCTAGGAGGTCAAATTGGAGGTGCAGCTGCCAGCCTATGCCACAGCCACACCAACGTAGGATCCAAGTCGCATCTGTGACCTACAGTGCAGCTTGCAGTAATGCCAGATCCTTAACCCGATGAGTGAGGCCAGGGATTGAGCCCACATCCTCACTCACAGAGACAACGTGGGGTCCTTAACTCTCTGAGCCACAATGGGAGCTCCTAGGGTTGGGCACTTTTTGATGTTACTGTAGCATTCTGAATTTATAGCTCCTGGTGTAATGATTGCTTTTTGTGTCCTTAGTGTCAGTGATTATATTATAAACCTTATCAGTCAACATTTGTTTAGCCTGTGCCTGGTTCTCTGCCAAGTGCTATAAACTCACTTATTTGTTAATCTCTATCTTTCAGGCAAGAATACCGAGATTAGGAGGATAAGCAACTCGCCAGCTATCATGCAGAGGCTTTTAATTGAATAAAACAGATATGCTGATGGGATGATTATTTTAGGATTCTGTCTCTAGAGTTCTCTTATTATTTGCTGGTTAGTGACAGAATGTTTGATCTCGGCGGGATTGTGGTGTTTACCCAGGTCACTGTCACCAATGTACAGGTGTTTGACCTCTGGAAAGTAGAAGGCTCAGATACCCTTCAATATTGTGCTTGAACAATATTGAATTTCTAGATCCTGTTGAGGTTTTGAAACAGTGAAGATATCTTCAGGTTAACTAGTGTATGCAGTCAGCACAGCCCTAGGAAAATGATATCTTTATTTGGAATTCTGAGTAAAGTATAAAGAAACTGCTTAGCTTTCACTCCCAGAGAAAGTTTCTTGGTATTTCAGAGACCCCTCCCTTGGCTCATTCTCTGATACTTTAGTAGAGGGAAAAGGTGGGCTCTGTGGCTGTATGAACGACAAAGACCTACTGAAAAATCTAGTGGTCATTCATTCATTTATTCATGCAATTCATTATTTATTCATTCATTGGATACCTTGACCAAAATGTATTTATTTATTTTTAAAATTTTGTTTTTGGCTGTGCCCATGGCATGTAGAAATTTCCAGGCCAGGGCAAACTATTGCATTTGGAATGGATAAGCAATGAGACCCTGCTGTATAGCACAGGGAATTATATCTAATCACTTGTGATAGAATATGATGGACGGAGTTCCCGTCGTGGCGCAGTGGTTAACGAATCCGACTAGGAACCATGAGGTTGCGGGTTCGGTCCCTGCCCTTGCTCAGTGGGTTAACGATCCGGCGTTGCCGTGAGCTGTGGTGTAGGTTGCAGACGCGGCTCGGATCCCGCGTCGCTGTGGCTCTGGCGTAGGCCGGTGGCTACAGCTCCGATTCAACCCCTAGCCTGGGAACCTCCATATGCCGCGGGAGCAGCCCAAGAAATAGCAACAACAACAACAAAAGACAAAAGAAAGACAAAAAAAAAAAAAAAGAATATGATGGAGGATAATATGAAAAAAAGAATATATAAATGTATAACTGGGTCACTTTGCTGTACAGCAGAAACTGACAGAACATTGTAAATAAACTATAATGAAAAATTTTTTTAAAAAAAAAGAAAAAAAAAAAGAAATTTCCAGGCCAGGTATTGAAACTGCAGCATAGCAACAGCCTGAGCTGCTGCAGTGACAATGGCAGATCCTTAACCCTCTGCACCACCAAGAGAACTCTGACCAATATTTATTAAACACAGTTTGTGCCAGGTACTATCAGAAGCTCTGGGGATAAGGAGAAAAATCAGATGTAATTATTATTTTCAAGGAATTTGTAAGCTTCTAGAAGAATTGGGTAAACAAGGAAGCAACAAAAAGTTATCAATGCTAAGTTAGAAATCATGCTGGGGTAGGAGGAAAGACAAATGGAGTGGTGATTTCTCAAAAACGTACTTGTGTGATGTTCCCTGGTGGCTCAGCAGGTTAAGGATCTGGCATTGTCACTGCTGTGGCATGAATCACTGCTGTGGTGTGAGTTTGATCCCTGGCCTGGCATGCCATAGGTGTGGCCAGAAAAAAAATTACTTATGGTAATTATGGTCTCCCTGACTATTCCAGGTCTCATGCCACTCTAATTATAAGGATTGAAGCCAAACCACCACCCAGACTCTAGTGAGATGCAGCACAATTCCATCAAAATGCCATTATAATTTTGCAGATTTTGGTCCGTCAACTGAAAACAAAAGCCCAACCTAAAAGTTGAAAAATTATGTTTATTGTTAGACTTACTGAAGTCTTAAGGCAGGAATATAGCCTTTCGGATAGCACTGAGGGACTGTCCTAAAGAAGTAAATTAGGAGCCAGTATATACAGGAGTTTTTGTAAAAACAAAAACAAAACAAAACAAAAAAACCCACAAGCCAACTATGCATGCAAAACATCAAAAGAATATTGCTAATTAAAGCAAACTGGACATCTTAAGTTAATGAATTCAGTGCTTTTTTTGTGTGTGCGTGTGGAAAGAGTCTGGTCTTATAGAAATTATTCCTTTGATATGCACCTTAACTATTTAAGGGCAGTATCCCGTTTTTCTCCATCCCAAATTCCCCTCAGGTGCAGAGCCAGGAGTAACTATGGTGGATTCAACATCCTTTGTTTACTGAAATAGCAGGCAACATTTTTGTCCACAAGTGTATATAGATGCATGTACAGCAAAATATTATACAAGCATATTTTGAATGATTAATAAAACAGAAGACCCTGGGTTGAACAGAAAACATGCGTGCTGATGGTGAGTCTGAAAAATAGTAAACATCAGCGTATCAACAATAAATTTGTCTTGATAAAAACACCAGCGTAGAAATCAAAATCTTTGTTTTGCTTTACTGTCTCCTGCAGGTGGTGGATAGGATGAAACCCTGAAAGGCCTTCTTTGGAAATTTTTGTTTCTCATGTTTGTTTTCTTTCTACTCCTCTCCCTCCACACTCTTGTGTGGGCTCTGTGACCTGATGCCACCTGCCTCCTATCCAAGAGCGCACACAAAGGCCACCCTTTTTGCTAGAAGGTTTCTGGGGCATATTGACTTCCAAAGGAAATAGCTTATGAAAACAAAGTGGATGCAAGTCCAGGAAATGTCTCTTTCCTCATCTAATTCTTATTCAAATAAAAACAAAATATGGTAACATATTGCAACTGCCAGTATTGTTTGTAAGATGGCCTTATCTCCTTTGCTGAGCCAGTGAATCTGCAGGACTCTACCTGAGGCCAGACCAAGATGCCAGCACCACTTATTGGAACCTCTTCCTCTTCTCACCAAGTGAGGACTATAGTGGTTTTCTTCCTCTGGGTAGTTAAATTTATAATTTGCAAAGTTCAGCAAAGATATAAATGATCCAATTTGGGGAAAAATTTTAAAAAAGGAAAATAGGAGATTCTGTTGTGGCTCAGTGGTTAATGAATCCAACTAGGAACCATGAGGTTGCGGGTTTGATCCCTGGCCTTGCTCAGTGGGTTAAGGATCTGGCGTTGCCATGAGCTGTGGTGTAGGAGATATGGCTTGGATCTGGCATTGCTGTGGCTGTGGTGTAGGCTGGCAGCTGCAGCTCCGATTGGAATCCTAGCCTGGGAACCTCCATAAGCCATGGGTGTGGCCCTAGAAAAGACAAAAAGATAAGAATAAATAAATAAATAAATAAGGAAAGTATATTATGCTGTGTAATGCTATGTAATATAATACTAACACTGAGTTAATTCCTTTTCAGAAAGGCACCATGGTGGAGGGGGATGGTGTCTGGAAGCCAGATAGAATGGGAACTGGTGGCTTTTGTAGTTATTAGCTGCGTGACTGGACTAATTTCTTAACCTCATTTCCCCCCTACTTGAAATAACACCTTTAATGGTTGTAGGGTTAATTGTGGGCAGAAGCCAAGGATGCCGCTAAATATCACTAGATGCCAGTAGCTTATCCTCTTCCTTCCCTAATTATGACAGTCAAAAATGTCCCCAGACATTGCTGTAGGGTCAGAATCATCCCTGGCTGAGAACCACGGCTATAGAAAAAGGTGCCCTGGGCTCAAAGAAGGAAGAGTGCATTAAACATCTTGCTATTTTACCTACTAATTCTGAATTTTAATATTCTCACCTTTAAAAAGCAGGGGTTATCATATGAAGTGAAGTAAGTCAGAATTAGAAAGACAAGTATCATAAGGTATTAATTATATGTGAAATTTAAAAAATGGGCTTATTTACAACACAGAAATAGACTCACAGACATAGAAAACAAACTTAATTACCAAAGGGGAAAGCATGGGGAGGGATAAATTAGGAGTTTGGGATTAAAATATATACACTGCTATACATAAAATAGATAATCAACAAGGACCTATTATATAGCGTGGGGGGTATACTCAATATCTTGTAATAATCTATAATGGAAGAGAATGTGAAAAAGATCATGTATATATAGTATATATACATAACATATGCATATATATGCACTACATGTATAACAGAATCACTTTGCTGTACACCTAAAGCTAGCACAACATTGTAAATCAACTGGATTTCAGTAAAAATGTTCAAAAAAAGAAAATAAACTTAAAACACATGAAGGATGATAAACAATGTTAAAAACATACTAAAAATGTGAAAAAAGAAGTAAAAATAATGAAATTCCTAAGAGGAAAAAAGAGTAGAAGTTAGCAAGATTATCTTTAAGGTGCTTTCTACCTCTAGCAAGGTGTGATTCTATAGAAGGAGAAAAAAAGATGATAATATAGGAAGATACGGCAGCAAAGGTCAGGGAAATTGGCTGAGATAAGGAGAGGTCAGATAAGTTCTGTATTTCTGAACAAAGTGGAGAGTCTACACCTCCAAGCCGGATTGTGAGCTTAAGCTAACTGGCTAGGGAACAAAGGGTCAGAAATCCAGACCAGGAACTGGGATTTCTACAGATGAGGGAGATGATGATGGTGATAGAAATGACAGAGCAGTAGCACTTAGCACAAACTATGGACCATGCTCCCAGCCCAGAATGTGGGTGACAGAAGGTTGACATACACACTGGGGTGGGATGTGATGGTAGGAGTCATAGAGAGAAGCTGCAAGGGCCAGAGTGCTCTCAGATATCAGAGCCCAGGGAAATTAAGAAACTTGGGATTTGGGCATGTGTTCCATAGAAGGAAATAATGCAGCAGGTTAGCAGAGAGTATATATTTGCTGATGAAACTGTTACAAATTCATGACTAAAATGCAAGGGAGATCATTTCCACAGAAAATAGAAGGGAACAGTGAGAGAAAGGGAACTCTGAAGGTGTTAAATTGCAATGCAAGTGGTCAAACAGTAAATTAATCCCATGAGTGGAAATATTTCTAGGTCTTAACTCTTACTCTTTTTCTCTTAGATACATTTTTTGTTTGTTTATTGTATTTGATCTGTTTTTGTTTCATTGAAACTAAATGAGTTAGGGTAGTTCACTTTGTTTTGGATTTTAGGGTTAGTATGCAGTTATTTGTCAGAGACTTAAGCTGCTGTTGGAGATGTGCACACATTTTACATGGATGGTCCTTTGTGAAACCACTTCTCTTTCTCTTGAGTATTTGGTGCTGAGGAAATGACTCTCTTTCTTTTTTCTTTTTCTTTTTTTTTTTTGGCTTCCCTGTGGCATATGGAGTTCCTGGGCCAGGGATTAGATCTGAACCACAATTGTGATGACAATGCCAGATCCTTAACCTATTGTGCAGGCCTGGGGATGGAACCTGCAGCCAGGTGCTTCAGAGATTGGCCAAATCCCATTGCACCACAGTGGAGCTCCATGAATCCTATTCTTCTTCCTTCATCAGATCCTCTTCATTTGGTTTTTAAGAAGATCAGTATGTTAGGCTGGAGTTGTGGAACAAGGAGGAAATGTGAGTCTCCAGATTTTCAGTACAAGTTGTGCTTTGGGTAATGACCCATTCTCTGCATCTCTAACCCAAAGGTATATAGTAAACTAGTCTCAGAATAGTAAACTAGATAGTAAACTAGTCTCAGTAAGTAATGAGGGAGGGGAAGAGGGAATAAACATTTAACAGAATGAGGTAAGAGTGATTTTTACTGTTGTAAGAGAGAAAGTGAAATATTTCCTAGGGCAATGGAAAGAGTATATGCAGTGGTATAGTTAAAATGTGGTATAGTTAAGATTGTCTGGATAGGTAGGGCATTGGGAATTAGTCTTTGGAAAATAATTAAAGTGAGTTGATAATAATAATGTCTAAAGTAGTTTTTGGCCTTCTCCATGAGAAGGATATTGGTGATTTCCAGTATTATAATTTCCTCATATCCCTCTATTCTATATTACCAAAATACTAGACAGGTCACACAATTTTTAGAAGTGAATGTGATAGGGGTCATGTGGGGATAGTATGTTTCTGGACTTACTAAGCCCTATATGTCAGAAAATACATACCCATCTGTGTGTGTATGTGTATCTACAGGTTTTATTTCCACATTTTAATTATGGTAATGTACTGTTACAAATTCTGAATTTTGAAAGCAATTTTATTCTCAGAGTGAAGACTAATCTTTGGATAAAATTTAGCACTAAGATATCATTTCCCCAAAATCCTCTTAAAATAATCAGTGGAAGCTCACCTGATGCATTTACAATTCTTCCCATCAGTGTGCAATAACTCAGCCAGAAAAAGAGTTTTATTATGAATCTTATGCTGGATGTGCTTGTAAATGCTATCTTATTAGCACTACTTTCATGGAGAAATACAATACTGAGTTAGTTTTGCAAGTGAAGGAGAAGAGAAACCATCACCATTTAAGGGTGTGATCCAAACCCAAATTTTTTAAATGTGATCTAAAAACCCATGTATGTTAATTAAAAGGATGTAAGCATGTATTTTGATTTGATAGTGTGACCAGAGAAAAACACACTAAATGTATAGATTTAGAACTCAGTTTAACATCGCTCCTATAACTCACTGATCAGACTGAAAAATAGATATGGAAAACGTCGGCATTCTTGTAGGAAAACTAATTAACTGAGTGATGTGGTCTATAGTAGCCTTATATTATACTGGATAATAATATTAATATTTACTATCCATATTTATAAAGTGCATCCTATCTTCAAAGCGATTCACCATATGAATATTTTCACTTGTCACCTACTAGCAACAAAAGTCATTTCAAATCAAAAGAGGGAAAGAGTGTTTTGCTTGGGCCCGGGTGAATGATGAAACCTGGAAATGGACTTTTTTGATGTCTTCGCATTGTCTAATGATAAATCCTGTCATTCAGGGCTTTTCATCTTTGTTTCAGACCTGTCTTTTTGATCTGCCACTTCTCTAGACATGGCCCTGACTATGTACTTTGGGTTCTACCTTCCATTTTCTCTTTGTGCACATCATGCTCTAGACAAGCTGAGAAATTTTCTTGCTTCTGTCCTTTTGCCAGTATATTCTCTCTTCCTTAGAAGTTCCTTTCCTTCATTTCCATCTGTGAAATTTTGTACATACATGAGGCTCTCATCCAACATGACATCATTTTCGTGGTCTCTCATGATTCCTCCTGTTGGACATGGTGCCCTGTCTTTTCTGAGCAAGCGAGACTGGTGTCATTTCTTATATCAGGTCCAGCCCAGAGTGCTGGACAAACACATTAAACACTGATTGAATGGGCTGAATGTGAAATAACTGCAGCAGAGGCCAGCTGAGATATGTTTTCCTTCCCTTATGCACAGGGTGTCTGCATTCCCTGTAGGATAATGTGGGAGGAGAAGAATAAGTCAGTCTTGGCCCAGTCAAGCTTAAGCCTAAGCAGCTGAAACAGAAAGACCAAAATAAACAATATACAGTTGCTTGCAACAGCCGGAGCTTCACAACAGTCTCCCTGGGTGAGGCTGTGGGGGTGGTTCTGCTCTATCTGTTCATTAAGAGACACAGGTTGATGGTATTTCTCTCCCTTTCCCAGGGTACTGGCTTGTCTGGGAGGCTGCAGCTGCATCTTAGGCAGAGCTGGTTAGCACAAAGGGGGAACTGAGCAAGTGAAGAGAAACTACTTCCTACTGACCAAGCGGAGCTGAGGTTGCATCTATCACTTATGCTGGCACTCCATTGGTGAAAAATTTAGCTTTTTGGCCACCCTTAGCTGCAAGTGCTTGTGGCTATAGTCTTTAGTTTCTAGATTGTGCCCAGGAAGAAGAGGGGAGGAGAGTAACCATGAGTCTCCTTTAGTCAGGAACTAGGTATCTGGCCCACCGAGGATCTGAAAGCACTAAGATAGGTCCACACTCTCTCAGGGCCTGGTCTTCCCTGAATAAGAAATCTCAAAGAGGGAAGAAAATTCCACAATGTATTGTTTACATTTAGTTTTGAAAGGACTAACATTAAAAAGGATATTATCAAGATGTGTACCAGCACATAGGTTAGCAACATAACAGGACATTCTTTACAAGTGGAGGTGAGAATGGAGAAAGGCAGAGGAGACAGAACATTGAGGACCACACGGGTTTCTTTTCCACCATGTGCAATGCAGAGACACTGGGTGGAAGCAAAGGATTGATTTCAGTCCCCTTTTATGGTCTTTCTAACCTGATTGACTGAAGCCTAACACTCATCCATGGAAATTGCTGAAAAGCCTTGTTCATATTTTTCTGAGGAGTCCTACGAAATTGAAAAGTGTTAAAATTCTGAAGACTTACACAGATAGTTGCAACAATAGGGAGAAAGGAAAAGTTGAAAGAGTGAAGAAGAGAGAGAATTCAAATTAACCAGAGACAGCTGACAGAAAGTGTTCCCATTGTGCAAGTTAGGCTCTGACCTGAAGCCAGTAGCAGTTCCCCCCAGACATGTGTGGTCTGTGGTGGAGGTGGGGGCATTTGCAGCATGCCATTTTACTAACATATTTTTAAAAATAAATTTCAAGAGCAGAACCAGATCATTTTAAGAGTCTTATTTTTTTCAACTGATATAGTAAAATCTATACTAGCTTTGCATGAGTTATGGCAGCTCAAAGAACAGAGCTTGCTTCTAATACTCCATGTGCAGGAAACCAAATGAAGAACAGGTGCCCATGGATGGAATCTGGAAAAAGAAGCCATATTTTCAGAATTAAGAAGTAAGTTTTAATTTCTCCTAAAAGAGAGACTACATGATACGTAAAATAAAATTATAAATAATTTGTTCTTCCTAAAAATGACCTCAGACATGGAACAGAAATCCAAGAGACTAGAAGGATCCATAATGTGTGTATTTTAAAAAAGTGAAAGCTCAAGGCTTAAGGAATTGAGACTGTCTTTGGTATGAAAGAGTAATTACTTGAATGGGAGACTAGGAGAGGCTAAGAATGGAAAACAACATGGAAAAATGTCAGTTTTCAGGAAATCATTGTGCTCTTCTCATTGACAATGTTAGTGCCCATTTTCTGACCTGAACTAACAATGTAAGAAGCAGTAGTTTTCTGAAGCAGAAACCATGAAGGACGTCATTGCTTCTGGACCATAAGCTTCTAGCTTCTAAATCTTCTTTACATTGTTTCTGTCTTCTAAATGTCCCCTTCACATTCTTCCCATGTCTCACATCCTCTATACATTCATCATAACATAGCCCACAGAGATTTTGAACTCAGAGCATTTACTATCTGTGATGTCCACTCTGTGGTTAGGAGTTTCTTCGTTGCATTGTTATTTAGTTTCAGAGGTGCTTGTCAGGGGAGTTCCTTCCTGGCTCAACAGGTTGAGGATCTGGTGTTGTCACTGCTGTAGTTCTGGTTACAGCTGGCCGGTTCCATCCCTGGCTGCCGCCACCCCCATGAAGTCAGGAGCAAGACAGAAGCTGTTTCAGCGATGCAAGTGGGGAATCATGAGAATTAAATAAGATAAATATGAGGAAGGAGAAACATGATGGATTTGAAGCATTGAGCCTTTCCACTAAGTATAGATGTCTATTTATTTTATTGAACAAACACTGATATGAGCTTATTATGTGCCTGACCCTGTTCTAAACACTTGACAAACAATAACTCATTTAATACTCAAAATGAGCCAAGAAGATAGACGCAATATTTCTGAATAGGTTCTATCCTCTCCAAATCCTATTCCTGGAAATCATTTAGTGTTATTATTTGACAGTTGACATGAACTTTGAGATCCCTTTCCGCCCCATCTTCAACCTCCTAACTTTCTTGAGACTAACTTACATATACTCAGAGTTACCTAGGAAACTCTTGTGCCTCTTTACTGGTCCTGCTGAGCCCACATTTGTCTTCTAGGAAGAAAAGAACCAGGGATCAAACCTGCACCACAGCAGTGACCCAAGATACAGCAGTAACAATGCCGGATTCTTAACTGCTACGCCACCAGGGAATTTGCAGAATTATCTATTATCTTCACTGAAACTCCTGGATATGCCTGTGTTCCCCAGTTCTCTCCAATGCTGAAGGAATAGATAGTTGGGGACATAATTCTTATCATAATCAGGTTCTCTTGTACTGAGAAGAGAAAGCTTTTCTGACCCATTGTATTTTTTTTCCAGATTCATCCTCCAAAGGCTTTTCTGACCACAGTGGATAAAACTATGGGCTTTATTTTATTTTATTTTATTTTTTATTTTCCCACTGTACAGCAAGGGGGTCAGGTTATCCTTACATGTATACATTACAATTACATTTTCCCCCCACCCTTTGTTCTGTTGCAACATGAGTATCTAGACAAAGTTCTCAATGCTATTCAGCAGGATCTCCTTGTAAATCTATTCGAAGTTGTGTCTGATAAGCCCAAGCTCCCGATCCCTCCCACTCCCTCCCCCTCCCATCAGGCAACCACAAGTCTCTTCTCCAAGTCCATGATTTTCTTTTCTGAGGAGATGTTCATTTGTGCTGGATATTAGATTCCAGTTGTAAGTGATATCATATGGTCTTTGTCTTTGTCTTTCTGGCTCATTTCACTCAGTATGAGATTCTCTAGTTCCATCCATGTTGCTGCAAATGGCATTATGTCATTCTTTTTTATGGCTGAGTAGTATTCCATTGTGTATAGATACCACATCTTCCGAATCCAATCATCTGTCGATGGACATTTGGGTTGTTTCCATGTCCTGGCTATTGTGAAGAGTGCTGCAATGAATATGTGGGTGCACGTGTCTCTTTTAAGTAGAGTTTTGTCCGGATAGATGCCCAAGAGTGGGATTGCGGGGTCATATAGAAGTTCTATGTATAGATTTCTAAGGTATCTCCAAACTGTTCTCCATAGTGGCTGTACCAGTTTACATTCCCACCAGCAGTGCAGGAGGGTTCCCTTTTCTCCACAGCCCCTCCAGCACTTGTTATTGGTGGACTTCTTAATGGTGGCCATTCTGACTGGTGTGAGGTGGTATCTCATGGTAGTTTTGATTTGCATTTCTCTTATAATCAGCGATGATGAGCATTTTTTCATGTGTTTGTTGGCCATCTGTATATCTTCTTTGGAGAACAGTCTATTCAGGTCTTTTGCCCATTTTTCCATTGATTGATTGGCGTTTTTGCTGTTGGGTTGTATAAGTTGTTTATATATTCTAGAGATTAAGCCCTTGTCAGTTGCATCATTTGAAACTGTTTTCTCCCATTGTGTAAGTTGTCTTTTTGTTTTCTTTTGGGTTTCCTTTGCTGTGCAAAAGCTTTTCAGTTTGATGAGGTCCCATGGGTTTATTTTTGCTCTAATTTCTATTGTTTTGGGAGACTGACCTGAGAAAATATTCATGATGTTGATGTCAGAGAGTGTTTTGCCTATGTTCTCTTCTAGGAGTTTGATGGTGTCCTGTCTTATATTTAAGTCTTTCAGCCATTTGGAGTTTATTTTTGTGCATGGTGTGAGGATGTGTTCTAGTTTCATTGCTTTGCATGCAGCTGTCCAGGTTTCCCAGCAATGCTTGCTGAATAGACTTTCTTTTTCCCATTTTATGTTCTTGCCTCCCTTGTCAAAGATTAATTGACCATAGGTGTCAGGGTTTATTTCTGGGCTCTCTATTCTGTTCCATTGGTCTGTCTGTCTGTTTTGATACCAGTACCACACTGTTTTGATGACTGTGGCTTTGTAGTATTTCTTGAAGTCTGGGAGAGTTATGCCTCCTGCTTGGTTTTTGTTTCTCAGGACTGCTTTGGCGATTCTGGGTCTTTTGTGGTTCCATATAAATGTTTGGATTGTTTGTTCTAGTTCTGTGAACAATGTCATGGGTAATTTGATAGGGATTGCATTGAATCTGTAGATTGCTTTGGGTAGTATGGCCATTTTTACAATATTGCTTTTCCCAATCCAGGAACATGGAATATCTTTCCATTTCTTTACATCTTCTTTGATTTCTTTTTTTTTTTTTTTTTTTTTTTTTGTCTTTTTGCCATTTCTTGGGCCGCTCCTGCAGCATATGGAGGTTCCCAGGCTAGGGGTCCATTTGGAGCTGTAGCCACCAGCCTACACCAGAGCCACAGCAACGTGGGATCCAAGCCGCGTCTGCAACCTACACCACAGTTCACGGGAACGCCAGATCCTTTAACCCACTGAGCAAGGGCAGGGACCGAACCCGCAACCTCATGGTTCTTAGTCGGATTCGTTAACCACTGCGCCACGACGGGAACTCCTGATTTCTTTGATTAAAGTTTTATAGTTCTCAGCATATAGGTCCTTTACCTCCTTGGTCAGGTGTATTCCGAGGTATTTGACTTTGTGAGGTGCAATTTTAAAAGGTATCGTATTTTTGTATTCCTTTTCTAATAGTTCTTTGCTGGTATACAGAAATGCAACTGACTTCTGAATGTTAATCTTATATCCTGCTACTTTGCTGAATTTATTAATCAGTTCAAGTAGTTTTTGGGTTAAGTCCTTAGGGTTTTCTATGTATAGTATCATGTCATCTGCATACAGTGACAGTTTGATCTCTTCTCTTCCTATATGGATGCCTTTTATTTCTTTTGTTTGTCTAATTGCTGTGGCTAGGACTTCCAAAACTATGTTGAAGAGCACTGGTGAGAGTGGGCATCCCTGTCTTGTTCCAGATTTGAGTGAGAAGGCTTTCAGTTTTTCCCCATTGAGTATTATATTTGCTGTGGGTTTATCATAAATGGCTTTGATTATGTTCAGGAATGTTCCCTCTATACCCACTTTGGCGAGGGTCTTGATCATGAATGGATGTTGGACTTTGTCAAATGCTTTTTCTGCATCTATTGAGATGATCATATGATTTTTGACTTTTTTTTTTGTTAATGTGGTGTATGATGCTGATTGATTTGCGTATGTTGAACCATCCTTGTGAACCTGGGATGAACCCTACCTGGTCATGGTGTATAATTTTTTTGGTATGTTGTTGGATTCACTATGGGCTTTAGAATCAGACTGCTTGAGTTCAAATCCCAGCTTGACCATTTAATGTGTTTAACATTCATCTTTATAATACACATAAGCACTACCATCCGATTAAATGAATACTTAAATGTAAAGTAATTCTTTTGTAATTCTTTTTTTTTTTTTTTTTGTCTTTTGTCTTTTTAGGGCCTCACCCACAGCATATGGAGGGTCTCAGGCTAGGGGTCAATTTGGAGCTGCAGCTGCCGGCCTACACCACAGCCACAACAATGTCAGATCCAAGCTGAGCCTGCAACCTACACTACAGCTCACGGCAACTCTGGATCCTTAACCCACTTGGCAAGGCCGGGGATTGAACCCACATCCTCATGGATACTAGTCAGGTTCGTTAACTACTGAGTCACAACAGGAACTCCTAGATATTGAATTCTTTATTGTGATTTCATTAGATTTGTCTTGTTATCAAAACAAAGTTCAAAATTTGTTCAAGATATTGAAAATTCTTTCTAAACCTTCCAGAGTCCCTAGAACACTGTTAGCTTATAACAAGCATAGTGAGAAGCACTGAAGGAAAAGGGGAAGTCCAGATTTGGAAGCAAACTTAATCAGATATTAGGCTCAGATTTACCATTTACTAATGAGGGTTAGTTTCCTTGACTGATAATCAGGATGATCGTTGATTCCTATGCAACAGAGCTGTTGCGAGAATTAAATTACAGGTATGTATGCATATATACATGTGTATATGTGTGTGTATATATATGTGTGTGTGTATACATGGTGTGTGTGTGTGTGTGTGTGTATATATATATACACACACTGTATATACAATATATATTTTTATAGCATTCAATAAATAACAGTTACTTCTTGATACAGTGAGGTTCCATTTATTTCTCCACAGCCTGGTGTCAAGAGAGGGTCAATATGGAAAAATGGTTTCACATTTAGATCTATGAATATAGCTTTTAATCTGAAGAAGATGTTACTTAGTTCTGCCGGAGACCTCTAGTAAGCAATTTGGACTGTAGGAAAGTTTTATTTGTAGTGTCATGGAAGCAGATACTCCTGTTTATAGTGTCAGGTTGGCAATAGAACCAGGCTCTTAGGCTCTTATGCTGATAATAGATCTATTTTCGGAAGAAGCACTTGTAAAATAAACTTTGTCTTACTATTGAAAGCTTATTTGGTGTAAATGATTTAATTTTCTGCTCTTCGAACCTCATTAAATGATATTATTTAGAAAGAAGTCAGAATTGATCGTCAGGACAAATCTCAGGAAGTGAAACTTCTATAATTTGGCTCTTGTAAATCTTCCCGATGATGATGCTGTGTTTTGCTTTTTTGTAAAGTCTGGTAATAATCAATTTTCTAAATTATTAGAAAAAATGATTTTAAATTAATCAAAGCATAATTGTGTTAATTGATGAGAATGTATTAGTTTATAGAAATCCACCATTATTAAATATTTAAAATTAAATTTCTGATGACTCTAAGAAATAACATGTCTTGAAATGAAAATAGAAAAATATACTCATATACTTATTGATCAGTTCTGCCTGAGCCAGAGAAGTCCTGAGGTTACAGGCAGAGGTTGTTATCTCTGGCTGTGGGTTTGCTCATCCCCTAGAAGTTAATACCAGTAATGTTACCTGCAGTTTCTCCTTTATTTGCTCTTTTTTTTTGTGTCTTTTTAGGGCCCACCTGCAGCATATGGAAGTTCCCAGTCTAAGGGTTGAATCAGAGCTATAGCCACTGGCCTACACCATAGCAACAGCAACATGGGATCCGAGTCACGTCTGCAACCTACACCACAGCTCATGGAAACACCAGATCCTTAACCCACTGAGTGAGGCCTGGAATTAAACCTGCTTCCTCCTGGATACAAGTCAGATTCATTTCCACTGAGCCACAATGGGAACTCCTGATCTTATTTTTTTTTCCTGACTTTAATTTCTTTGATTTATTAGGAGTAAATGCAGAAGAGAGGGCATGTTCTTCGGCTGATATTATTTTATTTGTGTTCTTTATGGTAAGAAAGAAGTAACATCCTTGAGATAATTGCCATTTGTTAATGACAATAATACCCGGTCCTAGTTTGTCATCATTCTTATCTCCTCACATTTAGATGTTGAATAAGCATATTGTCATGAAAGTTTGGCAAGAATCATAAGAGTGAAACATTGAATTCCAGGGAAGGTGCTATGGTCTGCATTGTGTTCCCCCAAATTCATATGCTTGGGCCCATGCCAAAGTGTGACTATACGTAGAGATAGGGCCTTTCCAAGGTAGCTGAGGTTAAGTGAGGCCATAAGGGTGGGACCCTAACTCCATAGGATTGGTGGCCTTATAAGAAGAAGAGGAAGAGGAGTTTCTGTCATGGCTCGGTGGTCAACGAATCCGATTAGGAACTATGAGGTTGTGGGTTCAATCCCTGGCCTTGCTCAGTGGATTAGGGATCTGGTGTTGCCGTGAGCTGTGGTGTAGGTTGCAGATGCAGCTTGGATCCCCACGTTGCTGTGGCTATGGTGTAGGCCGGTGGCTACAGCTCCGATTCAACCCTTATAGCCTGGGAACCTCCATATGCCGCAGGAGCAGTCCAAGACATGGCAAAAAGCCAAAAAAAAAAAAAAAAAAAAAAAAAAAGAAGAGGAGGAGGAGAGAGAGATGTCTCTCTGTGTGTGCTGAGAGGAAAGGCCATAGGAGGCCACAGTAAGGAGGTGGTCAACTACACACCAGGAAGCGGGTTCAGCAGAAATCAAACCCCATGGGACCTTGATCTGAGACATCCAGCCTCCAGAACCATTAAAAATAAGTTTCTAAGTCACCCGGTCTATGGGATTTTATTATGGCATCCTGAGAATACAAATACAGAAGGAAAGGGAAGTGAAGAAATGAAAGGAAACAGTTCCCTGTAGATGCATATTCTAGATAAAGATAAAATAAATTAAGTGGACTCAGTTTGACATGTGCAACTAATCAGGAGGCTTTAGAAATATTGCCCTATATACTGGAATACCCAGTAGGCAGAACAAAATTTAAGGTGGGGGGATTAAGGTGGGGGGTTATACTGATTTCCAAGTAAATTCCCATATAAAAGTTACCAGTGAGGAGTTCCCACTGTGATGCAATGGGTTAAGAACCCAACATAGTGCCCACAAGGATGTGGGTTCAATCCCTGGCCTCACTCAGTGCTGTTGCATTTTTTTTTTCCGGAATACACTACATATTATGTCCAGGAGTTAAATTTATAGCTGCCATTCCAAAATTATTACTGGGGTTTCTAATGTGGCTTAGCGGGTTAAGAACCTGACATAGTGTCCGTGAGGATTAGGGTTTGATCCCTGGCCTTGCTCATTGCGTTAAGGATCTGGCATTGTTGCAAGCTGCAATGTCGTCACAGAGGAGGCTCAGATCTGGCCTTGCTGTAGCTGTGGTGTAGGCCTCAGCTGCAGCTCCAGTTTGACCCCTGACCCCGGCCCAGGAAATTCCATATACTACGGGTTCAGGAGTAAAAAGAAAAAGAAAAAAAAAAAGTTACAAGTGACTGCTTTGCTTACTGGAGGAGATTACAAGTCATGTTGCAAAGCCTGGCTTTGTTTTGGGAAGATTTATTTGAAATGCTTTTAGCTATAGTTCTATAACAGAAGAAAATAAAACAAACAAATACACAATAGTCCAGGGGAGGTATGTAACAGGGCAATATTTTTATTTGTCATAGAATTCCTAACTGTTCTTTGGTCTGTGAATGTAGAATGCAGCTTCAGGAGGAGTGGGAGATTTGCACAAGAGGCTATTTAATTTTCCAGGAAGAAAAAGACTATAGTCAAATGTTCTTCCCCTGAACTTCCTTTTTCCCCTGGGAAAAGATTGAGCACACAATTCTTCCTCTTTTGGAAATTAAGTTTACTGGATGGATTAAAAAGGCCCTGGCTGAGTCCACCTGGCAGAAGAAAATCCCAAGTTTCCCTAAGGGTAATTGGTCCTGGAGGAGAGAGAAGTGCCATGTTAGGGATTGTTACTGAACTAGGTTTATTTTGATGTGCAGCATGCCAAGATGCTGAGATACTGATATTTGCAACAAAGAGAGGGATTATTTGCAAGATAGCCAAGTGAAGAGACAGGAGAACAAATCTCAGATCTGCCTCCCCAAAAGCAAGGGGCTCTATCTAGGTATTTATGGGATTAAAAAAACAAATAAGCAAAGTGGTCTGAGAATTGGGAATCATGGGGAAAGGTGAGTAGAAAAAAGTATGGTTTTTGTTCCTGTTATGGCTCAGCCGGTTAAGAACTTGACTAGTATCCATGAGGATTCGGGTTCAATCCCTGGCCTTGCTCAGTGGGTTAAGGATCTGGTGTTGCTGTGGCTGTGGGATGCAACATACAGCTGGAGCTCAGATTCGACCCCTAGCCTGGAGGACTTTGATATGCTGCATGTGAGGCAAAAGAAAGAAGGAAAGAGAGGAAGAAGAAAGGAAGGAAGAAAAATGTATGGTTACTGCTTGGCAAAGTGGTAAATTAAGCCACAGGCCTCTGCATGGTAAAAAATGGAGCCGCTTAACATGATGGTGGAGTTTTAGGCCCTGTGACATCAAAAGTCACCGAGCAGACCCTTGTTCATACCCATTTGGAGGGTCAGTGGTCTTATCCCATCTTAAATCAGCTTGAACTAGGCATAGCTGACTCCAAGTTCCTAGAAAACAATTGGGACAAACATCTTATTTTTTAGGTACTGCTTGGAGAACACTCAAGCCTTTATAGATGGCCTTGATGAGTAAAGACGGGTGAAATGGGTTTGACTGATTACCTAAGGTTTCAGTCCCCCTGTCTTTTGATCATTCCTCAGTCTTGAGGGAAGAGGGGTGTTGAGGGCTCTGCTCTGGCTACTTCCTGTGGATAAGGGATGTAGACCTAACAAGGGTTTGAGGAATGAAACTGTGTAACACTTATTTGAAAATACTCTTTGTCCTCAGTTTCAAGTTAACATTTTGATCTCAATAAACAATACCACCTTTTTGCCAATTGTCAAGGCATTCATATGCCCAAGATAGGTAAATGAAACCTCAAAAATATACCCTGAGGGGGCACACGGAATGCCAGGCATATTCTCAACATTTAGGTTCTTATTTTTAGGGATTTTATCTAGGACATGGTATAGCCAGGGATCAGTGTCTTACCTTTTGTATACTGGAGTATCTTGATCATCATCAGTTTGGAATAAGCTACTGCCTCTTCCTTTATTCTCTGCTTCTCCTTTTCCCTCATGCTGCAACATGTCAGCAGAGAGCTGCTCCTTCATCCCAAGGGGATCTGCAGTCAGGGCTGCTGTGTGCTTTCTTTCAAGCCAATAATCTTACCAAGGTCTGGGAAGATGGTCTGGGGAAGATCCTGTTATGTTATCACTTGCTCCTCAAGAGGAAATTAAAGCTGAGATAACTACTGGAAAGAAGTGATATCATGTGGTAATTGTGTTTCTCTTTCTGACTTACTTCACTCTGTATGGTAATCTCTAGTTTCATACACACTGCTGGCATTAATGGCATTATTTTGTTCTTTTAACCGAGTCACTTTGTTGTACAGCAGACATTGGCACAACATTGTAAATCAGCTATAATTTAAAAAAATTAAAAGTCAGAAAAGTCAAGAGTTAAATGGAGAAAAACTCCATCTTCTCAATGCAATTAGATCTTGCGTATCTTTTCAGAAGGCAAATTTTGTTCTTTATAAGATGCTTTACATGCCAAGACTCTGAGCCCACAGATTTAGCTCTGCAGCTGATTCAGCTCCTTCATTCAATATACAAATATTTTTGATTGCCATGTGTAAGGAAGCACAGTGCTTGCATTTTAAAAGCGTTCATTAATACCATATCTACCTTCATTGTCTGCTTAGACAGCAGGGTAATTTTGAAAAATATAGTGTGTCTTTTAATGTACATAATTCTGGTTCTGGACTTCATGAAATATCACTCCTTCCCTTACTCCAAATATTTAAAGAGCATTTTAATAAACAAGCTGGCAAAAATCTCAACTTCTCATTTACATTCAAGGATGTTTCCAAGTGCTGTCTGAGTAATAACAGGATTCATAGTCACATGCAAATGAAGCTGCTGACCCGATCAGCAGGACCTTGTCTTTAGACTTGCCAGGGAAGGAGAGTTTAATGCCCAGTCATTCCTCTTCTTCTTCTTCTTTTATTTATTTATTTATTTACACTGGGGACATGTGGATATTCCTGGGCCAGGGACTGAAGATGCACCACAACAATGACCTGAGCCACAGCAGTGACAACCCTGGATTGTAACCCTCTGAGCCACCTGGGAACTCCAGTCTCATTCTTATTCTTATACCTGGTTTCTACATCACACATTTTGCTAGAGAGCTGGGCAATGAGCCAGGGTAGTGGAAGAGAGGAGAGATTCTTCTGTGAGGGAAGCCAAGTAATCTAAAACGGAGCTAAATTTCTACTTCAGTAGCTCCAGACTGTTATCAATAGAGCTAACTAGATATGCACTTGCCTTGCTCAGTTGGCTTGTGTGGAAGGTGTTAATTCTGGTTCTGCTGAATGGAAAGGTTTATCGGCCACGATGGACCACTTCTTAAGTCATGAGCTGGTGGCTCTCCTGTTTAATCATACTTTCATATGCTCCTCTAGTTGCCTGTCTTTCTCCACTTGTAGCACTTAACAGTCCCATGATTACCTGGTTAATGTGTTTTCCCTCATCAACTGTGAACTCTAAGAAGGCAAAGACCCCCACACTTGCCCAACAATCCCAGCATCTAGCACAAGCACTCAGTAAAATTATATAGAATTTAATTAAAATAAATTTTTGGTTTTTTATAGAAAAGGATGACTCAGTATGTATTCAATAATAACAATTTAAATAATTTAAAATAATGTATTCAATAACAATAATTTAAATTATAATTAAATAATAATTATTATAATTAAATTTAAATAATAATAATAATTTAAATAGTTTAATAGTGTATTCCACCATTATGTATTTACAACAGTTGGTTTAGATCACCAGGATTTTGATTACCATACAGAAAATCACAAAAAATTTTCCATGAAGTATCTTTGGAAATGAGCCTTTTATATAAATTCTTGACATACAAGGCAAATTATCATTCAGATGGAATGTGTTATTATACAGAAAGAGAACAATTTTATTTTCAGAGGTAATTCAAGGACATGTATGTTGATAGCCTCCTGTTTTCTATTAGCGTTAGCTACAGAGCACGAGCTGTCAAGTGACATTTGTGACATTGTCCAGGCCCTTCAAAGTGAAAAATCAAAGGTTTATGAGCCTTAAATGATTATCTTATTATTTCTTCTAAGAAAAGGCAGCAAGTGATAATTAGGCTTTTAGATTTAGGTTTTCAGTATCACACAGAGGGAAGAACCTAAATCTTATTAACAACAATAAGATTTCTGTGTTTAATCACCTATACACCAAACATACATATTTACCCATAGTCTATAAAACATGAAAATATATGTAATATATTTTGTTGGCTGTTTAATTGCAGTATTTCCAAATGGAAATGATTTAGCAACAAAAGAGACTATAAAAACACCTTGAAGATTGTTCCAGAGAGTTTTTCCTGAAGTCATCTCAACACTACACCAGCTTTTCACTTGGGCCCATTACTTCAGCAATGATGAAAATGAGTTAGATATCTTCCAAGAGAGTTTTGATATAGCTGTATTAATGCAATTTCCTGCAAGTTAATTAAAATTCTAAGTGTTATAGCTGCTACTGACAATATTGTCTATTTTGATGCTGAATTTGGTGAACACAGCATTAGCTATGTTTTTTGTCCATTAAGGAATTGCCATACTGTTCTTAAAGTGGCTGTACCAATTCTCATTTTCATCAACAGTTTATGAAGACTCCTTTTTCTTGACATTCTATGTAAAATTTGTTATTTGTAGAATTTTTGATGAGTGCCATTCTGACAGTTGTGAGGTGATACCTCATTGTGATTTTGACTTGCATTTATTTAATAATTAGTGATAATCGAGCATCTTTTTATGTGCCTATTAGCGATCTGTATGTCTTCTTTGGAAAAATATCTACTTAGGTCTTCTGCACATTTTTTTGATTGGATTGTTTGTATTTTGATATTGAATTGTGTGAACTGTTTATATATTTTGGATATTATCCTCTTGTTGGTTGCATCATTTGCAAATATTTTCTCACATTCTGTAGGTTGTCTTTTTGTTTTGTTGATGGCTTCCTTTGCTGTGTAAAAGCTTTTAAATTTAATTAGTTTCCATTTGTTCATTTTTGCTCTTATTTCTTTTGCCTTCAGAGACTAACCTAAGAAAACATCGCTATGATTTATGTCAGAGAGTGTTTTACCTGTGTTGTCTTCTAGGAATTTTATGGTACTTTTAAGTCTTTAAACCAATGTGAGCTATTTTTGTGTATGGTGTGAGGGAGTGTTCTAGCTTCATTGATTTACATGCTGCTCTCCAACTTACTCAACACCATTCATAGAAGAGATTGTCTTTTCTCTATTGTGTATTCTTGCCTCCTTTGCTGTATATTAGTTAATCATAAGTTCATGGGTTACTTTCTGGCCTCTCTACTCTATCCCATTGATCTATGAGCATCATATAATTTAATTACCATAAATGTCCCATGAGGAGAGGTCAATTTTCTAAGTAAGGGTGGAAGTGGTACCAGTTCAGAAGGGATTGAGATTTGGGAATATCTGTTGGTAGAATCAGACAAGACCTTTGTTGCTCAGGCATCTCTTTGTGACTAATTTTATACAGAGGTTTTAAGATATTCTTAGGAAAAGAATTTGAACTGTGTCTATAAACAAGCTTCAAGACCCTTATCTAGAAAAGTGAGAGGGTTGGAATGGCTTTTTTTTTTTTTTTTTTTTTGGTCTTTTTGTTATTTCTTGGGCCGCTCCCGTGGCATATGGAGGTTCCCAGGCTAGGGGTCGAATCAGAGCTGTAGCTGCCACCCTACGCCAGCAACTCAGGACCCGAGCCGCATCTGCAAACTACATCACAGCTCATGGCAACGCCGGATCGTTAACCCACTGAGCAAGGGCAGGGACCGAACCCGCAACCTCATGGTTCCCAGTCGGATTCGTTAGCCACTGCGCCACGACGGGAACTCCCTGGAATGGTTTTTAAATTCCAAGAGGTACCCTAAGGGAGAAGTCATCCTAAGGAAAGATAGTCTCAAGTATGGCATAAGTAATGTCTGAGCATTGACAGGCATCCCTGGTGCCACATGCAGGCCATCACCTAAAGCCATTCTGGTGCAGAGGTATCTACTGAAAGGAAACAAATGTCATTGAGGGGGTTCCTCAGAGTCCTGCTGTGGGACTCTTTTTGTAGATATAATGGAATAGAGGAAGGTCTTTAGCTTTTTATTAGCAACCAATTTCTAAGTAGTCCCAGAACTACTAACTTGGAAGGATCCACATTGACAGCCTAAGAATTTACATCACAGCCTGTGGTTTTGGCTCAGAACTGAACATCAATCAAAGATGGCAGCACAGGCAAGTGCCAGACTAGGATGAAGCATTGATGGTATGGTGGCAGATTATCAGAGCAAAGCATGGACAACAGTAATGAGAAGTGAGCTTTGATCCAGAAAAATCTGAAGAGACATGCAATAAGAGTTGAAGAGAAGCTGAAAGGGTGACAACGGTGATGGTCAGATAAGATTTTGATATTAAAACTCTTGCAATATCTTTGGTATCCACAGTAGGGAGACAGGAAGATACTTGTGTTATTTTTACTGAGTTTAGCTAGTCGTATGTGGGCTCTGGTTTAAATTAATCACTGCTTTCCCATTAGAATCAATCTATTTGGCGCAATGATGGTGAATTCTTAAAGGACTGATTTCTGATATATGTGAACTCTTAGAAATTCACTCTTTTGTAGTACGGTACTGGCACAAAAACAGAAATATAGATCAGTGAAACAGAATAGAAAGCCCGGAAATAAACCCAACATCTATGGTCAACTGACCTATGACAGAGGCAAGAAGATACAGTGGAGGACAGACAGTCTCTTCAATAAATGATGCTGGAAAAACTTGACAGCTACACGTAAAAGAATGAAATTAGAATATTCTCTAACATCATACACAAAAATAAACTCAAAATGGATTAAAGGCTAAACGTAAGGTCAGATACTATAAAACTCCTAGAGGAAAACATAGAACACACTTTGACATAAATTGCAGCAATATCTTGTTTGATCCACCTCTTAGAATAATGGCAATAAAAACAGAAATAAAATAATGGGATATAAATAAACTGAAAATATTTTGCACAGCAAAGGAAAACCATTAACAAATGAAAAGACAACCCACCGAATGGGAGAAAAATCTTTGCAGATGATGCAATTGATAAGGGCTTAATATCCAAAATATACAAAAACTCATCCAATTCAACAGCAAGAAAAAATAAAATAAAATAATCCAATTGAAAAATGAACAGAAGACCTAAATAGACATTTTCCAAAGAGGACATATGGATGGCCAACAGGGATATGAAAAGGTGTTCAACATCACTAATTATTAGAGAAATGTAAATCAAAACTAAAATAAGGTACTACCTCACACTGGTCAGAATGACTATCATTAACAAGTCTACAAATAACAAATCCTGGAGAGGGTGTGGAGAAACAGGAACACTTCTCCACTGCTGGTAGGAATGTAAATTTGCACAACCACTATGGAAAACAGTAGGAAGGTTCCTCAGAAATCTATATATAGAACTACCATATGATCTAGCAATCCCATTCCTGGGCATATATCCAGACATAACTATAATTCAAAAACATACATGCACCCCTATGTTCATTGTAGCACTATTCACAACAGCCAAGACATGAAAGCAACCTAAATGTCCATCAACAGGTGAATGGATTAAAAAGATGTTGTACATATATACAATGGAATAGCTCTTGGCCATAAAAAAGAAAAAAAATAATGCTACTTGCAGCAACATGGATGCAACTAGAGATTCTCATACTAAGTGAAGTAAGTCAGAAAGAGAAAGACAAATACCATATGATATCACCTATATGTGGAATATAAAATATGGCACAAATTAACCTATCTACAAAATAGAGACAGACTCACAGACATGGAGAACAGACTTGTGGCTGCCAATGGGGAGAGGGGAGGGATGGGATGGATTGGGGAATTTGGTGTTAGTAGATGCAATCTATTGCATTTAGAATGGTTGGACAATGAGGTCCTACTGTATAGCACAGGGAACTATATCCAATCTCTTGGGATAAAACATAATGGAGGATAATATGAGAAAAAGAATGTATATATAGGTGTGACTAGGTCACTGTGCTGTACAGCAGAAATTGACACAACATTGTGAATCAACTATACTTTAATAAAAATACATATTAAAAATAAAGAATATACAAAAAAGAAATCTACTGTTTGGGGCATATGTATGAACTATAAGGAGTTTGAATTAAAGATTCTGGAGAACTTTAAAAAACTCTGATTATATGTAAACTACTATACACTATTATGTAGTTAAGGGTTTGGCTAAACTCTGTTTGTAAGATTAAGCTTGGACTTGCCAGGCATGGAGAAAGACTGGTCAGTTACTACTGGAAGCGATTCATTTTTCCCTTTGGCCACAGTTGGCCAAAGCTCTCCCCAATTCAACTCCATTTCCTCAAATAAGTGGCGAGTACCTGCAGTGAACATGGCCTCCTGGTAGAAGACTATAGCATCCTGGGGAATAGAGGTAAGGAGGCATGCCAGAGGCACCAAAGGTGTTATTAGCAGAGAAGTCCACTCTAGTTGCAGAAATTAAATATATGTATGTATGTGTATACACACACACACACACACACACACACACACACACACACACACATATGGAATAGAAATTAAGAAATAAATGATGGCATTGAACTTAGCTTCAAAGGATGATTAAGATTCTGAATGGCAGAGAAAGTATGGGGAAAGCTATTTCAGGACAGTTTGTGTGGAAAAAATGTGCTTCTGTGAAAAATGATGCATTGTCTAGAGAATGCTCCTTTTAGTTATCTGAGACCTGTTTTACAACTTTGTGAATTGGAAATAAGTGATAGCATTTTTTCCTGAGGCTGCCATGGCAAATTACCACAAACTTGAGAGCGTAAAACAACAGAAATTTATTCTCCCACAATTTTGAAGGCCATAAGCTTGAAATCAAGGTGTCAGCAGGGCTCCCCTTCCTTTGTAGGCTCTAGACGAAATTCTGTTCCTTGCCTCTTTCAGGTTTTGGTGTCTCCAGGCCTTGCTTGGCTTGTGCCTGCATCAGTCCATTTCTGCCTCCCTGATCACATTGCCTCCCTTACCACTGTCTGCCAATCTGTTCTGTGTGTCTCTTATAAGAATGCCTGTCATTGGATTTAGTCTACCCTCATAATCCAAGATGATCTCTTCATTTCAAGACCTTTAAGTACATCTGCAAAGACCCTCTTTCCAAAAAAATTAACCTTCATAGGTTCTAGACATTAAGACATAGACATACATTTTGGGGATCACCATTCAACCCACCACAGTGCAAAGTCATTTTGTCTATAGACACACACATTGTATCTTTTCTAGTAGAGGTTCGGTTGACTTTCCTACTTCCCAGTCCCTTTTAGAAAGGTGTTCTCCCATTTGCATATTTGTTTCCATATTCCAGGTTTGTAAATGAGTCTGCTTTTTGGCTTCTCCTTTGAATCATCTATAACATCTACATGGTACCCTCACTGATTTAGTTAAATGAAATCTTTAACATATAAATATATTTTTGGCTAAACCTGGCATGTGGAAGTTCGTGGGCCAGGGATCAAACTTGCACCTCAGCAGCTTCCCCAGCTGCTGCTGTGAGATTGCCAGATCCTTAACCTTCTGAGTGGTAAGAGAACTCCATTATATCAACATACAAGTTACGATTTGGGGCACAGTTGTTTAAGGATCCAGCATCGTCTCTGCAGTGACTCAGGTCACTGCTAAGGTGCAGGTTTGATCCCTGGCCTGGAGCAGTGAGTTAAGGATCCAGTGTTGCCACAGCTGTGGTGTAGTTTGAAGATTTGGCTTGAATTCAGTCCTGGGATTGGGAACTTCCATATGCCACAGGTCTATTTTCAGTGCTGAAAAATTGCCTGACATTTAAGGATTTTAAAAAAATTTTTTACAAACGAGGCATTCCCACTGTGGTTTAGTGGGTTAATTATCTAGCCCATCTCTGTGACATTGCCTGTTCAATCCCTGGTTGCTGATTCCATCTCCAACCTGGCACATTGAGTTATGGATCTAGTGTTGCTACAGCTGTGGTTTAAGATACAGCTTGGATTCGATCCCTGGGAACTTCCATATACTTCAGGTGTAGCCAAAAACGGAAAAGAAAAATGTATGTGTTGAATTAAAAATAATGAAAAATCTGGGGTACTTTATATTTGAAAACATATAGTAGGAGTAAATGCGATGAAGAAGAAGAGTCCAAATTGTTGGTGGCCTTGAGCACTGGGGCTTATTTGGGGATAACAAGGAGTCATTGAAGGTGCAAACTGATGTCTTCTTGAATTATAGGTTTGTCTCAGTCTGCTTTCTGAAGCTAGACTGAAGACACTGCAATAGTGATTTTAGCTCTGTATACCATGTTTTCACCACTGGATAGAAGAGAATTTAGATATAACTAGAATTGATATTAAATATCATTACATTAATATCAAAACATTAGTCAAAGTGGTTTATAAAATGCCCTTATGAAGACATTAGCTTCAAATTCTGGCTACTGATCTTTGACAACTGGATGAAGAATTTGATGGTGATCAAATATTAACATAAATTAATCTTTATATATCTGTACACATCAGAAATTCTTTTTGATAGTATAATATTTTTGCAAGGATTATTACTATTTATTACAGGTAAACAATGATATAAATGCTTTCAATTTCAGATCCTAGAAATCCATAAGTATGAAAAAAATCTAGTGTAAAAACCTATTTTAAAAAATTCACTGTGGGGAGTTCCCGTCACGGCTCAGTGGTTAAAGAATCTGACTAGGAGCCACGAAGTTGTGGGTTTGATCCCTGGCCTTGCTCAGTGGGTTAAGGATCCGGCGTTGCGGTAAGCTGTGGTATAGGTTGCAGACGCAGCTCGGATCCCATGTTGTGGTGGCTCCGGCGTAGGCCGGTGGCTACAGCTCTGATTGGACCCCTGGCCTGGGAACCTCCATATGCTGCAGGAGAGGCCCAAGAAATGGCAAAAAAAAAAAAAAAAAAAAAAAAAGACCAAAAAAAAAAACCCACAAAAAACAACAAAAAAACCCACCTCATTGTGGGAAATCATGCCTTTTTCCCCAATGTCCTCTCCTTCCCATGTAATTCTTGCTATTTAATTATGTAAGCATATATTCAAATATTTTTCTTTATTACCTTTGGTAGGAAATCAGTTAGGACTCTATTCTTTCACAGCTAGAGAATATAATCTCAAATCTAAAAATTTACTAAGATGTCAAGGGGTTTTGAAGTTTGATTAAATACCCTCTCATCTATTGCTGTGCCTTCCAATAAAAAGAATATATGTATGCTGAAATGATTGTAGGAGGTTTTTACAAGTTAATAATTTTGGTAGACAATCTGTACTCTAAAGTTGATGGAATTATTCACTATAAGGGACTCAGATTGAGTTTCCAGTAGCTTAAAGCATTTGGCAAAGTTCTGATTTGCCCAGGTCCAGGAGAAATGTAAAGCAGGCACAGGGCTTCTGTTGTTCAGGGACTGGCCCAGAGTCCTCTTTGTGTTTGAAATCAATGGCTCCCTTGTTGTCAAGGCTACAATGACGCATTTTGAGGCCAGGGAGAGATGTAATCTCAGCCCTGAAGATGGAGGAAAAGAATCCAGGTTTGTAGCACACAAATTAGTCTCTCGGATGTTTTAGTGATGCTTCAGGTCATTTGTTTTCACAAATAGCTTTTCATTTTCTGCAATTATTAACCCAAACCAAAATGACTCTATTATTTTCCAGCTAAACTGTTTCCTCTCTTAATAGATCAGTTACTCTCAGTTACTTGGGAAAGAATAGGTTTCTAAATTGTCCCTCAGTTTAAGTCATTTTTAGGGGTAAAGTGCAAGGAAAATTATGGTTTAAAGAATGTAAAAAGCTACTGACACATTTCTGCCATTATAAATCTCACCATGAAATTGTTTCTTTAATGGGCTGCCAAATGAATGGAGACAGGAGAAGTAATAGCTTTAAGTATTTTCTTTCTATTTACTAAGCAGAAGAACTATAAGGAATATTCCTATAGGAATATCTGGCTTAAGCTAGCAAATGCTCCTTTTAATTGGTTGAGAGCTCTCACCCTAAATTGCTTTTATTGAACATTCTTTGTCTCCACATATCAAATGGAAACTTACTTAATGTTTAAAAAAGAGTACTATTGCATTAGAAAAGTAGTTCAGACTATTAATACAAAAAATCTGTAATGAAAAAAATCTGCAAAATTGAATTGACCATAGTCATCTTTTTGGGTGGTTTGGGGGATGTGGAAGATGTTCAAATTGGACAGGAATCAAGCAACATGAATCTGAGGAAAGAGGAAGGACAAATGAGCACAGTTCACAAAACATAGAGACAAATTAGCTAATTAACTAGCAAATTTGCAGTTTCTACCCAAGAGAAAAAGTCTTTGGCTGCTAACACAAGAGCAGGCTGAAGAGCTTCTGGAGACACAAATGTGAATAAAAACTCCAAAGATGGTTGAGTTTTACCAGTAAACAATCTGATATGTGAACAAGATTAATTAATTTCCACTGGTAGAGTGGGTGTTTGGCTTTTTGTTAAATACCAAGTGTTTCATGATGAAAAGAAAAATATCATCTCAGTAAAATCTTTTTAGCTGAGAAGGGTCTACCTGGGAAAACAAAGGTGGAGAACGTTTGCTAGGGGTTTGGAATAACGTTTAAGGGGTTCTGTTAACATTGAACAAGGCTGTAGTTGTACTTACTCTACAATTCTTTATGTGCCATAATAGGCTTATAATTTGTAATTTAAGGAGATGATCAAAACTATTCTTTTCTTTTCTTTTTTATTTAACAGCCACACCTGTGGTATATGGAAGTTCCCAGGCTAGGGGTCGAATGGGAGCTACAGCTGCCAGGCTACACATAACCACAGCAGCATTGGATCAGAGCTGCATCTATGACCTACAGCACAGCTTGCGGCAACACTGGGTTCTTAACCCATTTAGCAAGTCCCGGGGTCAAATTCGCATCCTCTCAGATACCATGTTGGGTTCTTAACCTGCTGAGCCAAAACAGAAACTCTTTAAAACTATTCTAATTATTTAATTTTATTAATTTTATTTTTTGCTTTTCAGGGTCACACCCATGGCTTATGGAAATTCCTGGGCTAGGACTTGAATTGGGGCTATAGTCGCTGGCCTATGCCACAGTATCAGCAATGTGGGACCTCTGCCACATCTGTGACTTACACCACAGCTCATAGCAATGCCAGATCCCCAACCCACTGAGTGAGGCCATGGATGGAACCTGCATCCTCATGGATACTAGTTGGATTTGTTTCCACTGCACCACAGTGGGAACTCTGAAACTATTCTAATTATAACACAGAAGCAAATGATTTCCCTAGATGTCAAGACACATATAGAAGATAAATTGTTGGCGCAAGTCTGTGTGCCTGATGCACAGCGAGGTCAATTAATCCAAAATGTCAGTGTTTGAAGCAGAGGAAAGTTTATTGCAGGGCCATGCAAGGAGACAAGTGGCTCATTCTCCCAAAGTATCCTGAACTCCCAGAACCAAAATTGCAAAGCATTCTTAAAGACAAGGTGAAGGAGGGGAGTGGTTGGTTGCTGAAAACTTCTTGGTACAGAAATCCTTTGTTCTTGCAGCTGTCCACAGAAAGCAGATCACCGTGTTCCTGTAAACCTCCAATATGATACATGTTATACTTCAGAGAGGAGTTAAAGCAAAGGATGCCGGGGAAGGATCTGATAGAGTTCTGCTTGGTTACGGAATTGCTATCATTTCAACTCCTTTTCCCAACTCCATCTCTTAAAGAAACCAATTTAATAGGACTCAGGGTACTTTCTTTTTCAATTTATTTACAGAAAACTTCACATGTTGGGGCTTCCACGAGTTCTGAAAAATGTATCAAGTCCTGTGACTGTCACTAAAATCAAGATAAAGAACAGCCTCCCCTTCCCTCCCCAGAAACACTCCATCCTGCTGTGTGTTTCTAGTCACCCCTCTCTCCACACTTAACCTCTTGCAACCACTGATCTGTTTTGTGTTCCTATAGCTTTGCTTTTGCCAGAATGTCATACAGATATAAAATTTACATTCTCTTTCTTTCTCTCTCTTTCTTTCTTTCCTGGTTTCTTCAGAATCTCAAAGAGATCTAGTTACTTCTTAAAGGAAAAAAAAATGAATAAATTGAAGATGCTATCTATAGTTGCCAAGTTTACAAACTTGTCCTGCTGACATTTAATTAGTTCAGAAAATATAAATACATGAAGAGTATAGGTTATGATTCCTAGACCATGAATCTCCTCTTGGCTCTTGAAAAGATAAGACAAACTCAGGTACATTGATGGCAGTAAAGGAATCTTGCCTCTAAAGGAGACTAACTGAGGTGTTTTGGAAACACCAAGTGATGGTTATTCTGTGAAGGGTCAGATCCATTTCTTGCTGGCTTCAGGTTGAGCGGATCACAGAGATAGCCCTTGATAAATGAATGGTCTTTGAAACCTTCCAATGTGAGTGCAAGGGTGCATTTTTAGATGAAATTGCTACTCCGCTGACCCTCTGCAACAGAATCGGCTGGCATGGATTTGTTGATGGGTTTCCAGGAAGTGAGTCCTTTACCAGGGTGGTCTCAATGAAATATGGGATCTCCTGGGTGGAGGGAAGCCCTTCCCTAGTTAGGGGCACATGGGGAATTGCTCTGTTCTGAAAACTTTGCGACAAGTTTGGTTATAAGTCTCACGGTTCTTCTTTAACAACAGGCTCTTTCTTTACACAAAATGCCTTTTTCCTGTTCTCTGCCAAGTCCCACTTGACAGAGATGGTCTTGAAGTGGTCCTCAAGGCTTTAGGCTTTTTCAGCCCATCTTGATGCCCTTTGCTCAAAATACCACTGTGCTGCTTTTATTTGGTAAATGGTTTTGGGTAATGATGCTGTCAATTTTTTAAAAAAATGTCTAGTTTTTGTTTTTCTAAAGGGCTGCAAGGTAATCTTTCCACTTAACCACAAACTAAATAGGCTCTCTGAGGTCAAAATGCATACATATATACATGAACTTTTTTTTTTTTTTTTTTTTTTTCCATAACCACGGCATGTGGGTGTTCCCAGCTCCAGGGATGAATCTGAGCCACAATGGTAACCAGAGCCACAGAAGTGACAACACTTTGTCCTTAACCCACTAAGTCATCAGAGAACTTCTGGAAAGCATATCTTGATGGATACATCTTACTGTTACATTGTAGATATTTCAAAGACTTGGAAATATTTTACTAAACTCCACTAAAAATATTTCTCTGTACTTTAATATTAAGGGATTGCAAGTACATATAGATTATTTAAGTACATGTGGTAAGACAATATCTTGAAATATTAATGTTTATATATTTTGCTTTTCCCCACTTCTTTATGCATGAACTTTCTTTCACATTAATTTAAGAAGTAGGATTGTTTTACTGGAAACAAAAGATTAATAGTTTGTCTGTTCTTCTTATTTTTTTAATTATCCAAGTCACACTCTTGATCATCATGCAGAAGAAAAATGTGAAGTAAACAAGTCCCAGATGATGTGAATTAACAATAGTTTTGGAAAGAAATGGAGGAAGCCATCGCTCCACCCATACTGTACTCCCATCCCTTGAGATCAGAAGCAGGGTTCCTAGGAGGAAGTAGGAGTTAAGGAAGGGGAGCAGGCATTAGGCACTTCCCTTACAGAATATGGAGGGAGGGGAGAGAAGAGGATGGGAGCTGTCTGGACCCCACATGAGGAGCTAATGAATGGAGGCTACTGATGAACACAGGTGCTGAGCAAGGCCACCAGACTCTTCAGAGAAACACAGCTTTTTGCCCCATGGAAGCCACCACTATCTCTCCATTGTCAGAGACTTTGATGATTCCAGCTGATCTAAGGGACTGTGGACTCTGGGACACATTTAAGCATCCCCCGCCAACAGAGAGTGGGCATCTTCAATACTCAAAAAGGGATGGGAATATGTAAGAGAAAGCTCCAATCCTGGAGCATGGATGAGACTGGCTAGTGGTAAAACAGAATGAAAGATAATTATTCAGCTACTGAAAACAGGCAACCTAATTAGAATAGCTATATCCAATAAGGTAAGTGTGATCATCACTAAAACAGCAAACATTTAAAATTGATCACTGGTGCGACCTACTGCTCTAATTCCTGTTTACATTCTTTCCTAGGAGCCTGCCTCCTATTTGCATTGGATTCACAGCTAGCGGCCACCTAATCCTCTAACAAACTTGTCAACTGACACATTTTATATAGAGAATTGAATTTTTAAGGGTAGCAAGTTAAAGATCAAAAACTTTTTGGGAGTTCCCTGGTGGCTCAGTGGATTAAGGATTTCGTATTGTCATTGCTGTGGCTCTGGCTCTGGTTACTATTGTGGCGCAGCTTTGATACCTGGCCTAGCCAAAACACCAAAAAACCAAAGTATCTTTTCTTTTCTTTTCTTTTTTTTAGCCTTGCCCAGGGCATGTGGAATTTCTCAGATCAGGGATGGAACTTACACCACAGCAGTAACTCGAGTCACAGTAGTGATGTCAGATCCTTAATCTGTTGAGCCACCAGGGAATTCCTAAGTTTTTTTCTAAGAGGTTGTATAAGAAAACTTGTTTGAGTAATAAAAAGGGATGAACAATTGATACAATGTAACAATATGGATGAATAAAAAATTATGCTGAATGAAAATAGTTAGACCATATACAGTATATATCATATGATACTGTATATGTAAGACTTTAGAAAATGCAAACTAAATTGGAGAGGGTTGGGAAGGGACATGAGGAGCAGATGAAGACTTTGGGGGGTAATGTATAAGTTTGCTATCTTGATTGTGATTATGATGTCATGATGGTACAAATAGGCCAAACCATATCAAAGTGCGTTTTACTTATTTATTTATTGCTTTTTAGAGCCACACCCATGGCATATGGAAGTTCTCAGGCTAGGGGCCAAATTGGAGCTGCAGCTGCCATGCTACACCACAGCCCCAGCAACCTGAGATCCAAGCTGCATATGCGACTACACCATGGCAATGCCGGATCCTTAATCCACTAATCTAGGCCAGGGATTGAGCCCTGGTCCTTATGGATACTAGCCAGGTTCATTACCACTGAGCCACAATGAGAACTCCCAAAGTGTGCATTTCAGATATGTACAGTTTACCATATAAAAATTATACTTCCATAAAGCTATTAAAAAACAAGCAAATGAACAAAACCTGATGGAGTAAGGATCTGAATCTGCATTCCTTGAACCAAAACAGATGGCCCCCTACTCTATCTACCTGTAAAGTTGTTACCTTAAAACTGAGTTCGTCTTTCAGTGGGTTTTGAGCTAAAAGACACAACCAAGCCAAAGTGGGAGAATGAAGGATTTATTACTTTCAGCAAGTAAAAAGAATACCAGGGATTTTTCCCAAAGCAGTGTCTCCCCAACAACAAAATTTAAGCTAAGGGTACATATACATTCATGAAGGGGTTTAAGCTGTCAACAGAATTCAAGTATTAAGTCACAAGGGTCAGAAAGGGTCAACATCATCATCCCTTATGTTACAAGCAATCTGGTCATAGAACTGGGGGAGTGTTTACAGCTGATATCTTATTTTTACTACTGTTACTTCTCTTACCTGATAACAGTGTTTTGTTTCTGCATTCTTCTGTTCCTTCAAGGTCATTAATTACTGAGACAAGTTCAAGGACAAGCATTGTGGCTGGGCTTAGATCACAAAATGGCTTAGACTAAAAATGGCTTCTCATGTCAAGAAAGCCATGCCTGGTTCATTCTCCAAGGACACTCCCCCACACATAAACACACACGCCTTATCTGCTTATAGAGTCATCTTTGAGAGTAGTTACTACCTCTCCTTGTAGGATACAGAGCTATAAGGTGAGAAGTAAAGTGACTTAAAGACCACTGGTGTGAGCTGCCTCTTCTACTCTGCTGCCTATAAAGCCACAGTGCTGGGAAGTGCTGGATGGGGGTGTGTGTGAAGGGTCTTGGAGAAGCGGAGTGTATCCAGCTGTCAGTTCCATCCCCTCAGAAGTATCAGGAAGCTTTATTTGAGTAGCCAATAGTGTTTCTGACTGAAAGTTTCATGGCAAAACAGACATTATTATTTAAATTAGGGCATTAGGCTTGGCCCCTGTGGCTAAATTAGTAAATCCTTGTGATTTGTCCTTCACTTTCCTTCTCTTTGTACTACTTCTCTGAGTTGCTTAATTTAGCCATTTCTAATTTAGCCATGAAGGGAAAAAAGAGTTTGCTAACCATCGTTTTTTGTCTACTTAGGAACTTGTTTAAAGATGCTGAGTTCCTTTAAGATAGGGAACCTTCTTTTAAGGTGTCTGGGGTCATGGTGATACTATTACCAAAATTCGGCCTCTGTGTGCTGGTGCTGAATTGAAGCATGGAGATAGAGTTTTGGGTAAAGGAGAAAAAGATAGCTTTATTGCTTTTCCAGGCAAAGGGGGCCACAGCAGGCTAATCTTAAAGCCTGTGCTCCCCTTTGGAAGGGGTCAGGAGGTGGTTTTATAGTTTGGAGAGTGGAATAAGGATCAGGGCCACAGATAAAGTTTAGGGCAGAGGCTAGCTTGCGCTGTTTCTCAAAGCTGGTGTTCAGTGGCCCCAGGACAGGTTCCAGTGGTCCTCCTTCCCGGAATGAAGAATGCTTCTTTAAGTAGATCTTCCGTTTGTTGGGGGTTTTATTTCTACAGAAAAGCTCAAAGATATTGTTATGTACATTCCTAGAGGAGGAACCAGGACCCTGCCCCAGGGCTGCACTGCTGCTCCCTGGTCTCTGCATCCCCTCCCTTCCCTGATTAGCAACTGCCCTTTGTGACTCAAGGAAGGTCAGGGAGGCTGAGGCTCATTCCCTAAAAACAAGTAATGGAGGACAAGAAAGCTTATGTGCCTAGGAGCTCCACAGGGCACTAGCTCGGTTACAATACAACTTAGTTTTAATGTGTTTGGATTTCAAAGCCCTTTAACCACACCAGCCCCTCTGGCTTCTCACACTCCCACCCTCCTTCCCCTGCACCTCTGGAAATGCAGCTGGTTCCTGTGATGAAAGTCATAGCTGGTCAGAGATGGTCCAGGAGAGGACCTTAGGCTGACACGTCCCTCCCCAGTGCTCTTCCCTGGAGCCAGCTTGCCAACAGGACTCTGAGGTGTCTGGGGGAGGAAGCCCTCTGCCATTTCCCCAGCCCCTCACAGGTGCTGGAGTTCGCCTTATTCATAAGCAAATCCTCATTTCAATTATTCAGTATTTCAATATTTCCTGCCAATTGAGCATTCTCTCATTTCATGTGTAAATCATAAAATTGGGCTGCTCAGAATTTTTTTTTTTTTTATTAGCGATGTCTCCAGTAAACATCCAGTGGTTTAAATCCTGTTGTCTCCTAGGGATTAATTATTGAGTTCCTGAACTGAACTCACACCAAGTATCAGCCTTTTTAGCAACAAGCTTAAAAGGTATAGTCTATGCAAAGGGTATTTTATGGAAATAAGATTTGAATTATTAAAATAAAACCCTATAGTCTTTCCTTCTTGGAAGGAATAAGGAGTCATTTTTCTGCTTATCTTTATCTATCTGTCGAAAAAGGAAAAAGCAACTTAAAATGTCAAATTTCATCAGCATCTAAGACACCCACATGGATTTAAGCCCTGAACAATCTCTTTCTCCCCCCAGAAAATTAAATTAATCCATGCCTGAAAGCATAGCCCTGTTTCCTTTGCTTATTTTTGTCCCAGAGTACATCTAATCTCTCCCTGCCTGTCTCTTCTCTAATCCTGCCTGTGGACCTTAACTCCCTGAGGTCAGGCAAGGCTGCATCACAGAAATTAATTTAAATTATCTTGAGATAAAGCAACTACCTAAACTATTAGTATATTTTTAAGATATTTGGAGGTATTGCCTCACTTTTTTTTTTTTTTTTTTTTTTTTTTTTGATAACTCTTCTGGGAAGAGAGCAAAGCAAACCATAAAGAAATCAATGAGTAACTGCCCAGAAGCCAAAGAATATCAGGGTTTGGGGGGTGGGGAGAGTCTCCATGTTGAGGGCACAGCAGGGGTGGGGGGGGCGGCTTGTCTAGGCTCTACCATAGGAGGGAGAGTGGATGCTGGTGAGGGTTGATGAAATCAGGCTCCTGAAATGGGAGAAGGGGCACAATCTTGCTTTTGTGAGAAGGCAGCTATCTAAGGCACATTTGGGAGTATATTAGAACTGAGGGGGGGGGGGATGACATAGGAGAGAGTTCAGTGACACATTCTCTGAGCTTGTTGGTCTTGGAGTCCCTCAAATTCTCCCCCTTTTTATTGAGATCTGTAAGATTGCTGGTTTGATATTCTCAGAGTAAATAGATCATTTTTCATCCACTCAGGGATATAAAGTCAATGCTTACTATTTATACTAAATATATATTTCATGGATAAAGCAAATAGCCTCTCTAGGTTGTCTGCCAAAGGAAACAATCTTCTGGCTAAGCACTCAGCTGAGCAGATCACCTTTCATAGGTTTGCTGATCAGCCAATTCACTCCAGTATTTCAAAAGCATAGTGAACCTCACACTGCAGCACCTATATCCAAATGCACTTCTAAAACTAGTGCAATTCTACCTTGGTAACAAGGGCCACAGGTGCTTACAAAATGGTTGCTCTTCTGAGCATCCTAAAAAAAAAATAATAATAGTAATGATAAAAATCATTTGAGAGTTAAAGCAACACAGAAGGTATTTCTTAATTTATTATTTCAAAAGACAAGCACAAATGAAGAAAAATAGTTTCTTATTGCTCACGAGAGTTATCAGAGTTTTATTTTAGATTTTAGTAAACTTTACAAATAGCATTTTGCTGTATAGAAGAGTTTCTATGATAATAATTTCAAATATAGGCAAAACTGTTAAATATACCAAGTTGGATTATAAAGTTTCTTTTTTTTGATGGATTATAAAGTTTCTTAACTCCACTTTGGATATTGAACTTTTAAACACTTCTGACACATTTGATTTCCATAACTTTTTCTCAGCTGTCTATAAATAGACTTTCTCTAACATATATGGCACAATACTTTACCCAGGATGTTTTGTGGTATTGGATTTAGGAAACTACAAGAATCTGTTAAGATGCAGAGGAATAAGTGGTGAAACTTCAGGAATGGTGACAAAATAAGGGGAAGCCATTGTAGGACCAGGGCCATCCCCTAGGCACTGGGCACTCAAGGCTAACAAATAATTGAGCAAAGTTTAAGGGTGAGGATGGTAACAAGGATGATTCTTTACCCCAAACATGACTCCAAATTCACCCAGATTCTCTCCTTCTGTTCCCATCACACTCATGCTCATTTTCTGCCTCTTGCTTGGAGTCTCATTTATGTTCTTTCTCTCTTCAACTAGGTTGTCTAGTCACTGAGGGCAAGAACACTTCTATACACTTATTTGTGATTCCAATACCTTCTACCAAATGTAGTTTCAGTTCTTCAGTGCAAATAGCAGATACTTTGTTTAACTTCAGCTTGAATTATATTTATTGAAAATATGAGTTAAGAGCTTGAAAGCTTGAGGGGAGTGGGGGGATCCAAGTTCAGGACACATAGTGAGGTCTAGGAGATCTCCGCAGCAGGAAGCATTCGAGAATCTCCCACATGCCCAGCTACTGCAATCAATCAACTCTGTCTGCTTGTCTATGTATGTGTCACTCTGCCCACAAATCAAAAATGCCTTCATAGTGGAGTTCCTGATGTGGCACAGTGGGTCAAGAATCTGACTGCAGCAGCTTGGGTTGCTACAGAGGCACAGGTTTTATCCCTGGCCTGGTGCAGTGGGTTAAGGAACTAGTGTTGCCACAGCTGCGGCGTAGGTTGCAGCTGCAGCTTGGAGTTCATCCCTGGCCTGGGAATTTGCATATGCTGGAGGTGCAGCCATAAAATAAAACAAACAAACAAAAATGCCTGCTAGAGAGCGATCTGACAAGCTTAGGCTGCATGCTCACCCTTGACTATGCCTGGACCCTGAGAAGGGTCTGATGGAGGGAAGTCTCTGGATTTCCTGACCCAGCAAGGCTACATGCATCTCTTAAGAAAGGAGCATGCATGCTAGTGGCTTGTCAAATAACAACAGCCCATTTGAGGAGTCAATAAATATTTGATGCTTTGTTGATAATGAATGGGCAGAAATGAGGGTTAAGCTTTACTTTTCAAACTTATTTTGTAGGAAAGACTATCTTTTCATAAATGTTGATAATTTTTATACCTTTCTATATTCTTATTTTTAAAAATGCTTCTTCAAAATAACAGAATGGGAAGATAAAAAATATTTTCAAAAGAAACCTATTTTAACATAAAATAACTATTAGAAGCCTCTTACAAGTCAATTACTCCTATATCTAAATTAGGCATGGCTATACAGAAAGCACTAAGACAATCAACCTGTTTTCTGGAACCACAAGCCTCATGGACATGCTTTCTATGTTTATTAGTGAGATTATGTTCTTAAAAATAACCAAGGTTGAGGTTCCCATAGCTCAGTGGTTAACGAATCCAACTAGGAACCATGTGGTTGCGGGTTCAATCCCTGGACTTGTTCAGTGGGTTAAGGATCCAGTGTTGCCGTGAGCTGTGGTGTAGGTTGCAGACTTGGCTCAGATCCTGCATTGCTGTGGCTCTGGCATAGCAGGTGGCAACAGCTTCGATTGGACCCCTAGCCTGGGAATCTCCATATGCTGCAGGAGCGGCCCTAGAAATGGCAAAAAGACAAAACAAACAAACAAACAAAAAACCAAGGTTGTAGGGATTATCACAATGCCCTGGGCTAACTGAATCTATTGCCAATAGTTTCAGGGGACTCTAGGTAATATACTTGCAGTCACAGTACATTTTGCCCCTTTTTCTGCATTGTGCAAGGCCGCTGAGTCCAAAAGAGGTTTAAAGATTGATATAGGAGTTCCCTGTTGGCCTAGTGGTTAAGGATCTGGCATTGCTGTGGCTTGTGTCACTGCTGTGGTGTAAGTTTTATCTCTGGACTAGCAACTTGTGCATGCCATTAACATGGCTGAAAATAAATAAATAAAAATAAAGAGCTGTAGTCAGACAATCCTGGGAGAACTGAACTTTGGTGGGATGGTGGTTTGTGGCATTAATGCTCCTATCCCTTTATTTATCCATTTGCAAAACATTTATTTAGCATCTATTATTTTCCAAGGCTCTGTGCTAGTAGACACTAGGAAAGATTAGGACTAATATTTAATCAGCACAAAACTATGGCCGCTCAGCCTCTGTCCTGATTGGTCATTGCCTCTCCCACACTGGTTGTGAAGTATATTGAGTATCACCCTGGATATGAAGATGGGTAAAATATAATCACTGATCTTGAGAAGCTTAGAGTTTGGTAGAAGGGGCAGACACATAAGGAAAATGGTAAGTAATTGCTATTTTTGGCTGGATAATGTATTTTTTTAGTTTTGTTTGTTTAAGCCTACTGGACTTTCTTTATGTACTACATTGTAAAAATGTCATTATAAAAATTAAATCCATCCAGAGACGAGTACTATAGTATAATATAAAACTATACTGTATTGACAGCCAAGACATTGCTGCAACTCTCTGATCTTTTCCAAGGCAAAGTCTCTTGCTCTAATAAATTCTTGGAAATGATTTATTTTCCCAGGGCTTGTACATTCATACAAGTATAACTAATTTTGTAATGAGAGACCAAGGTAGAAAATAGCAAATGAGCAGCTATATTCCTTCTCTTTCCCCATTCTTTATTATGGTAGATTTTCCTGCAACACTGGAAAACCAGTATCTACTGAAAACCTACTAAGTACCAGGCAATAGATGCGGGGGCTGGAAATAAAAACATTTAACTGATGTAGTCCCCTGAAGAAATTACAAATACCTTAGTATGATTAAATGCAGAGTGTGTATATTAAGAAATCTGAGTCCCAGAGAAGTTAAATAATTTCCCCAGGTTTGCCAACTCTTTAATTTAGAAATTAATTTTTGGAGTATTATGAGTGAAACATAAAGACAAATCAGTATCTTTACTTTTTTCCTGCATTTAATTTTACTGGAACATCTGCCACTCTGGATTTCTTTGGTGGAAGGGGGTAAGTTGGTAAGGCTACTGCATGCCAACTAGTCTATTTCACTGTGACCTTAGCTCATACACTCATGTGAAAAGATATTCCAGGAATACGAGATTTCGGTCTTTTAAAGAAGAAACGGCCTCTGTTTTTAGCAGGTCCATTGGTTAGAGGTAATGAAATACTTGCCAATAAATTTCAAGTTAATGTGTTAATCCAGCTGAAAACTAATTACTTCAGGATGCTTTCTTCAATTTCCTATCTCAGCCCTAAGGGGAAATGAGTATCTTCACTGCCACATATGAAGAGAATTGACTAGTCTCCCTGCTCTAAACATCCAGAGAAAAAATGAGAATAATTGAAAGCATTCATTGTAGTTAATATCATTCAAAGTCTTTTTTCTTTTCTAGGCAACCTATACTTAGTTAAATAAATATTATTAAGTAAAAAATTTATATTTTAAGTAAAGGTGATCAAAAAGCATTTGAGGTCTTTTAAAATTGCCTCCAAGTTACTGGAAATTTTGGGCCTGTTTGTTTAAGGCTTACCACTTGCTAGGATGTTAGAGAAAAACAGAAATGAGGGAAGGAAGAGGAGAAGGTAGGGCAGCAGACAAGGGGCTCATAGCATCCATTCTAGAGCCTGGTTTTCCTTATCCAAATTGCGGCTCGGCCACCTATTAAGTTGTGTGATCCTGGATAATTTCCTCTGTGCCCAATAATACAATACAGTAATGATAATAATAAGAAGACAACTTCATAGACTTTTGTGAATATTAAGTACATTAATATTTGCCAAGCACAAGGGCAGTGGCTGGCATATAGTATAGGCTATATAGGTTTTTGTTAAATAGTTGTAGTGGTTACAATAATAATAATAGGTAGCGTTTGCTGAGCCTATATCTGTGCCAAGGACCATGCTAAACATTTGATGCAGATTTGCTCCTTTAGCCTTCACCCCTGTGAAGTTGGTATTATCATTTCTCCCGTTTTCTAGATGTGGGAACTGAAGATTCATGTGGCCAGCTAACTTGTTTAAGGTCACAGAAATGTAAGTGAGTGAGCAAAAATTTTGAATCTTTGTGGCTGGAGTCTAAAGTTTAGTGTAAAGTATATGAAATAAAAAAATAAACTAAGACTAAACATTTTTATAAGTATAAGAAGAAGTACATACAATTGAAAAAAACCCTCAATGGTTCAAAGATACCTCATCTCAACCAAAAATTCGCTTAATCTGTGTATAATTCATATAACTATTCTCTGCCTTTGCATCTGTGTTCCTTCATTTTAGTGATGAGAAATAAGATGGTAGAGACTTCAACACACTTAACATCTTTGGAAGACAAGTGGCTTTTTTTTTTAAGGGAGTGCTTCATGAATAATTGCATTTAGATGGCATTCTTGTACATTTTTATAAGCCATATTTGCATCTTATTGTTTTCTTGGCATATGAAAAAGGAAAAACTTCAACAGTAAACATGAAAGAAATCTAAAGTGCTGCTGTATCAGTTTCTCTCCTCAAGTCTGTCATCGGAAATCCAGGCTTAATTTTTTCTTCTTTTCATCTCACTCTTAGCATGTTAGTGTGACTCTTCATGGTCTCAAGATGTCTATTCCTATGGAAGCCCACATCTGCCTTCAAGGTGGGAAGAGAGGAGGAGAATAAAAAACTTATCAGAAGCCCAAAATGTCCTCTTATGTCATCATGACTTTGTTGTTGGAAACCTGTCACATGACTATTCTAGCTATAAAGAAGTCTATTAGAGTGAGCTCTTTCAGCCTCTAGAGTGAGGGTGGGTAGAGGAAAGGGGATCGGGTTAGCCAGCCAGTTGGGTCCATCACAGCCACTCAAAATGCTGTTGATTTTTTAGTAAGGATTGGGAAATTTTCACTTAGATATTTAGATGGACATGAATTAATTTGTGTGTGTGTGTGTGTGTGGGCATGTGAGAGAGGGAGGGAGGGAGAAAGAACAAGTTTGCACATAGGATGGTCAATTACATCTTTGTTAAAACAAAACTTGAAATAAGAAGCATAAACTAGGAGTTCCCTGGTGGCTCATGAATTAAGGATCTGGTGTTGCCACCACAGCAGCCCAGGTCACTGCTATGGTATGAATTCCATTCCTGGCCAGGGAACATTTGTATGCCTCAGAAGTGGCTAAATAAAGAAGAAGCATAAATTAAAACCATCTATGATAAACAAGAAATTGATATATCATTATAATTTTTAGAGAAATTGAGACCTATGTAAAAGTTGTCTTCCCGATTTAGTTTTATTGATCCAAGAGTTTCTTTTTCTTTTCTTTTTTTTTTTTTTTTGTCTTTTTGCTATTTCTTCGGCCACTCCCGCGGCATATGGAGGTTCCCAGGCTAGGGGTCGAATCGGAGCTGTAGCTGCCAGCCTATGCCAGAGCCACAGCAACTCGGGATCCGAGCCGTGTCTGCAACCTACACCACAGCTCACGGCAATGCCGGATCGTTAACCCACTGAGCAAGGGCAGGGGCCGAACCCGCAACCTCATGGTTCCTAGTCGGATTCGTTAACCACTGTGCCACGACAGGAACTCCTGATCCAAGAGTTTCTTTATTCTGTCTGCCTTTCTGTTAATAATGTACTGAAAGTGTAGAAAAGCCAGTTGGCTTACTGTTAGCTCCTGATGATCCAATTCAGGCTGCAAAGAGCTAATTGGATTTGAAGAGTTTGGGGACCTTAAACCACCAGTGGGATTTTAAACCACTGGTTAGTATAGACCAGTCACTAAAATTGTGTTAGTATTATTGTGTCTTAGAGAAAGCGTCTCTGTCCCTTTCTGTGAGGCAAACTTGACTTCTACCCTTGAAGACATCTGTAGGCTAAGGGCACAGATTCATCCCACTCTCTCTTTTGCTTAAGTTGGAAGAGAATGGATTCCTGGCTCCCATTCAAAATTCATGTCCATCCATGCTGTACTTTGACAGGCTTTGGCCATCTGTCTGGGCTTTTAGCAGATTTAGAGCTCAGCTTCTGCACAGGTTCTAAATATAATACAGTAATAATATCCACTATATACTGACTATGTGCCAGGCTAAGTATTTCAAATATATTACGTTAAAACTGCATGACTCCCCAGGTGGATCTATTATCTTTATTTCATAGATGAACAAACTGGAAGATGTTAGGCTGCTGTTCAAGGCCCCTTAGCTGGTAAATGTCCAAATAAAATTTTTAATGAAGGGGCATGTGGTCCCGAAGCCCATTATCTTCTATTAAAATTATTTTAACGGAGCTCCTTAAACTCAGCGGTTAAGGATCCAGCATTGTCACCGCTATGCCTCTGGTTACTGCTGTGGCTTGGTTCAATCCCTAGCCTGGGAACATCCACATGTGTGGGAAATGGCCAGAAATTTTTTTTTTTTTAAATTAAAGTTTGACTTTACTGAAGTAAAATATGCAGATAATTTAAAATCCAAATAAGACCAAAATGCCTACAAACAACAAAACAGCAATTCTGCTCTCCCCTCTTCATGGCCTTCCCTTTGGCCAGCATTTTCAGCTCTTATTTGTCTCCATGGTATTTAACTTCACACTTCTAAATACTATGCTTACGCCATTGTTTCTTTTAAATTTTAATCCAAAATTAAAATTAATCAGAAATTACATAAGGCATACATAACATTTATGTTCTTATTTAAAATATTCAAACAGGACTCAAGTTCATTTACTAGAAAATTCTCTTCCTCCCAATCCTACACCCCATTCCTTTTTTTTTTAAATAATGAAAAATTTCAAACACAAAGAAGCGTTGAGAGAGCACCACGTGGAACCCTGTAGCCACTGCTCGGTGATCTTTGATAGTGTCCTTGTTTTCAGGCGTGGCGTGTCTCATTCTGTGCATTTCTTTCTTTTTTTTTTTTTTTTTTGTCTTTTTGCTATTTCTTGGGCCGCTCCCGCGGCATATGGAGGTTCCCAGGCTAGGGGTCGAATCGGAGCTGTAGCTGCCGGCCTATACCAGAGCCACAGCAACGCGCGATCTGAGCCGCGTCTGCGACCTACACCACAGCTCACGGCAATGCCGGATCCTTAACCCACTGAGCAAGGCCAGGGACCAAACCCGCAACCTCATGGTTCCTAGTCGGATTCGTTAACGGGAACTCCCATTCTGTGCATTTCTTACTCCAGGCCTGAGTTCAGGTATTTCTCCTAGGAACCATCCTTCTTTTTACTGGTATTTATCTCTGGGTTTAGAGACTGAGAATATCTATTGACCTCCTTTTACATAGTTGAAGATCTTGTTCCTTTACGTTGTTTCCTGTCCACCAATAACTACATAATAATTTTCAGTTACATTGTTATGATTCGCATGTGTTGTGATTATATTTCTACCCTTGCACAACTTTTTGTCTTCCTCCTAAACTTGTTCTACTTAATAAATTTGCTTCGTTTCCTATATACCTTATTCTATATGCTTGTTCATTTCAAGTCCCCCACCTGTTTGTTAATGAACTTTTCCTCATAAATATATCAGAAAGTCTATCGCCTTCATTTTTTAAATTGTTTTCTTGTGTTTTGTTTTTGTTCGTTTGTGTGTTTTTGGCTGCACCTGCAGCGTTCAGAAGTTCCTGGGCCAGGGATGGGACCTGAGCCACAACAGTGACCTGAGCCATAGTAGTGACAGCACCTGATCCTTAACTCACTGAGCCATCATGAACTCCTGTTTGTCTTCTTCTGGACATTTCTTTCAGTCATTCTGTTCCAACCTGTACTGGTTGCTTTCATGGCCTACTGTAAGGCTTTTGCTCTGGAACTTTCTTTCTGTCATCAAAAGATTCCCTTTGACATTCTTCCATGTGAGATCTTACTTTCCTCTTGGATCCTATGCCTTCCTCTTCTTGGTTCATTCTCTTATTTTGATGGGAAACATCCTCCAGAAATTCCTGAGAAAATTCCAAAACTAGACTTTCAAAGTGCCTTGATAATATTTCAAAGAGCTTGGATATTCAAAAAAGTCTACTTATTCTACCATTGCTCTTGATTAGTAGCTTGTCTGGGTATGGAATGCTAAACTGAAAATGCTTTATACAAAGAATGTGATGATGTTGCTATTCCTTTTCTTTTTCAAGTTTGTAGTGTTGCCTTAGGAGTACAAGGTTATTCATATACCTGATCCTTGACAGATAGTTTTTGTTCTCTCCGAAAGTTTGGGATTTCCTCTTTATTCCCAGTGTTGTAAAATTTCATGATGATGATCCTTATGTACATCATTTTCTTGCTGTTGTTCATTACACTGAAGACTCAGTGGTTCTTTTAATCTGGACTTCAAGTCCTTCAGTTCTGCAAAATATTCTTGATTTATGGCTTTTATAATTTCTTTTCATCTGCTTTTTTTCTTCCTTTGGGAACTTCAGTTTTTAGGTATTTGATCTGTCAATCAGATTTCTTCAGTTTTATCTTTAAATGCTTTTGGTGAATATTTTTCTGCTATAATATTTTATTTTTCAAAAGCTTCTGCTTGTGTTCCTTTATTGCAAAAAATAAAATCCTTTTTTCCCATTGATTCAATATCCAATATCTCTCTAAGGATATGCGTAGTATATGATTTACATGGTGTCTGTATATAATGTCTGAGGATATATGTCTGATGCATAGTGTATAAGCCAATTTAAGTATTAGCAATTGTTTAAAAAATATTAGCAAGCATTTTTGATTTGGAGAAATAGAAATCTACTAAAGCTAACACCTTGTTAGCTAATATAAGAAAGGATTTGCAATCTATGGAAGAAGCTTTTTTGTTTTAGTAAGTTGTAGTTCAAAAGAGCAATTATAAAGATGCAAGGCCATGACACATCTCATGTTTTCCTTTGAAGAGGATGTGGTTGATGTCGAGCACAGTGATTACCCAGGTATGGTGAAACCCTGCAGGGAAGCAGTGTGTATTGTTACCAAAAGGCTTTGATCTGGAGATTTGTGATACAATACAGCCTACTAGCTCTCTGTAAATTTACCCCGGAGTTCACATCAGAAGGAAAGTTGTGGTTATGATAATTTTAAGATGTCTAGTGGTTATACTTAACAGATAATGGAATATACCCTCTGCCATACAATGATTATTTTTTATTTTAAATTTTTCTTATTTTTGTCTCTTAGGACATTTAGCTGCTCTATTGACCCAAAGAATCATTCTTAGTTCCACAATGTATTGATAGTCCAGGTCTAGCTGCATTCAAAAAGTCAGATTGGTTTAAAAAATTTCCACAAAATTTAGTTAAATGAACCACTTTATGTCAATAAAGTCAAACTCATATGAATGGTCATTGTGCAATGACTTTGTTGATATTCTGGATTTTCTCAGCTTCCTCTTCCAACATGAAAATCCAGATCCTCAGATTAATTTCTTGGCTTAGCAAAGGCTGTTTTTTATACTTACTTTTTCTCCATGTAGATGAGACACTAGACTTGATTTTTTTTTTTTTTTTCTTTTTAGGGCTGCACCTATGGCATATGGGGGTTCCCAGGCTAGGAGTCTAATTGGAGCTACAGCCACAGCAATGCCATATCCGAGCCAAGTCTGCGACCTACACCACAGCTCATGGCAACACTGGATCCTTCACCCACTGAGCAAGGACAGTGATCAAAGTTCCTAGCCGGTTTCATTTCTGCTGCGCCACAATGGGAACTCCTAGACCTGATTTTTTTTTTTTTTAATAAAACTACTGTTCCCCACTAAAGACTAAACCTAACTGATAATTTTATTTGCCCATTTTACACACCTTAAAGATTTTTTTTCATTTCATACATTTGTCTTACCTTCTGAGTCACCAATTTTCTAAACAAAATAATTTCTTTCTCTATAGCCTTACCAGTATTCCTTAGCATTACGTTGCAATAACAAAAATCAGAACTAAGAAGGCATTCCTGTTGTGGCTCAGCAGAAACTAATCTGACTAGTATCCAGGAGGACCCAGGTTCGATCCCTGGCCTTGCTCAGTGGGTTAAGGATCCGGCGTTGCCATGAGCTGTAGTGTAGGTCACAGACGTTCGAACCTGGCATTGCTGTGGCTGTGGTGTAGGCCAGCAGCTACAGTTGTAGTTCAACCCCTAGCCCCTGCATATACCCCAGATGTGGCCCTAAAAATACAAAAAAAAAAAAAAAAAAACAAAAAAAAACCCCAACAACCTAAGAAGGGTTTAGAAAGCTGGAGTTCTCTCTCTCTGTTGGGGTATGTACTAGAAGTAGGTACATACCTGGAGAGGCATGCTATCTCTTAGTCACCTGTATGCTACCCAGAGATGGAAGCTTGCTTCTGAGTAGATCAATGGTGTATATGGTTGCTTCTATATTTTTTAAGCAGGCCTCAGAAAAACCTGACTTTGAATCTCATCATCGCCACTTAATAGCTGTGTGCCCTAGTTTACTTATATGTAAACCAGGGATGTTTTTTCCTCGTGGTAAGAATAATGGTGAGGACTGGAGTCCCCTTGTGGCTCAGCAGTAACAAACTCCACTAATCCTTGGCCTCATTCAATGGATTAAGGATCCCGAGTTGCTGTGGGCTGTGGTAAAGGTCCTAGATGCTGCTCTGATCTTATGTTGCTGTGGCTGTGGTGTAGGCCAGCAGTTGCAGCCCTGATTTGACCCCTAGTCTAGGAAATTCCACATGCCACGGGTGCATATGCTAAAAAGCCAAAAAAAGAAAAAAAAAAAAAGAGTGATGCAAGTACTAAATAAGATCATGCATACAAAGTGTCTATCTATAACAGCAACTGGAATGTTCATAAATCCCCACAGAGGAGTTCCTGTCGTGGCGCAGTGGTTAGCGAATCCAACTAGGAACCATGAGGTTTCAGGTTCGATCCCTGGCCTCGCTCAGTGGGTTAAGGATCCAGCATTGCTGTGAGCTGTGGTGTAGGCCGGTGGCTACAGCTCTGATTAGACCCTAGCCTGGGAACCTCCATATGCCGAGTGTGCAGCCCTAGAAAAGACAAAAAGACAAAAAAATAAAAAAATTAAAAGAAAAAAAATCCCCAAAGAGTTGGTTACAGAAATTGTATCCTTTTCCTGAGGCTTTTTTTTTTTTTTTTTTTTTTGGCCGCACCCTGTGATATATGGAAGTTCCCAGGCCAGGGACTGAATCTGAATCTGTAAACTATGCCATTATCTGCAGCAATGCCGTATACTTGACCCACTGTGCCACAGTGGGAACTCCTTTTTCGTCTACTTTTAATGGGTATAGACCAATATGGAGAAAGGATATACTCCATCCAACTTTTTTTTAGAGATATCTTCATAATTAAGAAGGAAATTACTTGAGTTGCCAAAGACTAACTAGTTGCAAATAATCTCTTCTCATGGAGGAAAAGGAAATCCAGAAAGAGAAATGGAGAAAATTTTTATCTGGGGAAACTGTCTCTTGAGCATGCCAAACTTGTTTCTATTTTTTTCATTGGCTCTTTCTTCTGATGGAAGGATGTTTATATGACTAGCTTCTCTTGTTCAGATCTTAGATTAAATTAAAATTCTTCAAAAAGTGTTAGTTCCTGACTAGTCAACTCAAAGCAGCCCTTATCATGATCTAGTTCTTCTCTTGCTTGTTTTACGTGTCAGTTTACCCCCCTTCCCCTCAATGTCAGCTGCCGCTTTGGCCATCTGGTTTGCTGAATCCCAGTGGGTCATATACATGTATGTTTAGTACACAGCAGGCTTTAAAAAATATTTTAAAATGAATGTTTAAATATGCAGACCATATTTCAACTCTAAGAACAGTGATGAGATAAAATTCATATTTTATGGCACTTTATTTTTAATTTTTATTTTTTTAATTACTCAATGAATTTTATTACATTTATAGTTGTACAACAATCATCACAACCAAATTTTATAGAATTTCTGGCACTTTTGTGTGTATTGTACATCTGCATTAATTGGTCCTTTTGTGGAGCAAACATTCCTTCCTAGTCTTGTAAGTGGTCATGATGACCCACGGTTTACTTTACATGGGCAGATCTGGATTGTGTTAACTGTCAAATGTCGTTTGATGTATAACCCTTTGCCTTAAAAAAGTATGTAATGTGCTTGACCTTTAACAGGTAGAAGAATTCTTCGAGCTTTCCTCCCAGGTTATAATCCTCAGGTTTTCTATTTTTTTCCTTTTTTGGCTGTGCCTGTGGCATGTGGAATTTCCCAGGCCAGGGATAGAACTCATACCATAGCAGTGACCCAAGCCACAGCAGTGACATCACCAGATCCTTAACCCACTTAGCTAGTAGGGAACTCCCTAATAGATGGATTAATTTTTCATCAGTAGTAGAAAGTCAGTCATTGATATTGCTGGCAAGTCATTACTTTTGATATCTGGAGAAACCACCTTTTGATGGTTATAAAACAGATACTCAATGTTTGTCCAGTAAGTCAAAGAGCAAGGAACCAATTTAGTTGGCAGTCGATGATGCAGCCGTGGTCACTGAGAATGTATCTTAGAAGCAATTTATTAATGCTGGTGTCAGGCAGAGACAAAGTACAGTGAACAGAGGATGCTAATTTTTTTCATATCCAGGCACTCCGTCCTCACATGTTGCCCCATCACTGTCCAGGCACCTTCCCCCAGGAAACCTGATGAAACTCTCAATTCTTTTAGCAGCACCCTCATTCTGCTCCTCTAATCTTCCATCAATCAAATCTCATCTACCATATGATCTTTCCTGAAGAGATTTGTTCAACAGCTAGTGCTTTCAACAGGTTTTCTCCTCTTTGACTTATGCAACCAGAATAATAAGATAAATTAGAATGTGTTCTAATGTCACTCTCCCTTGTTCATTGTCCAGTAATGAGCAGTGGACTGGCTCAACCATAATGAGCAGAAAGGAGAAAAATAGTTAATAGTTTGAGAATGGGCCAATACCCATTAAAGATAGAGGAGCATGTTTTGAGCCCATGTCTATTGAGACAGAAATTCCATTTTGCCAATGCCCCCTCCACATCCATTGTTTGAAGGATGCACTGCTGTTGACTTACTAAGTGGGCTTAAATGACCCCTGTTGGGTCTGTGAAATTCCCATGGGAATTTGTAATTCTATCTATTCTGGGAGCAGTCAGCCACAGCTAAAGGCAGTCCTATGATGTTAAAAGAACTTTGGCTTTTTATATTGACTTAATTGAAGAATAGGGTAAATATGAAATTGCTATACATTTTTATGATTTGTTTCATGATAATTAATAATACCTAACAGTTAATGAGTAGTTAATTTGCATTGAGCATTTTTATAAGTGCTTAACATGTGTTTCTTATTTTTTCTCCTTTTTATACGAAGGGTTTTCAGAAGGCCAGAGAGGTTAGGTAATTTTGTCAAAGGTCATTCAGGTAATAGAAAGCAGAGCCAGAAATTGATCCCAGCTAACTTGGTCCTTATTCTGAGCACTTAATCCTGGACCCACTCTTGCTCTGGCAAGGGTGTGCAGGAGCAGTGATTACTAGCTGATCTAAAACACAATAGGTATTACTTCTAATAAGTTTCAACATATAAAACCCAGGAATACTCCTTTCCCTTGCCATAGATAGTCCACTTAATAAGCACTGCTCAAAGGTTTTCAAAAATAATATCAATTTTAAAAATTCTTTATAAGAAATGGTATATCTTATTAGGCATTATTTCAAAGATGCAGTGCTCTACTTTGTCAGTTCTCTCTGGAAGGCCCTTGTGTTTTATTTTTCTTGGCAGATTTTTTTCCACTTGTTACCACTAGATGGTGCATAGGTTATACAAACACTCCAAATCTCTTAAGAGGAATTAGCCCCAAATTAAAGAAAAATTCAGCAGATAAATATGGAATTTGGACTCAATCAAAGAAGATACTAACACCCCCCCCAGAGGCTTACTAACAGTGGAACCCTGGATCTATAGGTCCATCCTTTTTCCTTTCAGAGTTAACATTAACAGCTACTTAATCTGAGATAAAGATTTGAGTTAACAGTCAAAAGCTGTCGAAGGGTTTTTCTCAGAAAACTGAGTGCCCATAATTGCAGCCAAGTTTGGCATTTTGGAAAACAGGAACAAATTCCAAGAAACTGTACAATGGATTTCTCTAATTTTGTGTTTTCTGGAACCTAGTAAAATCTGCAAATATTTCTTTCTTCCTATTTTTTTCTTCAATTAGTCTTAATAAAAATAGTCACTTTCTAGCAACTATCCAACCAACTAAAATTCAGATAGTCCAAAATTCAGATGGTCTAAAATCCAGGGTTGTTCAATGAATAAGACCAGAAAAATTCTTGGAAATCCCATGAGAATAAATTGTAAAACCAAAGGAAGTCATTCATTTATTCTTTTTGAGATTTATTTTATTTTCATTTATTATTATTTTTTTTTTTGCTTTTTAGTTCTGCACCCAACTGAGGCATGTGGAATTTCCCAGGGTAGAGATCAAATTGGAGCTGTAGCTGCTGGCCTATTCTATGTAAGCCATAGCCACAGCAATGCAGGATCTGACCTGTGTCTGCTACCTACACCACAGCTCACAACAATGCTGGATCCTTAACCCACTGAACAAGGCCAGGGATTGAACCCACAACCTTATGGATACTAGTCAGATTCTTTTCTGCTATGCCTCAACAGGAAAGTCATTTATTCTTTGTGAGATTTCATTCTTCTATACAAAATGAAAAAGCAGATCACCAAGGCCCTTTGCAGGCAGTTCTAGACATCTCAAGGAAAGATATAAGCATGGGTGCTTATATCTACAAATACACATGTATTGGATTTAGCATAGAGTTATGTTCTGTTTCCATATTTAAGGATACAAGATGATATTATATTTGCTGAAGGAGTAAGGAGAACAGAACCTCCTTTTTCACCATACCAGGCATGATGTAGGTTGGAATTAGGAATTGTTCAAAGACTGCCGTCATTTGTTCTTCTTCTTTCCAGGCTAGGAGTAGAATCCAAGCTGCAGCTGCAGCCTACATCACAGCCATGGCAACACTGGATCCAAGCTGCATCTGTGACCTACACCACAGCTTGCAGCAATGCCCATCCTTAACCCACTGCTAGATTAATACTTTTCACCATATATGGAGTTCTTCCCTCTAAGTTTTTTCCTCAGATAAATATATTTGATCAACTCTTAGCTGTTAAATCTTAAAAATCCCCTGTTGCCATTTTTATCTTGTCCAGGTTTTTGGATTAATACATAACTGGAAATGACCCAGTAATAAATACAGAGATGAAATAAATAATGCCCACCAAATAGTCCTGCTATCATGATGTTTATTAGCACACTTAGATGAAACTGTTGACTTAACACCTCTTCCTCTGGTGGAATTCACAGAGCCAAAATGCTTGGTTTGCTCACTTGGGCTGCCATTCTTAATCCTGAGCTGGAAGGGGGCGCCAGTGCTACATAGATGAAATATAGCATAGGAAGCGTGCTTTTCTTTTAAGAGGTATTGCAGTGTAAGCTCTTTTCTAAAGACACACTATTCTTCTTTGGCTAACCTGCAAGAGCAAGTTTGGATTCATGTTTACTGCATTCATTGTGCCAAATTTTATAAACAATTGTTACATTCACCATTTTATTATAATGTTGTTCCTTATGATTATCAGGCAACTCAATCATAATCCTTATAGTCATCAGGCAACAGCCAAAGTAAACAGGCGCAGATATCTAGGGCGCCTTTAAAAAAGGCAGTTTTCTAAGAATATAGACTAGGTAAGGAATGTGAAATGTGGTGGATGTGTAGAAAAGGGGTAGGAGATTAAAGAGACATCTGTGTTTCTTTGCTCTAAAGACCCCTGATGTTTATGCCACTTCCATTTTGCGTTCAGGATCCCTAAAGATCTTGTAGAGAACTTGTAAAGAGCTCTCCCCATTCCATTAATCATCAGGATCACCTCATTCTACTCAAAAAATGGGTCAGAACATGCTCTAGCCCCAAGTTGTGCTAGATAATCTGTTTAGTACAAAACATAGAAAGGATTCAGTACAAGTTTTCAGGATGCATTACTGTAAATATAAATGATTATTCATTTACTTGAAAATAATTTTACCCCAATTAAGGAATCAATCCTTAATTGGATATATAAAGAATGTATAATTATAGTATTATTGGTCATTTGATATCAGAATATGATGCCTTATTTTCAACCAAAGTGATCAATAATAAAGCTCTGGATGTGTCTTTAAAACTTGAGATAATTAATTTTTCATAAAAAAAACCATATGATTTCAGAGTTGGGAATAGTTTGGCATCAGGGACTTAGATGTTTTTGGTAGACGATAAGGAAAAAGAGACTCTTCAGATGGCATTTAGAGCCACTCTGGTATCTCTGATTTTCAAAGGAATAAAATTAGTCTATAAATGAAAAGTAGTGTTTTAAGGGCCTGTGACACCATGTGTTATCTGCTGTTGAAAATGTCCTCTTTACTGAGGAAAATACATGTTGGATTCTATGACTGGAGAGAAATGGCAGGGTTTTCTTTTACTTACAGTATCTTTGGGAACCACACACTATAATTTTTTTTTCTTTTTCTTTTTTTTTTTTTTTTTTTGGTGCATGAGACACATGGAAGTTCCTGGGCCAAGGATGGCACCCCTGAAGCAGCAGTGACCCAAAGCCACAGCCAGTGACAACACTAGATCCTTAACATGCTGAGCTACCAGAGAACTCACATACTATAATTTTGGTGGCTATTCACCAAGTGGGTCACTCAGGACCTCCCAAATGCAAAAGAGTCATCTCCACAGTGCTGATAATAAGCCAGACATAAGGTACCCTGTGGCCATTGTTACCCTTTTATAATGCCATTGATTAAGGTTAATAAAAATGAACACAATTCAAAATTATTTGCATAAGGAAAATGTAAAGTTAGTAAGAAAACAAACAAAAGCAGTAGCTAGTCAAGGAAATACTTAGCAGACAAATCCTTAAGAAAATCCCCTAATTATCAAGTCTGGGAGGGGTTGGTCTATAAAGACCACGGAAATTCCTGTGAGCATTTTGTAAAATGCTCTTTAGAGTCAGGTAGCTAATGTAGCATTACTTCCTTTCACCTCTCTCACTCCCCATGCTCCCCAACATAAGCCATAGCCTTGGCAACCCTGGAGCTGAGTGGTATCTTTGACCTACGCTGCAGCTGGTGGCAAAGCCAGATCCTTAAACCACTGAACGAGGTTCAACCTCACAGACACTATGTCATGTTCTTAACCCCCTGAACCACAACAGGAATTCCCACTACAATATGTTCTTATTTGGAGGAAGTGGACAGCTCCAGCTGAGCACCAACTCAGGAAAGATACTAGCTGTCTTGCTTACAGTGGGTTAAATAGAAGACACGCTGCTATGGAATCTCTGACCTTAAATGATAAAGATGATAGATACATTGGTGGAAATAAATCCATTAGCTGTCTTCCCTTCTAAGGTTGAGATAAAACGTTTTTTTTTTTTTGCTTTTCAGGGCCCCACTCACAGCACATGGAAGTTCCCAGGCTAGGGGTCAAAGTGGAGCTGCAGTTGCCAGCCTACACTACAGCCAAAACAACACAGGATCTGAGCCATGTCTATAACCTACACCACAGCTCACAGCAATGCTGGATCTTTAACCCACTGAGTGAGGCCAGGGATTGAACATACATCCTCATGGATACTAGTTGGATATATTTCTACTGCACCACAACGGGAACTCCATTTTTTTTTAGTACTTTAAATCTCCTTTCTCCTTCATTTTTGGTAATGAAAAGTATATTTCTTGCCCTTTTTTCCTAATTGTAATACAAATGATGGACAGTATTTTGAGTTAAAAAACTTATTTCTTGATAAATATCATAGATTTCCTCCACACTATAATCTCTGGACATAATTGATATCATTGCTATTATCATAAAAATGTAAGGACATTGTCACAAATGACAGTGCTGTACAAATCATCTAAAGCAAAATTTTTTCTCCTTTCAGAAATTCTACCTCTGAGAGTTTTTCCACATAAGATACAAGAGGAATTTGTTTTCGCTGGTTCCTCTTAATCATCAATAGCAAGATTATACTTATATGGGTATAATACTCAGTAATACCTGTACTAGTAATGTAATTTAGATGATATTTGGTAATTTATTTAGGTTTACAGAGCATCATTTAAATTTATTATCTAATTTAGTTTTCAAAAGGTATTATTCCCTCTTTTGACACATAAGCAAACTGAAGCTTGGGGAAGTGAAGGGAATTTGCTAAAGACGTACAGATGACAAGTAGCAAAGCCAAATGCAGGAGTATTTTGTCCACATCTCATGTGTACCATATTAGGGTTTGCAGAATAAATATAATACATGTTTTTGCCTTTAGGGAACTTGCTGTTTAGTTGGGAAAAATATTGATGCCATGAAAATAACTTGCATGGATGGCAGATGGATCATTGTCTTGGGACCAGAGGACTTTTGCAGCTCATAAAAACCTGTTTCTTTTAACTGAATAAAATTATATGTAAAGTGTAAAACAGAAAATCTTTTCACTGACAAAGGTGTTGTCACAGACATCTGTTGTCTGAGGATCTCAGAGACAATTTGAAATAAAGCTAGATTTACCTCCACATAAATGTTTATCAGCCAATTATCATGTCTTCCAACATCCATGCAATGTACAGCATAGATACACAGGGGAAGCCTGGTTGTGTCCTTAAGAAATGAACCCAGTTTTACATCCGGACCTGTGGCAGGACCAGCAGCATGACGCATGTCAGGCCTGTTGATTGAACAAGCTGCTCCAAGTGACCTCAGGCTCCGTCCTCTATAAAACTAGGAGGTTAATATTCAGCTGTGCTGTTAACTGGGGCATAAAAGTAGGGACAAGATTTGCAATCTGTTAATGTTTTCTTAAGCTCTTGTTAAGTAAGAGCTAAATCCACCATAAATGGGAGCAATATAAATTAAGCTGCTGTAATTAGCAGTCCAAATGTGTACCTTTGCAAAAGGTTATCTTTAATGCCTTTTTTTTTATTAACATAATCATGTGTTTTGGATAATCATAGCCATGGGGAAAAACTGGGAAATACAAAAGTCCTATTTCTCAGTCACACAGAAAGGAGTGGACTCCACAGCAAAGTATGGAAAATAATAGAGAAGACATCTATACATCTACCAAACCAGATTTAACAAATATTACCATATTTTCTTCAAATTAGTATTGGTAAAGAAATAAAGTGTTTAATGTAGCTGAGAAAAAAAAAAGAAAGAAAAAGGAAGAAAGAAAGAAAGAAAGAAAGAAAGAAAGAAAGAAAGAAAGAAAGAAAGAAAAAGAAATTAGTGTATTACAAATGAGCCACAACATAATTTGTTACAATAGTGTTGGGTAGTTAAGATATTTGGAGGGAGGAGACAGACCATTTAAAAGTAAGTTTTAGTATCTTGCTCTTTAAGGAGATGGTGTATGTAAGGCATACCCACAGTTTGGCACATAGGAGCTGTTCAAACACATGCTAGCGCTTATGAAGTTAGTGTTTGGGATAATCAGAGAATGTAGATCCTCTATCATTGTGTCCAGAGCCTTTCTTGCCCTTTTTTTTTTTCTTTTTATAGCCACAGCTGAGGCATATGAAAGTTCCCAGGCTAGGGGTTCAATTGGAGCTGCAGTGGAGGCCTATGCCATAGCCATGGCAACACTGGATCCCAGCCACATCTGCAGCTTACACCACAGCTTGTGGTGACACTGCATCTTAACCCACTGAACAAGGCCAGGGATGGAACTTGCATCCTCATGGATGCTATGTTGTGTTCTTAACCCACAAAGCCACAATGGAAACTCCTTAAGCTTTAATATAGCTCTTACCTCACTGATGCCAATGCTGTTGACTTGACTGGTCTCACTCCTCAGGCTTGGAGCTTTCTTAGAATGAGGGTTTATCTTTCTCTCCCTGGCAACTGCTGCATCTCCTAGCAGACACTAGGTACTAAATAAGTATCTGTTAAAGTAATGCCTCTAGCCCAATGTTTCTCTGTTCAGTATTTCATATAGATGATCTGATTTTAGCTAATCAGAGTCAAAATTGAATCTCTCTAGATCAGAACATCATCTCTTACCTGTTCTCTCAGCAGCCTACCATACCAATCTCACCATCTCTCTTCTGCTTCACCCACCTTCTCACCTGTTATCATTCGTTCAGTTCTCATGATGGTGTCAGCAGACCTTTATAAAACAGAATCTGATTCTTTTGCTCAAGAAGTTTTGGTGCTTTCCCATGCCCACTGGGATAAATACATAACTCTTTTTAATGAAGTGCAAGGCCTTTTTGTGCGTACATACTTCCCTCTCCAGTTTCTTCTGTCACTTCCCTCTTTTTTCTTTATTTGGGGGGCCATGTTCCCTGCATGCAGAAATTTCCTGGGCCAAGGATTGAACCTGAGCCACAGCAGTGACAATGCCAGGTCCTTAACCTGCTGAGCCACTAGGGAACTCCCATCTCTTTTATATTACATTCCACCTGTACAGCAACCATTGGCATCCTCATCTCTCTAACTTTTGCATCTGCCCTCCCCTCCCCCCACCACCCCCACAACCATTTGCTTCTGTGCAGGAGTGTCTTACCTACTCCCCAGCTCACAGCCTGATACTTTTCTCTCTATGAATCTTCCCTCGCTTCTCACGGCAGTCTGAGATTCCTTTCCTCGGCTCTCCCAATCCCCGCCACTTCCCCACTGCCTCACCCAGGCTTACGCATATCTTTATTAAATCAAAATTCTTGTACTAAATTGAGTGTTTTCATGCCTATCTTCCCACAAAACCTTGGACTCTTCGAGATAGTATACTATTTGAAGGTAATAGTAACTCAAGATGTGTGTTGAACAAATGAATGCATGAAAAAATAAAAGAATTTGATAGATGTGACTATAAGAGTGTCTTCATAAAGTCAGAAATTGAAAAAGAAAAATCCTGGGAGTTCCCTTTGTGGCTCAGAAGTTAACAAACCCAAATAGGATTCATGAGAATGCGGGTTTGATACCTGGTCTCGCTCAGTGGGTTAAGGATCCTGCGTTGCTGTGACTGTGGTGTAGGCTGGCAGCAGTAGCTCTGATTGGACCCCCTAGTCTGTGAACTTCCATATGCCTCAGGTTCATCCCTAAAAAAAAAAGCAAAAAAAAAAAAAAAAAAAAAAAGAAAGAAAGAAAAGAAAAAGAAAAATCCTATAATCTAGATATTTGTTGAAATGACTAATTCTCCATGTTGTGGTGGTAAAGGCAGCAGTGAAAGGAAGAAAAACTATCATGCATTCAGTGCTCATTCACCACGGGCACATAGACCAGCTGTCTTAATACTCTTTCCTCCACCTTCAGCCCTAAGAAAGAAAGAAACAGGACAACACGATTCATAGGAATTTTTCCATGACATTAAAGAATATTATGAAAGCTGCTATACAGCTGGTGAGTTAAGTGAAAATCAACTCTGTGATTTAATATAAACTGTCACTTATTTTGATAGAAAAGAAACCTTGTGTTTCTTTTCAGGTGTTCCTTGAAAAACGGACCCTGGTGGAGCCCATATTGGCTTCTGAAGATGGGATATGCATCTGAGTCATCCTTGCTTTCCTGACAACGCCCAACACAGGTGTACACACACTAGGTATTTGTTAAATGAATGAAAAAAGGAATAATCTGATCAATATTTTAGAAGTGTTAGATAAATAAAGACTGATAGAAATTAGGATTTGGGGATTAACATATATGCACTAAAATATGTAAAATAGGTAACCAACAAGGACCTACTGTAGAGCTCAGTGAACTATCTATACTCAGTATCTTGTAAAAACCTATATTGGAAAATAATCTGAAAAAGAATATATATATATATATATATATATGTAGGTATATGTATAACTGAATCACTTTGCTATACACCTGAAACTAACAGAACATTTTAAATCAATATTTTTTTTAAAGTGTTAGATATTATCCTAAACTCTGGATTATGGTACCAAAGTGATAAAAGTGCTTCTGGAGACTTTTTACTAAAAGTATATACATTAAGTGGTTGATAAAAATGGAAAGGCAATGTCTACCCATGCTTTCATAAGAAAGGAACATGAAACAAAGAGAAATACTCTCTCCTCTTTGGCCAAAGGTTTTATTTGATTATTACTTCTTTTTTTCTTTTTTGGCTGTTCTGTAGCATATGGAGTTCCCAGGCCAGGCCTAAGATCTGAACTGTGCAGCTGTGGCAACACCAGGTCCTTTAACCCATTGTACCAGGCCAAGGATCAAACTTACATCTTGGTGCTGCAGATGTGTCACCAATCCCACTGTGACATAACAGGAATTCCTGGCCAAAGGTATTTTGAAAATGAGGCCTCTTGTGTGGTTAGAAACAGCATGTCCTAAATCATTTGCCTTCTAAATTTGACCTAAAGAACAAAACCTGGAGACAAAAGAGGCGGGAATCATTGACACTTTGGTCTCAGGTGTTCTACCCAGAGCCTATCTGTTTTCAGTCTCTAAAGCAAGAACTTTCCCCCTTTCTTTTCATCTAAATCTTTCTCTCATCCAACTACCCATTTTTAATTGTTCTTGAAGTCTGAATTTAAATCATTCAACAAATATTCATTGAACACCTTCTCTGTACCAGGCTTTGTTCCGGGTCCTATGGACACAGCAGGTTCCCCTGCTGTCCCTGATCTCAGAAGCTTGCAATAGTCCTGAAAGGCCAAACAAACTAGTAGTAGATAATGTGGTTGGTGGGGTAAGAATTCTAAGGGGCAAGAGAGAGACAGAGGCCATGGGCTGGGAAAACAAGAAGCCTTCCAGATGCAGTTATTGGGAAAGGCAACTCTGAGGAGGTAACATTTTCCTTCATTTTATCTCATTGTTCATGTCCATCCACATGATTGCCACATAGTCCAGTGTAGATGAGTCTGACGTTGATTGTAATTTATTACTACCTCGTAGACACTTGTAAAGATCTTGCTGTTTCTCTGATTTGTTGAAATGCTCCCATTCAGACTTCATATTCTTCAAGTGTTTCCAAGGGCAGGGCTGTGGTGGGTGATGTGGGGAGCAACGGGGTCCTGGAGAAGACAGAGATCCCCTCTCTATGTCACTTGCAAGACAAACCACACGTCACCCTCAGAAGTGTTGGAGAATTTCTATTTATGAAGCGGTCTGACCTGAAGCACAACTTACTACATCCAAATTGAAAACCGAACTCTTTAGGGAAGAAGAATTAAAATGTTGCCTCCTAAACCATTTTGTCTTTTTTTTTTTTTTTTTTTTAGTATAGTTGATTTACAGTGTTGTATCAATTTCTGCTGTACACCATAGTGGCCCAGTCATACATATATATACATTCTTTTTCTCATACTGTCTTTCATCATGTTCTACCCAAAGAGATTGAATATAGTTCCCTGTCCTCTACAGTAGGACCTCTTTTCTTATGCATTATAAATGTGATAGGTGCATCTGTCAAAAAAATAGTTCTTTCCATTGGGGAGCACAAAACTCCAGAAGCACAGTAGGAGAAAGTCATTCTATTATTTACTACTTTGAAAATTGGGGCAATCTTGACCCTAGGAGGGGAGATATGCTTAGGAAAAATTTTGGTTGTTTCAAAGTAACTCCAGTCTACTTGCCATATAATTCCATTTTCTATCTAGATTTAGCTCTTTTGCAATTTCATTTGGGAATGGTTAGTTACAGACCAAAGAAAATAAAGTTAAGCTTTATGATTTGAATGTCTCAATCTCTATGACAACTATGATCTAGAGTTTTTAACATTCTAGTGAGGAATGGTGGAACTTGCCAAACAGAATGGATATTTTTACATAGAACTTCTCTAGAAATTCTTCTGCCAATGAATTTCTTAAGCTGAGGTACTACTTTGATTTAGAATTTACTTTCTTCTCAGTACCTATATTCTAGTTATTATTGCTATGTAACAAATCACTCCAATATTAGTAGCCTAAAACACTCAATTATTTCCTATCTCTGCTATTTCTATGGGGCAGTTGTTTGGGAAGTAGGGCTTGGCTTGGTGGTTCAGGATACTCATATGGTTGCAGACAGAGGTCAAATTGGAGAAGCGGTGGCAGGAGCAGCTGGAGACTCTCTTTGTGTCGTTCCAAGTCTTCTCTCCTGGTTCCTCTGTGTGGGTTAGTTGGACTTCCTCCTAGCATGGCTGCTCTGGTGCTCTGGTCTTGCATGGTGGTTCAGGGCTCTGGCACAAGTATTTCTGCTCCCAAGAGAAAGCTGACCAAGCCTCAGAAGCCACGCATCATCACTTCTGCTTTAGTTCAGTGTCTTCATGTGCATGCAAGGCTGCTTATTGTCAAAATTGAAAGGGAGTTGCAAGGTCCTAGGGGAGCATTTGAGATGAGACATAATGTTGTGGCCATCCTTGGAGAATATTCTCTGCCACAGGTGACTAATAGCAGGTTGCAGGAGTAGGCCTATTTTAGGAGATGGCCAATTTTCCTAAATGTGGAAATGGAATGAAAATGTGGCTTCTAGAATTTGTGGTAGAAAGCTAGACATAAGTAGTCCAGAGGGCCCAGATTTCAGGTCAACTAAACACTAAAGGGAGAAAGACAAATTTTCTACTTTTTTTTTCCACATTGGAACAAGAACACCATAGTTATTTTTAACAAAATTAAAAAATGTGATTTTTTTTTGGATTTCCTATTGTGGTTCAGTGGGTTAAGAATGCAACAAAGTGTCTGTAAGGATAGAGATTCATTCCCTGGCCTTGCTCAGTGGGTTAAGGATCTGGCATTGCCGTGGCCGTGGCATAGGCCTGCAGCTGCAGCTCTGATTCTACCCCTAGCCCAGAAACTTCCATATGCCACAGGAGTGGCTGTAAAAAGAAAAAAAAAATGTGATTTTTTCCAGTTAGTACTGCTATGTATTATTCTATGATAAACAATAATGAACCCAGATCTCTAAAACAACTTCACCATTTCAAATGCTGACAATAGACCTAAAAAAATTTGTTCCTGATAAGTTTTATCCTATGCCTGAAAGAAGAAAAAACTCAGACATCTTATCTCATGGCCACAGGAGGAATGTGAGAAAACTGTGCATACATTATGTGATACCATATAGTACTGGAAGTGGGGCTTGAGTCCCCATTATGTGATACCATATAGTGCTGGAAGTGGGGCTTGAGTCCCCAGTTTACATTTCTTACTTTGCTGTTTTAAAAACAGTTTGATTCTGCTACAGCTGATTGGAAGTATGATGGAAACCACATGTTCCTGAATTTTAAATGAATATAAACCAGTTTTCAGATGTGGGATTCTATCAACTGAGAAATGAATTATAATTCAGGATTATTCCCATCTTTTTCATCCTATGTAAACATTTTAGCCCAGTCATAATTGTATTCAAGATGACTTAGAACACAGGATGCTGTGTAATTAAGATTTATTAATGGATGGTCATTGATATACTCTTGGGCCTGACATGTGAGAAATTGGTATTTGTTGTCTGTTTCTTTCTATTATGATTTTGAACATGAACCCTTCTTCACATGTACCAAGGAGAAAGGTATACTTGCCCACAACCAGTGATCCCCTTGGATTTGTCTCAGCCTCTGATATGTTGCCAATGTTAGCATAATACTTACTTCTGACTTTTCAAACCTTGTTTCCAATATGCCTTTAAAAATCTACGTGTGGGAGGTGGGAGGGTGGGTGGGGTGTTTAAATGAAGGACAATGTCTCGAATGAGTGCAAAAATATGTAGAAAAAATTGCCTCTCATTTTTCATTCTACTTGCTGAATGAGAAATGAGAGGCTTTGCATTTCTAGAAAGACATATTGGGTAGGACCAAAGAAAAGATGCAGTCCATATAAGGGAAATAATTTGGTCCTTCCTTGTGATAAATGCTTTGGACTGAAAATTCTGCCTCTGGCACAATGATCTCCAGAGTTTGTGTTCCCACTGCAGATAACCCTGATGGGGGCAGCATACACTGGAGTCTGTCACATCAGGACTGTACATCTAATTAGCAGGATACTTCCCCATTTCCCCACCTTCTTGTGAAGAGAACACCTGGGGAATTTTCTGCACAGTTCTGCCTCTGAGAGGGGCTGCCTGGAATTCCACTCCGAGAGTTTGAACACATACAGCTCTGAGCAGAGATGGTTGTGGGATCTTTTCCCTGAAGCCAACACAGTCAGACATTTTCTCAAAAAGGAAGTGAGAATATCAATAGCAGTAATTTCTTTATTTTATTTTATTTAAACCTAATTGTGTAGAGGCCCAGATAATTTTTTTTTTTCAGGTCTACCTACAGCAACAGAGTGTCAAGGCAGACTGGGAAGCAATTTGTTCTTTTGTCACAAGGTAGTTAGAGTAACATAGCTGAACCCCTCACACAGCTCTTCAGTCATTATTGAGTTAAATCAAGTGTTTTATATGGAGTAAATTAGACCATTCTGAGTTAAACTGACATGTTGCAACTGTCTTCAAGTAGAATTTTGGGATTATATTTCATCAAATACCACCAACAATTTCAAAACCAGAAATCATTTGCTGGGGTCCACGTCCTCCAAATACCTCTATCTTCAAGTATCCAGGAAAGGAACTGGCTTTCAGCAACTGTTACTCAAACCTCAAATGCACACACACAAAAAAGTCAGCTTAAAAACAGCAGAAGAATAAATTTTATTTTTAGTTACCAGATGTTAGGTGCTAATGAAGGATGGCAGTGAATGGAGTTTTCAGAAGAGTTAAGTGACTGACATTAGGGTGAATAATGGGAAGTGATGTAAAGGATGTTTCTAACTTCGGAAGCTCAGTCACACAAACATTCAGGATGTTTGCACATTTCCAGGGAGAACAGCAAAATTAGAATACTCGAGTCTAAGAAGCACCTAAAACCCGATGACTCATTTTGTCTTTCATTTAGGTAAAAACTCTAAAACACAAATACATCTAAATATGGCATGAAGGAAAGAAAATAGGTTCTCAAATAAAATAACATAAAAGAAGTGAATGGTAATTACGAACTCCTCAAAGATTTCCATGTCTAAGAAAAGATGCGGTTAATTTAGCCATTGGATCAAACTGCTGTGCTCAATGTACAGTTTCTGTCACTTAGCAGGAGCCGGCCTTTGGGCAGCTTACTTACCTTTTGTTACCTCAGTTTCTTCATCTGTAAAATGGAAACGCTAATAGTATCTATATTCTGGGAAGGTACTCCTTGGAAGTGTGAATAAATTAATATGTACACAGCACTTAACAAAGTGCCTGGGTCCTGGTGACTGATCACTACATACTGAGAGTTAGGATGATGATGATGATGAGTATCATTTGGAAAACTAATGTTCTTGGGATCCCGGTATCTATAATTCTGGAAGATTCCAAATATTCTGGGTAATGAAATGTATGGGTTTAATTTTGATGTTTTTGTGACTTTAAAATAATAGAGATTACACAGGCTTGTTTTGCCTTTTAAATGAGTCAGGCTATCATGTAAATATATTAAAGTTGTTCAAAAGATCAACCATGTGTGGAAACCCCCAGGAGACCTTGCTCAAGGTTATCATCAGAAAATACGGGATTATAATCCCACAAGGCTCCTGAGCACAAATCAGGCATATCAGTGACATACAAATAAAGTAAAGAATAGGAATAACCATTTCTGGTCTGAAGTCTTTCTGTCCTGAGTGGAGATGCAAGGACAAAGAAGCCAAGATATTTCCTTGCAATTCTCCAGGGTGTGATGACAGCCCATTTCTTCCTTGGAAATAGTTCCCATGTGTTTTTTCCTCTTTATACTCCTTAGCACTCCTTAGCCAGGGTCTAGTCACTTTAGCACCAGATTCCTTCCATCAGCTAATTGGTTATGCTTTGTGAGACTACTTCTTCCATTACCCTAATGCTAACCTAACTTTTGCTTCTAAGAAGATTCTGAGGCAATTAGCAAAAGCTTTTGAAAAGCAAATCTTTCATCTCATCCTTCCATCATTAAGATTCCTCATTACTTTATACATTTATTAGAAAATGCAGTATCTGGTTATCAAGATTGCAAAGACATTTTCTGTTTCCTTGAAGGCAATTCTGTCTTGTTTTAAATGCCTAAAGAATTATGTATTGTAAAAATGTGATAAGTAGCTACAAACTTAATTAACATAAATTAACATTCCAATAAGATATATGAAATCTGGCAGGTGAAATACAAAATTCATCTGGGAGTTCCCTTAATGGCCCAGTGGTTAATGAACCTGAGTAGGGTCCATGAGGATGCCAGTTTGATCTCTGTCCTTGCACAGTGGATTAAGGACCTGGCATTGCTGTGAGCTGTGGTGTAGTTTGCCGACATGGGTCAGATCCTACGTTTCTGTGGCTGTGGTGTAGGCTGGCAGCTACAGCTCCAATTCGACCTATGTAGCCTGGGAATTTCCATATGCTGCAGATGCAGCTCTAAAAAGCCAAAAAAAAGAAAATGGAAAAATGGAAGAATAATTACTTTTTTTAAAATAAAAGGGAGTTTTATCTTCTATGTAAAGTGTATTCTTAAGTTATAGTAATTAAAACAGCCTGATACTCCTGCAAAAATAGAGCAATAGATCTGTAACACTTAACAGAGTTCAGAAACAGAAAAAATATACATTGAAGTTTAGTAAATGATAAAAGAAGCATTTCACATCAGAGAGGAAAGCATTAACTATTCAGTAAATGATTTTTCACCAATGAATATTCATTTGGGGGAAAAGTAAATTATTTAAATTACAATATATAGAAAGTGAACTCCAGGTGGATTAAACAGTTAAATAAAAATGAGAGAATATGTTTATAAATTTGGAGTGGGCAAAGTCTTTGAATAAATATGCAAAATGCAAATGCAATAAAGAAAAATATTCACAGTTTAACTCTGTACAAATTACAAAATTCCTATCCCATAACAGTTAATGGTGAAGGAACAGATAAGGAAGAAGTATTTGCAACAATATTTAAAAACATATAATGAAAAAACATCATTACATATAAAGAAAACACAGATTGGAAATTAAGTGTTATATGAAGATATAGAAAAATGAAGGGTATGCAAATTAGTTAAGTAGCTTTTATAGAAATTTGGTGGTTTTTATTGAAATAATTATTTATACTAGAAAAATACACATATGTGCAAAGTGATATTTAGAAATGTTTCCTTTTAGCATTTTAGTACCTCAGTGAAGTGATGATTAAATTATGGTACATTCATAACTATGCAGCATAAGAATAAGGAAGATCTATGTTTGGAGATGGGAAAATATTTTCAAGACACATTAAGTTAAAACATGGTACAAAACTAAATGGACAGTTTGATTTCATTTTTGTAAGCAAAACAAATTTTCACTAAACAAAACAGCATCATATATATAGCTTATCTATCTATCTATATGTATGTATAGAAAATGGGCTGAGATGATACAAGCTAAATTATCAATAGTGGTTTTTCTGCAGCATGTAATGAAAAGGAAGGGAGATGAATTAAAGCCAAAGAAAATTAAGCTTTATCTGTATTCTCACAATCAGAATGTTTTCATGCATAGCTTTTGAATTAAATATTTTTTTCTGCTCTCTTTTGTTTTCTTCTTTTATGTTTTGATGACAATCTTTAGTGTTATGTCTGGATTGCTTTTCCTTTTTTTTTTCTTCTATACATTTTCCTCCAGTGTTTCCATTTTTTTTTTTTTTTTTTTTTTTTGTCTTTTCTGGGCAGCACCCATGGCATATGGACATTCCCAGGCTAGGGGTCCAATCAGAGCTATAGCCACCGACATACACCACAGTCACGGCAACGCCAGATCCGAGCCATGTCTGCGAACTACACCACAGCCTATGGCAATGCCAGATCCTTAACCCAGCGATAGAGGCTAGGGATGGAACCCCCAACCTCATGGTTTCCAGTCAAATTCATTTCTGCTGTGTCACAACAGGAACTCCTGCTTTTTCTTTATTGTGTGTATATCTACCGTAGATTTTTCATTTGTTGTTACCATGAGGTTTTGATATAGGGGTCTATCTATATATACAAGATTGTTTTAAATTTCTGGTCACTTAATTTCCAATGCATTTTCAATGTCTTGCATCTGTACTCTCCTTTTATCACAATTTCTTTTTTCCTTTTTTTTTTTTTTTTGGTCTTTTTGCCATTTATTGGGCCACTCCTGAGGCATGTGGAGGTTCCCAGGCTAGGGGTCGAATCAGAGCTGTAGCCACCGGCCTATGCCAGAGCCACAGCAACGTGGGATCCGAGCTGTGTCTGCGACCCACACCACAGCTCACAGCAATGCCAGATCCTTAACCCACTGAGCAAGGCCAGGGATGGAACCTGCAACCTCATGGTTCCTAGTTGGATTTGTTAACCACTGAGCCATGATGGGAACTCAACAATTGCTGGTTTTGTTATCATATCTGTGTGTATGATTTCCTACCTTTAATTTGTGTTTGCCTTTACTGGTGATCTTCCCATTCATAATTTTCTTCTTTCTGACTGTGACTTTTTCCTTTCCTTTAGCATTTGTTGTAATGCTCATTTGGCAGTGCCGAATTCTCTTAACTTTTGCTTGTTTGTAAAGTTTTGATTTCTCCTTTGAATCTGAACAAGAACCTTGCTGGGTAGACTATTTTTTATTGTAGGTTTTCCCTTTTTATCACTTTAAATATATTGCTCCACTCCCTTCTGGCCTCCAGAGTTTCTGCTGAAAAGTCAGCTGGTAACTTTATGAGGTTTCCCTTGTATGTCATTTGTTGCTTTTCCCTTGTCACTTTAAAACATTTTCCCATTGTCTTTAATTTTGGTTAGTCTAGTTAATATCTGTCCTCCTTTCAGTTTATTCTATATGGGACTTTCTGCACTTCCTGGACATGAATGAGTGCTTCCTTTCCCAAATTAGGGAAGTTTTCAGCTATTATCACTTCAAAAATTTTCTCAGCCCCAACATCAATGTGTGTGATATGAAGTCCTCTGAGTTCCTTCTCTCTTCCTTCTCAGCTAAATCCTCCACACTTGTTCAGACTTTACCTGCTTTAGATACATCTGGGTTAATTAGTAAACATTCCTGGCAATCAGTTTGAGCCTAACGTCTAGCTGAGGACAGATATCATGCTGAAAGTTTTGGTGGCTGATGAATGTAAGAAGACAGGATAAATCTATATTATGAATCACCTCTTAAGAGCAGAACCAAGGGCTACATACTAAGCATTTAATTAGTACACAAATGAATGAATGAATGAATGAACAAGGAACTGAGATTCAAAACATGTTTTTTGGTATCCATGAAATATTTCAGAGAAGACAAAATTGCTTCTGTAGGTTTTGGAAATAAGAAGAGCAGATTATTATTCAGAGGTCTTGACTGATTCTATTTCCATTTCTCTCCAGCTATAATAGAAGCATATTTTGGTACAAGAGGGAGGGCTCCCAGGTTTAGCTGTGCTTCTAGTTGATGTTTTTTGTGTTAATAAACATATAACATCTCATTTTTATGATAACTCTGCTCTTCTACCAAAGAAGCTGATCCAGGAAACAATAGACTTAAGTCTATTCAGATATAAGAAGAGACATTTGAATGTTTAAGGTCTTGGGAAAAATTAAATTAAGGGTCTATTTCTATGTTTGAAGTAATTAAAATATCATTAATTGAATTAAACTTACCTGTTGTTAGATGCCTTTAGAAGGCAATGTTCTTGGCATGTTGCCAATTAGTTCTGAATGATGGGCAAGATCTGGAAGATGAGGTAGTGGACTAAGGATGCATTTCAGAAAGTTTTTGTAGAAGGAGATCTGGAAAGTTGGAAGACTCCACTTCAAAGGTGACATTTGAAACGACACAATGAAGGTAAAAGAAGTTGTGCTGATTTGTAGTTGGAGAGACAGAAAGAAGGAAATACTAAGAAATAGATTCTGGCCTAAACTATCTATTTGATCTATCGATCAAAAAAGAGGTATATAAACAAGCAGTTAGGGAAGAAAATGAGCATATGTATAGGAGAAAGTAGAGCTGATTGATCAACCAAATAAGAGAAGAGTCAGAGGAGATTTAGGAGAGAAACTTGTTAGCAAAGTCATCAAAATGGAGTCTTGCCCAAATACCAGCTGTCTTTGAATCAGTGATAGAATTCTTGCTTCTCACTCAAGTTTGTTTCTTAACAGTGCACTTTATCTTATCCACCAGTGTTCCAAATATAACTTAAACTAGTGAAGGTAATGTATGCTTTCCTTATATATGATCAAAATCATACATTTTACATACTAATCGTATTAATCCCAAATAATGAAATTAAGTGTGAATTTGGATTTGGATTGGATACTTCCTAGAGTAACCATGCTAAAGGCAAAGCAAAGACATCATGTTTAATTATAGGAGAGTACACTATTTAAAATCATTTTTAATTTTTTTCTAATTTATTATATGTTTTATGTTAAAGCATTGTAGTTCACCATGTATATACACTGCAGATTTCATTACCACAAATCTAGTTACCATTCACCACCATACAGTTTTCCCCCTTTACCTATTATTCCCTTCATTGTTTCCTTTAAAATTATAAGACAATGATTAATGCTGTAAAAACATAACTATTTTTAAATGAAATAAATTTAAATGCAATTCTTTTGTGTCTTGAAAATTTTAACTCATAGTTTATGCAAAAATCATTTTCATTTGGCTGCTGACATAAATTCAAAATATGGATACCAAAATGTTTTAACATACTCTGCTTACTTAAATTCCTAAATTCCCTATATCTTCTGACTTCTACAATATTTCCAAATTGACACAGAGCATCTATTAAGTGACTTTGTCTTGGGAGACTTTAGCAAATCCAGGTTTATTGAACCTTTAATAAACTTATTTCAAAAAGAATCTGGATCCAATGTAGATAGGAATAAAGAAGAGAGAAAATGTAGTTTAGTTCCAAAATAAACATTTTGAAGACTCAATTGTTCTACTCATTGATTTTTCATAAGATAAAAATATTAATCTCAAGAATCTGTCCTATATTTATGTGGGACATGTATAAATTAAATATAAATAAATTGATATAGGATCAAATGTAAATTTAAAAATCAGTTTGCATTGTCTATATGAGGCTGTTTGTTTGAGTCAGGAATCTCAGTGTCTGCCAACATTTCATACAATTTCTTGTTTTTTGATTTCAAAAATGTTCATAGTTCTTGTTAATTAAAAAGCGCCATTCTGCATACATTATCAGTTCTAGTCCTCCAAGGTGCTAAGTAGATGCTAAGATGGAATTAGAAATGTAAGAGATTTATTAGAGGGAAGTCTTGTGAAAGACAAACATGAGAGGGGCTGGAGGTGTCGGCCAGCCCTGCGTTTTGCAGAATGGTGTTTTTTTTTGAGGGAGGATCTGAATACCAAGTTTCTTTGGCTGCCCAATATGAAAGAATGGCCTATAGGCTAGATGAACAATAAATTGGAATCTTTTGATTCAATTTTTGTCTAGTGCCTTTTAATAATAATGATGATAATGATAATAATAATAATAATAATACCTCCCATGGGTATAGTGTGGCACAAATTACAAAGTGTCATAATATACTTTATCTATTTTTATCATCCTGATTCAACAAATGTGTGGGGCTGAGAGATAAAGTAATATTGCCAAAATTCACTTTTATCAGAGCTAGGACTTCACCAAACCACAGCTGCTTCACTTACATGCAGATGAAATCTCAGATAGTTTATCTTGATTTTTCTCCTCTCTCCTTTTATTTTTGTTTTTTTTGTTTTGTTTCATTTTGTTTTTGGCTGTGCACCTATAGCATGTAGAAATTTCCAAGCCAGGGAATGAACTTGCTCTAGAGCAGTGAATCATGCCACTGCAGTGACAATACTGGATCCTTAACCTGCTGTGCCACAAGGGAACTCTGATTTTTCTTTTTGATGAAATATAATATATTGACAAAAAAGTTAAATTTAACTTGTATGCACATTTCAGTTTATAATTATTAAGCAAATACCCAAATTACCACCAATAGAACTTTAACATGACAGGAATTCTTATATGCCTCCTTCTAATCACAATCTCATCCTTTTCTGGAGATAGAACTTTTGAGAAATAAAAACTGGAAATAACCTCAATATCTATCAACAATTGAATGGGTAAATAAATTGTGGTATATCAATACAAAGGATTATACCTCCTACCAATATAAAAACTACATTATTTATACACACAGCAACAGAAATGACTCAAATTATCCTGAAAGAAGGAAATGACACAAAATGATACATACTTTATGATTCACTTATATAAATGCTAGAAATGCAAACTAATCTATAGTGACCAGAAAAGCACATTAGTGGTTGCCTAAGACTAGGAATCAATAAAGGGGTAGGCTATTATTGAGGGGCATCAGAAAACTTTTGGGGAGTTATAAATATTCTAGATCGATCTGTCAACTCTTTGAATTGTACAGAATAAAATTTATTATATTAGAATTAAACTGCATAATGATGGAGGGGGAAATGGCTTTAATGACAATTACAAAAATCTCTATGGGTTGTATATTTTTCTACTTCCCCTGTTTCTGTCAAGATTTAATTTTTGTATTTTGAGACTTACTATTTGGTTACCAGTGGCAATGTGGCATCTCTGTGAAAAATTTAATCTTTTATCAGTGTCAAATGACTTTATCTTTGGTAATGCTTTTTGCTTAAAAGCAAATTTTGTCTAATATAAATATAGCTATGTCTGCCATGTTGTTTGCTGGAATTGCATAGTATGCCCCTTTATGTCCTTTGCTTTAAACAATTATGTGAAGGACAGATCTCTGTTTAGAAACAAGTCTGATAATCCTTGTCTCATAACTGAAGCATTAAGCCCATTCACATTCTTAAAAGATGATTTTTATGGGTATGGACTTCTAGATCGGTGATTATTTTATTTCCACATATATAAACAATCACACTACTGACTTTCAGCTTCTATTGTTGTTTGTTTGTTTTGCTTTTGCATCTGCAGCATATGGAAGCTCCCAGGCTAGGGGTCGAATTGGAGCTATAGCTGCCGGCCTACATCACAGCCACGGCAATGCCAGATCTGAGCTGCGTCTGTTATCTACACCACAGTGCACAGCAGCACCAGATCCTTAAGCCACTGACTGAGGCCAGGGATTGAACCTACATCCTCATGGATACTAGTCACATTCGTTACCTCTGTGTCACAACGGGAACTCCCCTATTGTTGCTCTTACAACCGTATATTTTTGTGTAACATTTTTTTAATACCTGATACCAACACACTGCAGCAAGAACAAATCACGTATTTTTATTTCTTTCAACTAAAGATGGATAATTGTGAAAGAAGGCTAACCTACCTTCTTAACTCAGCAGTGGTTCTAGCATCCTATGTAGTACAGTGAATTCTGTTGGGCAAGCTTATCTCTGGTTGTCCAAATAGTTCGTTCCACTTTCACCTTAACTTTCTCCTCCAGCTCAGGAATGTTGGGATAAGGAATGTGTTGGTAGATGAGCTGTGGTGTGGAGTTTCCCTCAGGGGAGCCCATAAAACAGAATGTCTCATACATGACATTTCCTAGTGTCTTTGCACACATGTTGGATTTGACCTCCATAACAAATTCTAGTGGGGAAAATGTTTCTACCTGTTACTTTTTACAGACATGGAAACTAATATACAGAGAGTTAAGAAATTTGTTGGAGATCATGCCTGCTACAAGCTTTCTTGGTGCTACTCTACATGGTTGCTGGGATTTTAGGAATTTATTTTTAGAGGTATGGGTTACATATTGGTGTGAGGCAGCACTGTCCAAAAGAAATACCAAGTGAGTCATATACGTAATTAAAATTTTTGGGTTACCATGTTAAAAAAAAAAAGTGAAATAAAACATAAAAAAAAAAAAAGCTGACTAGCTCAGTATCCTTGTGATAATCTTGCCTTTTTTTCCTGTGTCTGCTTTAAGAGAGTTGACTTTCTTTGGTGTTTTGCAGTTTCATGATGACATTTCTAAATGTGGTTTTATTTATTGAATCTGTTGTACTGAGTTCTGGAAAATTATCCGTTATTATCTTAATTATTACCTTTAATTATCACCTCAAATTATAACCCTTGTCCTCATTACTTTTCTGAATTTGTCCCCTTCTAGAATTCCAGTTAAAAGTATATAAGCTCTTCTATCATCCATCTCAACTTTTCACTATATATTTCATCTTTTTGTATTTCTATGCTTCATTCTGGTTAATTTTCTGAGCTATTTTCCAATTCACTAAATCTTTTTCATCTGTATCTGATTTTCTTTTCACCCCTCAACTAAGTCCTTATATTTGTTTCTTATTTATGTTTATTTTATAGTGTTTAATTTATCTTCAAATTGTCCAAGTGTATTTATTTATTTATTTTTGGCTATCCACATGGCATATGGAATTTCCCAGGCCAGGGATTGTATCTGAGCTGCAGCTGCAACCTAAGCCACAGCTGCAGCAACACAAGCATCCTTAACCTGCTGTGCCACATCAGGAACTCCACTAAGTTTATTTTTACAATTTCCTTTTTTTGCAAATATTTTCAACTTGTCTTTAAGATTTTTAACTGAAGTAAGCATATTTGTTTTATCTGTTGGTTATTTTCTTGGTGCCTTATTTTCTTGTATAATTTTATTTTTTAATTTTTTACTGGGGACTACTCAGTATTTCCTTATTTTTTTTAGTGATTCTTTCAGGCCTAACATTAGGTGTCTTCCTGCAGAGGTAAACTGCATTTCCTTCTGCAGGCCCTGTGGGCAGCACTAATTTGGTCATGCCATCAAACAAATGTATGGCCTGAGATGGTTTGGCTGCCCAAACAATGTAATCTGGGCTTCAGACCTATCTCAGGATAAGGCTGTGGTGACCACAACTTCTCAGGGACTTTCTCTGCCCTCTTATCTTTTCTATTTACACAGTGTCATGGCAGCAACCTTCCCTACAATCTCCTGAGGGATGTGTATAGGGGTGGGTGGGGGATTTATTTATGATTAGTTTTTACCCTGAGATGAACCCCATGGCACCCACCTTAATGAAGGGAGGGGCTTATTATAAACTTATTACTGTGAGTGGACTCTGGGCCCTAACTTCTGACAGCCTCATATCCTGAGTCCAGATTATCCATGTTCAGCAAATGCTCTCAAGGCAGAAGAAGCTTCAGTGTTTCATTTATTTCTCTGGCTTCCACTTTCCCTTAGGTTTCAGCTTGACAGTGTTTTTCCACCTTGTTAACTTTTTTACACTTTTAAGATGATTAAAAAAAAAAAAAAAAAAACGTAACCGTATTTTAGTTGTTTCCAGCAGGATTTTGTTTACTGAAAAAAGACAACTTTTGTTCTTAGTCCTTATGATCGGAATCATAATCTGAAAGTTAACTAATGGGAATGATTAGAACACATCTTTCAAGGTGGAGGAATATGACAGTGTGGCAAAGAATCACAATGTTTTCCAGAGCAAAAGATAAACAATTTTGTCTTGGGGTATAAGGTGCTTATTTCATTTTTCAAGATATAGTTTTGCAGCTTCTAACTAGTTAGGCCGTGCCACCCAGTAGAACTGTGTAAGTCTTCACTTCATCTTTAATAGACTCTTTCAAATCTCAAAACAAATATGTTTTGGTTCACTTGGGCTACTATGACAGAACACCACAGACTAGGTGGCTTATGAGCAATAGAAAGTTATTCCTCACAGTTGTGGAGGCATGAGGAGATACTGCATCTGGTGAGAACATGCTTTTGTTCATAGACATCTGTCTAATTGCTGTGTCCTCATGTGGCAGAAGTGGCAAGAGAGCCCTCTAAAGTCTCTTTTAGAAGGGCATTAATCCCTTTCAGGAAGGGTCCATCCTCATGACATAATCACTTTTCAAAGACCCACCTCCTAATACCATCACATTGGGCATTAGGATTTAACAAATAAATTTTGGGGGAACACAAACATGTAGTCTATAACTGTATGAAATCCATGAGTGTCTATGAGTGGTCAGTATGTAGTGGAAGGTCATGTCTTAAATGGAAGGATTAGATGATGCTCTTCTCCACCCCATTTCATTTATAATTTTCTCTCCTGCTTGAGATAGGTCAAAAGATGCAATTTTAGGATGAAAAGAGAGATTTTGATTTCATGGTTTATTTTGAAACTTATTATCAAATACATCATTGCTGGGACATGATAAGGTGGGAATAGACCACAAAAATAATTAATAGCTAACTGATACTAAAATATAGGCTACTGAGAAATGAGAGAGTTAGTTTTCCACTCCCATTCCATGCTAATTAATAAGATTAATTAGCAGGTCCTCATTTACCGTGGTTTTTCAACAAGTGGTAGATAGACTTAAAGACTAGTTTCTTACTTGAAATATGAGTGAAATAAACATTAGGAGAAATAAATCTTTCAATTTTTCATCATGAATGTGAAGTTAAAAAAATAGGTTCAAATTTGCATTGTAATGAGGACTCCTATGAGAGAATGTCAGTTTTAAAATGAGTGATGAAATAAGATAAGGCACTAAAACTTACAAATGTCCTATTAGTAAAGCTCAGCATCTGTTGCCTGGAAAAGAATAACATTTAAGCCACTGTTTTTAGTGAGGAGAGAGAATAAATATGGATGCCATCAATTCCAAATGACCCACTTTTCAAGATTTTCCTGACACTTCTCACAATATATGTTTAAAAAAATATTTCCAAGAATGTCAATAGAATATTTCCTGAATTTCAGAAACCACATTTACTAGCATCTGTAGCTCTACTCAGACATAAAAGTTAATACATCAGCATGAAATTGTATAGCATGAGACCAGCAGATTGGTTAGAAACTGTATCTGTAAAATATCAGCCTTTATTAGTATTAACCAAATTAATCTTTGGGAGATAATTTGGAAGAGTCCCCGTCATATGTTAAAGTTCTAGCTTTAAAACAGCTCATTATAAGAGTTCCCAGATGGCTGAGTGGTTTAAGGATCTGGCATTGTCACTGCAGCAGATAAGGTAGCTGCTGTGGTGTAGATTCTATCCCTGGCCTGGAATTTCCACATGCAATGGGCATGGCCTAAAAAAATTAACTCATTATAAAGTTAAAATAAATGGGGCATGGTGGAATGATTTGTAGATATACAGTTCAGTTGTGGCTCTCTAGAAAAACAAACCTGAGGAATTGGCTAATTTAAATATACAGCTAATGCATCTGCTTTCCATGTGTCAATCAATGAAATGTTAGGAATATATTTTGTTATATTGACCCTTACTTGTTTTCATATGAATTCCTAGTAGAATAGATGATAAGTTGGTAACTTCTTATTCAAGATGTTACAAATCTGTAAGCTTCATGTACTGTGTTAATTTGATACACTTAGCTAGTTTTTTTTTTTTTTTTTCTTCAAGTAGAAATTATTTTTTACTGGGCATCTTTAGTAAAAGGACTTTTCTTTTAAATTTCCATCAACCAATGATAAGGGTGGTTGAGGTATTAGGCCCAGAGAAGCTGGGGTTCCCTGCTTGGGCACAGGCTAGAGTTACAAAGGACTGAAAATTTACTGTCTCAAATAGGCTTCAGAATATCTAGTCACTGGGAGTTCCTTTTGTGGTTCAGTGGTTAACGAACCTGACTAGGAACCATGAGGATGCAGGTTCGATCCCTGGCCTTACTTAGTGGGTTAAGGATCTGGCATTGCCATGAGCTATGGTGTAGGTCGCAGACATGGCTCGGATCCCGAGTTGCTGTGGCTGTGGCTGTGGCTGGCAGCTGTAGCTCCAATTTGACCTCTAGCCTGGGAACTTCCACATGCTGTGGTGTGTGAAAGTTAAAACAAAAACAAAAACAAAAACCAGAATATCTGGTCACTGTCATGCAGATTCTTATGAAGTTTGTGTGTGTATAAAAATAGATGTAATTTATTTTACCATGTCCTACTTTACTTTTCTCTTATTTCCTTTCTTTTCTCTCTTCATTTCCCCTTTCCTGATGAACCAATGATGAATAAGCCTCGCTTCTTTAACTGCCAGCCAACCCTCCTCTCCCTGACCCAAGGCTGAACTCACAATCACAGCATCAGGTGGACGAGACTCAAGTGAGCAGATGAGCCTTTTCTAAGTCTCAGAGAAATTTCAAGACTGCTGAACTACTGCCCACTTGTTACCTCGGTTACAGCCCACACGCTGCCTCTCCTCACACTCCTAGATGTTCCTCAATAAAACTAAGTTCATTATTATCAAAGGATTTTTTTTTTTTTTTTTTTTTTTGCTTCTCCCTGGAAGAACAAATCATTCTTGCATTGAACTTGCTGCCTACTCACGCCCAGTCTCCTTTTGTGCCTTCCCTTTGCTTTCTCTCCCTGTGTTGCTGAACTTAACTGTTCAGTAAACTAAGGCTGGGCAGCAATACAACAGACCTTCTTTGGGAAGGACAGAGCAAGGCATCTGGCTTCTCTCCTAGATGCAGCCTGCTTCAGTCATCTTACAGTCTTCACAGACTTCTGGCTGGGTGCAAATATATATATATTTGCTTTTTTAGGACTGCATCTGTGGCACATAGAGGTTTCCAGGCTAGGGGTCAAATCAGAGCTGTAGCTGCTGGCCTATCCCGTACACTGTAGCTCACAGAAACGCCAGATGGTTAACCCACTGGGTGAGGCCAGGCATTGAATCTGCTAGTTGGGTTTGTTACCACTGAGCTACAATGGGACCTCTGCCATATATATTTGAAAAGATGCCTTTTTTTTTAAGTTTTTTATTTTTATTTTTTTTTGGTTGTGCCCATAGCATATGGAAGTTCCTAGGCCAGGGATCAAATCCAAACTGCAACTGCAACCTGCAGCAATGCCAGATCCTTAACCCACTGCTCCATAGTGGGTACTCCTATTAACATTTTTTTAAAAATACATGTATTTGTAGAACATGTAATTCTTAAATGAGTAAAAATGTTTTAGAGTGTTCTACTATTTTTTAATTGAAGTACAGTTGATTTACAATGTCATGTTAATTTCAGGTATTTTTTAAGGGCAGTTTCAGATTCATAGCAAAATTGAGAGGAAGGTACAAAGAGAGCCCGAATACCACATGCTCCACACAGGTATAGCATCCCCCATTATCAACATCTCCCCACCAGAGTGGTACATTTGTTGCAATGAATGAACCTACATTGATGCATCATAATCACCAAAAGTTTGTAACTTACCTTAGGGTTTACTGGTGGTGAACAAGAGTACATTCTATGTGTTTGGACAAATTTGTAGCCTGTATCCACCATTACAGTGTTCTACTGTAGTTTCGTTGCCTTAAAGATCTTTGTGTGTTGCCAATTTCTTTCTCCCTGCTGTTTCACCCCTGGAAAGTACTGATCTTGTTACAGTCCCCATAGTTTTGTTTTTTTTCCAGATGCTATAGAGTTGGAATCATATGATATGTAGCCTTTTCAGATTGGCTTCCCTCTCTTAGTGATATGCATTTCAGTTTTGTAATGTCTTTTCATGACTTGAAATCTCATTTCTTTTGAGAAGCAAATACTGTTCCATTGCGTGGATGTACAATGGCTTATGTACCTGTTCACCTACTGAAGGATATCTTGATTGCTTACCAGTTTTGGCAATTATGAATTAAGCGGCTATAAACATTGAAGAAAAAAAAAAGGTTCTTGATGTAACCACATCAGGCATCCTAAGTAAAATTTCTTCTGATTAAGGAAATGCTAAGGGCAAAAATAAACCATTTCTAAGATTTCACAAACATTAATTACTTCGGGAATCAGAAATACAATGCCAGTAGGTGAAGATAAGAGGATATAGCACAATAAGAAATGGAGAAGTCTGTGAGACACTAGATCTCTAGTGACACGTAACTGGGGTCAAAGCCAATTTTAAAATGGCCAAGACCAATTTTTCAAGGACCAGAGTCTGCCTATGAGGTCACCAGTTTGCAAAACATTTGAGTATTTATGTGATATGTACTCCAAGCTTAGTTTTAATAATATATGCTAAATATCTCTCTGCATCTATAATGCATGCCATCCCTTGCCCAGGAAACCGATGTTTGTGCTGATGTGCCATCTACAATGTCTACATCCAAATTAACTCTGTAAAGAAGGGAATTCCCCAAGGCTCTGGCTGAATTTCTGCTCTGGTTTCTCCAGTTCAAGCAAACAAGCTGACTACTTGCATGAATTGTCCAATAGAACTGTAGTCTGCAGACAGGGTCTGCTGCTTTCCCCAGGGGCAGTGCTCTCCCTCCGCATGATGATCTCACATGTCTAGAGAAGATGGGCTCCAAGTGCTCTTACATGAAAGAAATTTATGGAGCAAAAGTGTCACTGGAAGGAGAGAAGAGCTTGCCCCTGATCCATTGTTTTAGAAAATACTTAGTGTGGCTAGTCATTTGGGTATAGAAACAACCTTAGATTTTAGATACATAAATCAAGAAAAAATGCTTTCATCTAACCCCGTCTTTTGGATTCTAGACACAATTGCCTGAAACCAGGATAACACTGCTGGAGTGGGAAGCCCTATCTCTCCAGCCTTGAAGTGGCCAAATCAAGAAATTTTTGTGGACCCTCTCCCCCACAACAGGGCCCCCAAAGAGCATTGCACATTCTAGACCACTCTGTCTTTTTTTGCTTTTTTGTTTGTGTTCTTTTTACAGCTATAGATGCAGCATACAGAAGTTTTTAGTCTAGGGGTTGAGTCAGAGCTTCCGTTGAGACCCTTCTCACAACCACAGCAACACAACATCCAAGCTGCATCTGAAAACTTGCTACAGCTTGTGATAACTCTGGATCCTTAACCCACTGAGCAAGGCCATGGATCGAATGCACATCCTCACTGAGACAGTGTCAGATCCTTAACCCGCTGAGCTGTAACGGAGCAGGACCCTTTGGGGCCTTCTCAGGGCAGGCCCTTCCCCCATATCCACTGCTTTAGCTTCTCTCTGAAGTATAACATGTCTTGTTGGAGATTTATGGGAACGTTGTGACCTGCCCTCTGTGGACAGCTGCAAGAACAAAAGGTTTCTGTACCAAGAAGTTTGCAACAACCAACCCCACTCCACCTTAACTTTGCCTTTAAAAATGCATTGCCATTTTGGTTTGGGGAGTACAGGATATTTTGGGGGCATGAGCCACCTGTTTGCTTGCATGGCCCTGCAGTAAACTTTTCTCTGCCCCAAACTCTGACATTTGTTTGGCCTCACTGTGCATCAGGCACACAGGGTCTTGAACTAACAGAGCCACAGCAGGAAGTCTGGTACCATGCTATCTTTAAAAAAAGATAAACCAAATAAACAAAGGCTCTTAAAAAGATTTTTTTTTGAAAAATATTTTTAGTAAACAAATATCTAACCTAAATGCTCCTGATTTTCATTTTATTCTCTCCCATTCATTCAAGAAACTTTACTGTAGGAGAGTTCCTGTTGTGGCATAGAGGTTACCAAACCCAACTAGTATGCCCGAGAATGCAGTTTGATCCCTGTCCTTCATCAGTGGGTTAAGGATCTGGCGTTGCCATGAGCTGTGGTGTAGGTCACAGACACGGCTCAGATCCCAGGTTGGCGTAGGCTAGGGGCTGCAGCTCTGATTCGACCCCTACATATGCTATAGGTGCGGCCCTAAAAAGCAAAAAAAAAAAAAAAAAAAAGGAAGAACTAGAAGAAAGGAAGAAAGACTGTACATCAGAGGATGTTTGCATTCAGAGGAAAGGAAGAGAGGTCAGGCCAAACTTCTTCGCATCTTGTCCTCTCCATTTTGGGACAGACTATGGCTGTGTACAGTATACAGTTTGTCCTTCTTTTGACTGTTCTGGCCTGATTCTGGGCTGGCCCAGTAACCCAGGCTTCTAACCCCAATGGGCTATCTTTCTATTTGGTCCAGCACAGGCTTCCCTGACTGAACCAGAAGGAAGACAGTTACTGCCTTTTCCCTCATTTCTTGCTTAGCTTTGATGATGAGCTGTTTGCAGGACTCCAAAGATTTCTTGCATCCCAAAGTGTAAACAAGAAGTAGGATAAAAATCCTTGTCTCTTCTGTTAAAGAAAGGAAGAAAAATTAGCACTTATAAAACAGTTTAAAAATATCATTTAATGTGGCCAGTATGGATCATTTAATACGATAATGAATCCTCAATTATCCCATAAGCATATACAATTCAGATGATATGTGCATTTTCTATTGCTCCTGACCTTAAAATCATAGTGATATTTATTGAGTACCCACTATGTGTCAGTCCAAAATGTATATTAACTCATTATGCCTAAAAACAACTCAATAAGGTGGATAATATTATTAACATCTTCATTTTAGAGATGGGGGAATTAAAGTATGAAAAGACAGAGTAAGTTGCCTAAGGTCAAACAGTTAGCAAGTGCCAGCACAAGGAATTTAACCCACAGTTTCTGTTCTTTCCACTCAGATATTCCACAGCCTTCAGTGAAGGAGGGACCTTTACCCCCTCAAGAAGCCCCATACTCCATACTCACTCTACAAATGCAAAGCACGAGCCCTGATACCAGCGTGATTGTTTCTCAACCTCACTGAATTCACATGCAGGCTCTCTCAGTTTCTCTTTAGGGGCATGGAAGTATGTCTTATGTGAAATGAAGCTCACAAAAATCCCCCAGACTCAAAAATATCTGGTCTCGGAAAGGGAATCACTCAGGAGAAAAACTGAAGGTTTTTTTCCCCCTTCTTTAAAGTTTTATTGAAGTAGAGTGGATTTACAAGGTTGTGGTAATTTCTGCTAAACAACAAAGTGATTCAGTTATGCATGTACACACATCCATTCTCTTTCAGATTCTTTTCCCGTGTAGATTATCACAAAATATTGGGTAGAGGAAACAGATGGCTGATAGCCACACGGGTGAGGTTTTTTCAGGCTTTAGTGAAGGAAAAGAGGAAGAAGGGGTGAGGATATACTCTCATAAAAACACACTTTGTAACTGGATCAGCATAACCATCCTGGAGAGACAGCATGCAAGGGTCTAGCTCAGTGCCTGTGTATAGTAAGTGCTTAATAATCAGCAAACACTCTCCTGAGAGTGGAGCAGTTCTGTTCCATGGGAGAAGGAGGGTTCAGAGGGATTCCAGACCCTGGCAGAATTGTCCAAATACATGGATTATCAACTATTTCTTATCCACCTCTCAAGGGAGAACTTTACTCTCAAGTCTTATTTAATGTCTCACCTCCTCTCTTAAATTATCCTCATGTAGCCAAGGCAACATAACTTACCATTCCCATTTTATCCTTTCTCTTTGGTCCTGCCTATCTGACCTTTTCTAGTCAGTTTCTCAATCTCCCCAAAAGAATTATCACTGTTTTAATCACTCCCACTAAACTGGAAAAAATGAGAAAGCCAGTCAAAAAGTCTTCAAGAAAGAACAGCTCTTGTCATTAGCAGGATTAATCAGTGAGGGAGGCTATTAATTCCAAGAATGTTCCTGAAAGACCTAAAGTTGCCAAACACATGGGTAGGTTTGAGAATAAAAGATAGAAGATGTGAAAAATTTAGCACAGATCTTGGCCCATAGAATAGACTGAACGAGTGTTAGCTGTCTTTCCCCACAAAGTCCTACTCCCAGAGCTTAAGAAATATTAAAAGACATGATGTGCATTCAAATGTGTTCTAAAGAGTAAAGCCTGGTCTACGGCCCTAACACCCTGAATGTGCCCGATCTCGTCTAAAAGAGTACAGCCTGATGTAAATAATCTATTCTTAATATGATACTGTGGTTGAAAGTTGACCGCCAGCCTCTCCTCATTGCAGTCACCTGTCAAACCTCTCAGGTCACCTTCCCTCAGTCCCGAAGGTTTCAGGTGGCTGTCCTGCCTTCCCCCATCACAATAACTGTGGTCTCAGTAGCCACACTGGCAATCCTTCCAGGACCTTAGCCTCTTGACTCCTTGACACCTTCCTTCCCCTTATCTTGCACCACATTCTTCTGCAGACACCTACTTGACTATCTCAGCCGTAACCATTCTGCCCTCTGCCATCACCTCCTCTCTTTCCAGCTGTCTCATCTAGTGTCCCTCATCCAGCAGTCCATTGACTGGTGTGAAGGATCCAATGTCCTTCACACCATGATGCATTTACTTACCCAGATTAACTTCCAGAGAAAACCATTTCAGTCAGTTCCTAGGATATTCATTCAAGCCCTTTCTCTCTCCCTTGTTTTTTTGAGTTCGTGGCAACTCCCAACCTGGTTGATCCAATTGTCAGCCTCCTTTCTGTCCACACCTCCACTCAGGCTCTTGACTACTCACTATGCTGCCCTGGGGATGCTATAAAAAAGGAAAGAGGAGTATGTGACTCAGTAATATTTAATGAAGTAATAACATCATTGCACTCATGACAAATTGACCAACAGGGTGATAACTTTATGATCTCAGGGAGTGGAAGGGATCCCCCAGGTTTCTCCAGGTGCTCATTTGTAAATTCTAACCTGGCAGATTGTACTGGGTTAGCTGCCACCCTGTCCTTCCTCTGAGCCTTTCAAGTGGGAGTGGGAGAATATTCAAAGTAGAGGAAATACATCTGAAGTCTCTGAGGGAAGAAGGAGCCTCTTGTGTTGTTGTGTTTCAGGAAAGGAAAAGAGGCCATTATGACTGAAGAGCCAGGAAGAAAAGGAATAAAAAGGTATAACTCTGCAGGTGTGAATCGATTCTGCAGGCATAACAGGCCATGGTTAGAGATTGAGATTTGTTTCTATGTGCGATGGAAGATCATTGGGTAGAGTCAACTAAAATCTTAACTGATTTGTCTGGCTGCTGTGTGAAGACATGATTTATAAGGACAGAGACATTAAAGAGCAATAATGGGGCTACTGTAGGAAACCGGATGAGGAATGGTGGCACTTGGACAGGGGTCATGAGCAGTGGAATGGAGAGGAACAGAGTTACCATCTATTTTAGGGGCAGAAATGACCAGACTTGTGTGATATATTGGATACAGGGAGTGTGAGGGAAAGAAAGGATTCAAAGATAATTTCTAGATTTTTTGGTTTATACAGATGGATATGAAGTCTGAGACACAAGCAAATGTTGGGAGGAGGGCACAGCACCCAGAATGGGTTTTATGGACTCAAAGACATAGAGAACAGACGTGGTTGACAAGGGGGAGAACGGGAGCAGAAAGGGAAGGATTGAGAGTGTGGAATTTGCAGAGGCAAACTGATATCTATAGAATGGATAACAATAATGTCCTACTGTATCACACAAGAAACTATATTTAATATCTTGTGATAAACCATAATGGAAAAGAATATAAAAAAGAATGTGTATCTATCTATAACTCATATATATACACTTTGCTGTACAGCAGAAATTAACACCACACTGTAAATCAACTATTTTTCAATAAAATATAAATTAAAAAATAAAAAAGAAAGGCTTTTAAACTCATTAAGCTGGGAGTTCCTGTCGTGGCTCAGTGGTTAACGAATCCAACTAGGAACCATGAGGTTGTGGGTTCGATCCCTGGCCTTGCTCAGTGGGTTAAGGATCCGACGTTGCCATGAGCTGTGGTGTAGTTCGAAGATGCAGATTGGATCCTGCATTGCTGTGGCTGTGCCATAGGCCAGCAGCTACAGTTTTGATTCAACCTCTAGCCTGGGAGCCTCTATATGCCAGAGCAGTGGCCCTAGGAAAGGCAAAAAAGACAATAAATAAATAAATAAATAAACTCATTAAGTTGGAGAGAACTGTAGGACATGCAAATGGTGATACCAGTTGGTAGTTGCATTTATAAGACTGAAACTCAGAGAGGTAGTTAGCCTGGAAATACAAAGTTGGGCATTGCTGCGGTATGGACAGAACTTAGAGCTACAAGAAAGAGTGAGATAACTTAGGAAAGAAATTATAGAAGTAAGAACTCAGAGCCCAGGACAGGCAGTGGTAAACACCAACTTTGAAAGGTTAAATGTAGGAGGAAAACTAACAAGAGATATAGGAAAAGAATGAGGAGAGGAGATAACCTTCAGAATCTACTTGAATTACTGGAAAGAACATGTTTTGCCTCTTAAGCTTCTGTTTCTATAGAACAGAGAGACATGTGCTCACTTAAGTCTGAGCCTTCTTCTAATACAGTTTCTCCACATCCCCTACCTCCCCCAGGTCTGACTCCAAACTGAAATGAGATTCATGCTTGGGCATTTAGTAGGAAAGAGACTTTGTGGGGCAAAGAGGTATGGAACCACTATCCAAAAATTGTCAAAAAGGTAAAAAAATTATGGGTATTTTCCATCATCTCTCTGTGCCCTGGTTTCCTATTTTTACTATTAGGAAAATACAATTTTAGGTCTTGTTCTCAATTCAAAAAGAAGAAAGTGAGAGGATGGAAGAAGGAGAGAAGGTACAGAGAAGATCAGCTAAATGATAATTTCTTGATGAGATTATATGTTTAAATATAATTCATAATCACATCAAGAAGATTGTCTTTGTCACTGTTACTAATTCATTGAATATTATTAGTACAAATATGGCACTGAGCATCTTTTCTGGGACATGTGGAAACCTTAAATAAAATCATAGGAGAACTAGTAGCCTCTGGGAACCATTTGAAAGTGCTAGGAGAAGATGCCTACCTCAGCATCATACACTGAACTCGGTGTAATGAGGTGTGCTGATGACAGGTATTCCCTGTCCTTCAATGACCCTTTTTCTCTATTTCCCCTACACATTCCTGGAGTGCTAGCTGATTATTAATGACAAACTGGAGATTTCTCTGGGCCTGGGCATGGAGCCAGCAATTTTCTATCCAAGACTGTCACTGAGATAGTCTGGGATCTGTGAACAAAGAAACAAGGAGCAAGAGCAAGAAAGTGGAGAATTAATGATCTAAAGTCTTTTGCGAATTGTCTAAGTTCCACTATTAGTTTGCTTATATTCTGGATTGAGCATGGTACTTCAGCAGAGTAGTCAAATATAAACGGGTTGGGATGGACTAAAAGAGAAAGCCTTTGGGGTTCTATGTTTTTGGGTGTGTTGTTTGTTTTCTTTCTTTCTTTCTTTCTTTTCTTTCTTTCTTTCTTTCTTTCTTTCTTTCTTTCTTTCTTTCTTTCTTTCTTTCTTTCTTTCTTTCTTTCTTCTTTCCTTCCTTTCTTCCTTCCTTCCTTCCTTTCCTTCTCTCTTTCTCTCTTTCTATCTCTTTCTCTCTTTCTTTCCTTTTTAGGGCTGCACCTGTGGCATATGGAAGTTCCCAGGCTAGGGCTTGAATTGGAGCTACAGCTGTGGGCCACAGCCACAGCTATAGCAACACAGGATCAGAGCTACATCTGTGATCCACACCACAGCTCACAGCAATGCCAGATCCTTGACCCACTAAGTGAAGCCAGAGCTTGGACCCTCATTCTCATGGACACTAGTTGGATTTGTTTCTGTTTCACCACAATGGGAACTCCCTGTTGTTTTCTTTACAGAACTTTTGTTTCGATGTAGTCCTTGAGGTGGCCCCTAGTAATCCCTACCTGGAATTCACACCTGTAGAGTTCCCTCTTACTGCACCAAGATCACACTGTATAGCCATTAGAATATGGTAGAAATGTTGGTATGTGACTTCCAAAGATAGGTCATAAAAGGCATTGGATGTCTGCCTTGCTCTCTCTTTGGGATTGTCACTCTGATGGAAGCTGGCTGCCATATGGGATGGCTCTCAGTATCTCCACGGAGAGATGTACTCAGAGAGCGACTCAGAACTCTAGCTAGTAACAAGCCCTCTGAGAAGCATGTGCTCCATCCATTTTGGGAGATTGGGGCTATGGCCAAATCTCAACATAGTCTCATGGAGAGACCCCCAAGTCAGAACCCCCCACCCCCCACCTGATAAGCTGTTTCAAGGTTCCTGACTCTAGGAAAACACATGAGATAATAACTGTTGTTGTAAGCTAAGTTTAGAGGGACAACTTATAACCACGAATAGGCATCTAATGTAAGCCTATTGTACCCAAAACTGGAAATAGGACTTGGAAAATTTTGTCCCTGAAGAAGCATGTGGCAGATGAAGAAAGTATAAGGTGACAATCCCTGGAGTTAGGTAGATACTTAGAGGTAAGTCAGTTGTGGGTACTAAGAAAAATTTCACCTAAGTAGGAAGAATTTCACAAATGGAGAACATTCAACAGGTAACAGGGGGTGTCCCATGCAGCAGGCAGCACCTGGGAGGACTGTGAGGGAATTTCAAGGTCAGGAGGGCACCCACAGGCAGACTGGGTGACAACCAGGAGCCTTTCAGGAGGCAGTGCTCTTATGTGGCTCTGCCAGGGAGGAATTTTAGCAGGTAAAGCCCCCAGATAGAAGCCAAACTTCAGGAGAAGATGCCACACCCAGAGAGAAGATGGGTACAAAGAAAGAGGGACTGAGAATGGGGCTGTGTAGAAGAGGCTCAAGGGAATTCCTGCTGTGGCACAGTGGGTTAAGAATCTGACTGCTGTGGCAAGGGTCACTTCAGAGTTGTGGGTTTGATCCCAGCCTGGTACAGTGGGTTAAAAGATCTGGCATTGCCATAACCGCAGCTTGGATTCAATCCCTGGCCTGTGAATTTCCATATGCTGTGGGTGTGACCATAAAAATAAATAAATTAATAAGAGGCTCAAGCACCAGGAATAATACTAGGATCCATGGATAATAAAGACTTTACAGAAGTTTCTGTTGTGGCTTAGCAGTAATGAATCCAACTAGTATCTATTACTGGCCCTGCTTGGTGGGTTAAGGATCCAGAGTTGCCATGAGCTGTGGTATAGGTTGCAGACAAGGCTGGAATCTGGCATTGTTCTGTCTGTGGCTCAGGCCAGAAGCTGCAGCTCCAATTCAACCCCTAGCCTGGGAACTTGCATATGCTGTGAGTGCAGCCCTAAAAAAAAAAAAAAAGTTTTTTTAAAAGAAGCAATGAGTGTACAAAACAGGATCAAAATTCAGAATTAAATCTAGCAAAGACCTACGAGTGCACCTTGCTACACAGTAGAAATATGTAAAACATTGTAAATCAACTATAATTTTTTTAAATGCAAAAAATAAATAAATTTTTTTGTGACTCTGCAAAAAGAAAAAGAAAAATAAATAAATAAATAAAAGGCCCATGAAGTCAGGACTCTGTTAGTGGAGAAGCTGACTCAACTAAAGCAGCAGTTAACTAAAGCTCCCATGAAAGGGCTGAATTCAACTAACTATCATCTATAGTGGACACTGAGCCTAAGACAGAGCTAGATCTGTGGGTAGGAATCCAGATCTGAGTGGGCGATAGGGTTGGAGGGTCAGAACTTTAGGCAGGCAGACACTAAAAGCTTAGATTGTTTTGTTGATTCATACATATAGCTTACAGCAGCTGGGCCTAGCTTTCCTATTTTATCCTTAAGCATATAAGAATAGAATCTCAGATTTTTTTATTTCACCCAGAAGTAGAATTACTTTCACTTTAATATTTGCTGGGCAATGTAGTTTAGGCTTTTTTTTTTCCCTCTCTCTCTCTTTTTTTCACCATGGGAACTATGGAGTGATAATAATCTTTATATTTGTAGAATGCAATGTATAATTTTCAAAGTACTTACAGTTGATTTATTCTACTCATCCATTCTGAAAGGAGGCAGAGTGATCATCAACCCCAGATTGCAGATGAGGAAACTGGCACTCCAATCTGTTAGATAACTTGCCCGGAGTCACTTAGATAGTAAGTAGAAAAGCTGAAATAAAAATGCAAGTTTTCTGACTTCCAAACTAGTGTTTAAGTGTCTCATGACCCTGGGAGTTCCCATTGTGGTGCAGCAGAAATAGGCCCTCACCACATGCTGACTCTGTTGGCACCTTGGTCTCAGAATTCCCAGCCTCCAGAACTGTGAGAAAGGAATGCCTGTTGTTTAAAAGCTACTCGGTCTATGGTGTTCTGTTATAGCAATCTGGACTAACAAAAACACTGGGTGTCATCTGCACATACCTGGCCTCCCACTGCAGGCCTCTCCTCACAGCCCAGCATGCTTGCTGTCCATCAGCAGGCATAGCACCAGCCCAGGGAGAAATGCTGGTGGGCCAGGCACACAGCATCACTCTTATGACAGTTGCGCCCGGGATCTGGGAAGGCTGAGGTCCTCCTTTCCCTCAACCCCCTGGGCACGAGTGCACTTCTAGTATAACTTGTAGATTGCAATCTTTTGCCGTAAGTGTCTTTATGCTAATGGGTTTAGAGCACATTGTGTATAAGAATCATTTCTTTTTCACTTTTTTTTTTTTTTGTCTTTTTAGGGCCACAATTGCAGCATATGGAGGTTCCCAGGCTAGGGGTCCAATCAGAGCTACAGCTGCCAGCCTACACCAGAGCCACAGCAACACCAGATCCGAACCTCATCTGCGACCTACACCACAGCTCGTGGCAATGCTGCATCCTTAACCCACTGAGCAAGGCCAGGGATCAAACCTGCAACCCTATGGTTCCTAGTCAGATTCGTTTCCGCTGCGCCATAATAGGAACTCCTCTTTTTCACTTTTGTACTTCTTTTTTTTTTTTCCTGCTTTTTGGGCCACAGGTGCCTCATCTGGAAGTTCTCAGGCTAGGGGTCGTATCAGAGCTACAGCTCCCAGCCTACATCACAGCCACTGCAATGCCAGATCCTTAACCCACTGAGTGAGGCCAGGGATTGATCCCGCATCCTCATGGATACTAGTAGGCTTCGGTACCATTGAGCCACAATGGGAACTCCTGTATTTCCTGAATTGAGCATAGTGCCTGGATGGTGATATGATCTCAGTAAATATTTGATACAATTCAAATATATATACGTATACATATGTGTGTGTGTGTATATATATATATATATATATATATATATATATGCACACACATCACATCTGTTTTTACTGAGTACACAACATAAAACTATTACTTCGGAGGAAGAGAGATGGTGTTAGTGATCAGTTATTAGTCTCAGCTACCATTTGTTCTCAGTTAGTTTTCATCCTGTATTTCAGTTCTGATAACTAGAGCTTCATTTTAATTTCTATGTTCAAGCCTTTTTTTTTTTTCGTTTGGTAAAGTCCACCATCCTTGTCTGTCTCGTGCTGAGTCCCAGTATCTTTGTCATGATTTCATGAGGCTGTGTTCAGTGCCTGGGTTCTGCTGTCAGGGGAAAAAAGACTCCACTGCTGTCTTTCTGCCAGATCTGCCTTATCCAGCTTCTGGTTTGTTTCTCACCATGTCCTTTGGGTAATTAAGACATCCTATAGGTTACATTGAACTTTCCAGATATTATCTGTAGTTGTGGACCTGGAACTTGCATGCCACACGCACCTGCTAGACTGGGTCTCCTCTCGTACCTGGAACTGTCCTTCTGCTGACCACATTGACATAGTCTGAATTCCAGATGCCTGCATGCTCTGTAATGGAAATCTAGCAAACCCAATGGCTCTTAAAAACTCGGAGGGTTATAAATCCATTTTGAGCAGCTGATGAGAACTTTAAGCCCTCTCTGAAGAAAAAAGTATGCAAATATACATAAAATTTTTCATCTAATTTTAAGAGGTAAATGGACTTTCAAACTGAAGATCTAGTGACCTAGCAGATCTAGGAGGTGGGTCAGGAGGAGTAGGGCAGTCATTAAAGCCATTGCTGTGGTAGACACCGATTGCCAACTCAGTTGTCCTTCCTACTAGACAGGAAAAGAGGCTTTTGGTTTTTGATGGAGGACAGTCAGCTCTTATTTAGTAGGACACAACTCCTTTTATATGTGACTTAAAAAACATGTATAAAAGTTATTTTCAAAAATCATATCCTCCAAAGTGATTTCTTGAATAGCCTGCAATGTTGTGATTACTGAACAAGAAAAAGGAGTATGTTCTATCTGTCAGCAGGGGACCATTGCCACCTTCTGCTTAATGACTTCAGGGCTGAAAAGAAGCGTGGGCAAAGTGAAAACTCCACAATCTAAGCTTTTAAACATGTATCAATAATCACAAGTTAATGGGGAAGGAAAAGGAGGGGATTTAATGATTTTAAACAGAGACTGCTTCAGATATTTTTTAAACGTCAGGTTTGCAAGTGGTTTGGAAGATTGAGCTAGGAAGAAAAGCAAAATTGAAAAGAATTTGCATTTCACTGCTGTTAAAAGAAAAAAAAAGAAGATTTTTGTGGAGGTTTGAGCTGAAGTTTTTCAAATCATTCTCTCTCACACAAGGGTTAATAAGCTTTGGATATATAATTCTGAGGTGAATTTGGTAACAGTTTTTCAATATTTTATGCATATATAATATTCATATGTCAATATTACATATTTAGTTTTTCTCATTTTGCAAACTATGATCTTTGTAGTCATGTGACACTAGCCAGACTCCAGTGATCAGTTACCTATTCTCCTGAAGCAAAGTAAATATTACAGGCTGCCAGGATAACAATGTTCATTAAAGAATTAATTTCCTACAGAGTTTCAGATAATGGAGAGGAATCTGATTCATCCATGACAAATAGCTTAATCTTTAAGGGAACAATTTTGGGGGTCATATAAAATGAGAATTAATAGAGATTTTATATATATTTTCTGTGATAAATAGATAGGTTTTTGAGTAATTATTTGCATTTCATAATGTCCCTTTCAACTTTTTTATATCAGTCATAAGAATCTAGACCTCAATTAATTATGTTTTCCTTTCGCTAGGTAATGTGAAAATAAATAAATGAATAAATACTCTTTTCTTGTATACTTCTACTTTGCTTGCTTAAGAATTCTCATCCTCCAGTTTCCCTTTCCCCAGATAATTCTGTTTTTGCTCATATCAGTACAAACCGGAGAGGCTCTTGAAAAAAGCAATTAAAAAATGTAGTATACTCTCCTACTATTCACCAACGTCCAATGCCCCTATACAACGAGGTCTATAGGAGGATTACACCTCCCAACGCCTTTGCATTTGAGTGGGGTCATGTGACTGATTCCAGCCCGTGGATGGTGGGTCAGTTCCATAATTGCCAGTGCCAGACACTCCAGAAGAGTCTTCTGCTACCACAGTAACAACAAAAGCATATGTAAAGATGGATCCATCATTGGTTAGGATCCTTGGGACACTGAGATGAACAGAGCAGTGGGCCAAACCCTGGCCAACACACACTGGTCATTGGCATAAGCTTTGTTGTTTTAACCACTGAAATTTGGGGAGTGTTAGCACAATGTAACCTAAGCTATTCTAACTCATACAGAGAGAACAATTAATAATAATTCTAATAAAACAACCAGCAGTAATTCTAATACAAGCTGACATGGATTTGATGTATACTGTGTGTGTCAGACACTTAAAACTACTCTATAATTATTAACACGATTCCTATTTTATAGATGAGGCAACTGAGATACTGAGAGAGTAAATAACAAGATTACCCAATTAAGGAGTATTAGAATGAGGATTTGGATTTAAATGGATTTACTCCCCACTTTATTAACCAGCATGACCTTCTAATATCTCTCCAACTGTACCTTCTATGATTTTATCAATGTGCTCCAGGGAAGAGAGTATTCTGGGCTATAGCTCTAAGGGTTCTATCTTTTAGTCAATAATTGCAGATGAGAAATATTTAACTGCAAGCTAGTTTTCTACTCACCTAATAAAACTATACATAAAGCTTTCAAAGTTGAACAAATATTTAGGGAATATTTATTATGAATTAGTCATTCTACTAAGTGCATGTTACATAAGTTTTTCAATTACTCCTCCTTGAAATCTTTTCAGTTTATAACATTATTACCTCTGATATGTATATTTATATAAAATACATATGTATATATACTTGTAGGTAAAACATACAGCTTTAATATTGACCATCTGAATGAAACCATTCTTATTACAAAGATGTAAAATCATGTATACACATACATGCACACACATACATACACACATTAAGGGCCAGGGAATATACGTAACATGCTCAAATCATCCAGCAGCTTAGAGATGGCAGAGGAAGAGTTTAAACTGTGTTCTGACTTAAGCGCCATGCTTTTACTATTAGGAGAGAATTCATGTGCATAAACATAGTAAATGAAGCAAAACTCCATGACGCTGATTCTTTTAGGAAGGACTGAGCCTTGAATAAATTTGGCGTGGAGGACAGTGAGAATTTCTGCCAGCTCAATCGGACTGTATCTCATCCTTCTGGTTCGGGGGGCAGGCTATGTGCAGTCTGGTAACCCATTACACTGAATTGGGAAATGACTCTCCCTGCAGCACTTGAAAGTGCAGGATGGATTTCCAAAAATGCCTGAAGTGGCACTGCCAAAGCCTCAGACACATCATCTGTTATGACTTGCAGTTATTCTAAAGGTTTCATCTTGAATACCCTAATTTCTTCCTCTGGAAGAAGACAACCAATGAGCACCAGGAATTTGGTCCCCTATAACTTCCTGACATCTGTACCACTCTGGTCACCATTTCATATTATCTGACATCTGTCTTTCATGGGGTCCTTCATTGTAAGCCCAAACTCCAATTTAAAAAAAAAAATATATATATATATATTTAAAATAATATAGTTATTTTACAATATTGTGTTAGTTTGTGGTGTATAGCAAAGTGATTCAGATATATGAATATACTTATAAATATTATATATATGTGTATATATGTACATATATATAATATTTTGTATCTGCTAATCTTAAGCTCTCAATCCATCCCTCCTCAATCCTCTTGGCAATACAAGTCTGCTCTCTATGGTTATGATTTTCTTTCTGCTTCATAGATAAGACCAAACCCCAATTTTAAAAAAGCATTTTCAGACTTTGCCCCTTAATAATATTACTGAGAAGCTTGTCAAGCTAGTACTATGACCTATTCTTTACTAAAATTCAAATTTAAATTCAAACTGAGCCCAAGATTGCCACAGGAGCAGCAGTAAAACAAGGAGGACTTGATTCCTATTATACCCAGTCTTAAACATATTTGATTTGTCAGTAAAATTCCTCAGCAAGTTGGCAGTGCCTTGCTCCAGATGTGATAACAGCATATTTCATCATAATACAAATAAGTGCAAAGCCCTGCCCTGTACTTACTCTGAATTTTAAAGTTTCTTTATGGAATGCCTGAGTTTCTCTCTCCAAGTGAAAAGCTTCTGTCAGCTTTTTTACACACTTCTTGTCAAATGTTAAGACTAATTATAACCATGACTTTGTTTTTGAAACTAAATCAAAAGTGTTAATGTCTTTAAGATTCCTTTTATGCATGGCATTTAGAGTCTTCTTTGGTATTTGTAGTTTATGGAGATGAATTTTCCTGATGGGAGAGACTGAGCATTGTTGACAGGAGAGATAAATGTGCAATGTCTGTGTCTCCTCTGTCAATATCTTCTATCTACAAAAGCCAGACATGGGATTGCTAGAAGGCAGCCTTTCCTGCCAGAATTCCAGCAAAAGCTATTTAGACTGCCGTTATTATTTTCTTGTCAAACATTCTTATTTTTCTTTTTTGGCCGCACCCACAGCATGTGGAAGTTCCTGGGCCAGGCGTTGAATCCGAATTGCAGCTGTGACCTATGCTAGGCCTGGGATTGAACCGACACCTCCACAGAGACAAACTAGATCAAAGCTTTTTGACATCACTGGAGTGATTTATTTATTTATTTATTTATTTATTTAGTACTTTTTAGGGCCGCATCTCTGGCATATGGAAATTCCCAGGCTAGGAGTCAACCTAGGCCACAGCTACAGCATCACCAGATCTGAGCTGCATCTGCAACCTACACCATGCTCATGGTGATGCCAGATCCTTAACTCACTAAACGAGGCCAGGAATCGAACCCGCATCCTCATGGTTACTAGTCGGGTTCATAATCTGCTGAGCCACAGTAGGGAATCCTAAGTTATGGATATTTTCAACAAGTAAAAGTGATCAAATGTAAAATAGAGCATCATAAATAAATTGTGATAGAATTTTACCATCTTGTTATTCTCAGAGATATGAAGCCTATCTGAGTGAAATCACTGACTTCTTTGGGTGTAATTTCTTGAATTTATACATCTCATGTTTGAGCCTATTTTTTTCTTTCTTTGTCCATCTCCTCCTACTCCCCCCACCCCCCACTGCCCTGGAAAATAAAGAACGTAAAAGTAAAGAAGAATTTAATTGCAAAATGGCAGAACTTCCTCCTAAATAACATTTATTCTCTTTAGTATTTCACTTAAAATTGGTCAAGCTGTTTTCAAGTGAAAAATACATGAGTTTGAAACTGCTATATAGTATAGGGAACTCTACCCAATATTCTGTGATAACCTATATGGGAAAAAGAATCTGAAAAAGAATAGATATGTATTCAGTGTATAACCAAATCACTTTGTTGTATAGCAGAAATTATCACAACATTGTGAACCAATTATACTTCAATAAAACTTAAAAGAAAAAGAAAATACATGAGGCTGAAAAGATAAAGTAAACAAAATCCTAAACCAAAGAAAATTTGTCTTAAATTAACACATAAATATGACATTTAATCTTCTAGTTCAGTAATTTAAAAATTTTGTGGAACATTAATGTCTCTTGACATTGTAACAAATATTATTCATCCTCCTCAATCACTATTCCCCTTTCTCCACACACACACACACACACACACACACACACACACACACACACACACCCCTCCTACAATATACACTTAAGGAGTTTTGTGGCAAACAAGTTTGGGTAAATAAGCTTGGGAAGCTGCTTCACTTGGTGATTCATAATGTGCATAAGCATCTTAAAGTCTCTACAAAGTTGTCAGTTAAGTGGACTCTTTGACATTGTGTTATAGCATCATTGCCCAAAGAATACAGATTTTATTTTGGGGATTCACAGCTTTAGAAATGCAGGACTAGAACTGCAAGTAAGAATCAAACCCAAAATCTGCAACAACTTAAGAGCTGGCCAAATTGGAACCCTGTGCGGGTGGCACATAACTGTGGCGGAGGCGGTCAAGCGACACGGTCAGGGACGTGGGCCCAGTGCTCAGAAAGACTTCAGTTCCAATCCAGCTTGATTACCTAAGTGTATGCTCGTTGGCTGATGACCTCACATTTCTGCAGTCTGATCCCTTCTTTATGAAAACCGGAGTGTGAATGTATACTTCATCATGTTATTGGGAGGGGCTGGAAAGTCCTCAAAATAGAAATTCCCCACAAATGTTAATAGAAATTTGGATGTTTCATTGCAAAACGTTCTCTTTAAAGTGTTAACAAATGGCTCTAGAAATGTCAACCAAATCAGTTTCCTCCTTATTTGTTGGTAAATACAGGCCCCCAGAGTCTTTTTTTTTTTTTTTTCTTTTAGATCAAAGCGGGTAGCCTCACTGAATAACGCTGGCATGATTCCATGGTTAGAAGCAAAGGTAAAGAAGAAAATGAATCAGCTTTTCTAAGCCCATGAGAATTATCAAAGCAAATAACAGTTCTGAAGGCATCAGGGGAAGAAGTATGCCTCTTTACCTTGTGTTTATCTTGCTGATTTTCATATTACTGTTGACTGTGATGATATGACGGTGATATTGACTGGTGTTCTTTCTTCATACTCCTGTGCCTCTCAAGTTCACATCACATATAAATAAGAAGAAAATATAAATGTTACACTGTTTCCTTTTCATATGTAAACATGAGAATTCATGGAAATGTACCATAGAATAAGGGTTTTGGAAAGAAAAGCAACTTTGAGGAAAAGATAAAAAGTTTATAAAGAGAGATGTCTTGAAGGGGAAAGAAAAATTAAGAAATAATGCTGGCAACTTCTATTGAAGTGAGTTGGTTACTTCTGTTGAGTGAAATTGTTAAGAATTTGGTGATGTGAGGAGTTCCCATTGTGGATCAGCAATAATGAACCTGATTAGTATCCATGAGGATTTGGGTTCAATTCCTGGCCTCATTCAGTGGGTTAAGGGTCAGGTGTTAACGTGAGCTGTGGTGTAGGTTGCAGAGGCAGCTCAGATCCCATGTTGCTGTGGCTGTGGCTGTGGTTGGCAGCTGCAGCTCTGACTACATCCCTAGACTGGAAAATACCATATGCTATGGGTGGGGAAAAAAAAAAAAAAGAAAGAAGGAAAAAAAGAAAGAAAAAGAATTTGGTGATGTGAGCTAAAAGCAGAAATGGGCTTTGAATGACCCTTGAATTTTCAGAAGATTGTGTCTGAAGTAAATGATGATGCAAATGTCCTTCCTGATATTTGATACGAATATTATACAGTGTATTTGGTTTCTGGTATCTCTTCAGGTAACTTTGTCATAAGTCTTGTCTAATATTTTAGATACTCAGAACTGGTGAGGTTTGAAAGTATATGGATGTGAATTATGTCATAACCAACATGCCATTAAATGAGAATAATCCAGGGAAATTCATGTAAGATTGCACAGATGTATCTGCCACATGTATTTTCTTCCCTAAAAATTCCTTCATGGCAATGGGCCACCACTCCTGGTAAAGACAGTCTTAAAGCTATGAAGTATTGGTTCCTGGCAAAGTTGAGAAGACAAAAACAGCTCTGCTTTATTCAGTCATTAAAAACAATGCAAAACAAAAACAAAAAAACCCATATTTATTGAGATCCTTCTATGTGTCAGGTAATATGGTGGGCTGAAGTATTGTATTGAGGAAATAAGACATGCAGACATTAATTCATTCAATGGATTTTGAGTGCCTACCTGGTGCCTGAGTATTTCATATCCTAATTTTAGTCTCATTGGCCAGTTGGGGAGGACAGTGAGCAGTATAAGTAAATTGAAAATAAAGAGTGATGAGGAATACATGCTAAGAATAAGATATAATGTAAAGAAATAAAGGGTGGGAAAAGGGAGCTGGAATGGTAGAAAAGTGGTCAGGAAGGCCTTGCTGAGAAGATGTCTGCTGTGTAAACACCAGACCAAGTGAGGGAATGAGTCCTGTGGACACCTGGAGGGAGAGTAGCCCATGCAGAGGAAACAGCAAGAACCAGCAGCCTAAGTTGAAAGTATGCCTAGAACTTTGAAGGAAGAGCTGGAGGTGGACTGCTGAACAGGCAAGTGTAGGGTAACCATATGATTTACCATCTGCATGAGGACACTTTAAGAGGAAAAAGTGCCACTGATAATTACATCAGGATAATGGGCACAAACTGTTCAGGTAAATTGGGACATATGGTCACCCAGGAAGGAGCCATATGTTAATGCTAAGTTTAATGTTTAAAAGAATATTCTGCTTATGGAATTTATGAGAAATTTGCTTTGTGAGTATGTGAAGAGTGTGTCTAGGCTATAAGCAATATTAGTCAAACAACTAAATAGTGCAGGAAATGTGGATGCATTCAGGGATTCAACAAAATACTATGCCTGTTTAATGGTTATTGTGTGTCATGAATATTCTGATTGTTTATATCTATTTTGAGATTTGCAATCAATATGTTTATGTTGTATAAATATGGTAAATGTTATAATCCCTTCAAAAGTGGTGCTAAACATTTATGTAGTGAACACACACAAAAAATGTATGCATCTAACATGGAAATGATTGGTTTCCAATAATTACTAAGAACAGTTTCTCAGAAGGTTTGTTAAGAATAGTTAAAGGCATGAACTGTGGTTAAAACACTTCCATTAACTTCTAGAAAATTCTCCTTAGGTTGATTTCCTCTCTCTTCAAATATCTTCTGGTATCTCCTAGCATGGATAAGAAAAGGTCAGCATGACCCTGACAACATTTCCATACACCCATTCTCTTAAAAAATTATCACATGGTCATTGAACCTAATGACAGATTTTCAATCCATTCTCTTTGTTAATCTCACAGTATTTGACAGATTTTCAATCCATTCTCTTTGTTAACCTCACAGTATTTTGTATCAGTGATCACTCCTTCTGAAAACTCCTTTTTTTTTTTTTTTTTTCTTCTTTCTGGCTATACCCACAGTATGCTGAAGTTCTAGGGCCAGGGACTGAACCCACACCACAGCAGTAACCAGAGTCACAGCAATGACAATGCTGGATCTTTAATCTGCTGAGCCATAAGGGAACTCCTTTTATGGAAACATTACAATTTCCTCCTGTGTGAACTTTTGCAAGTGCTTCACCGATGCCTTTTTCTCCTCCTTTTCCAAGGTTGTTGGTGTTGCTTGAGGGTAATTCTGTCAATGTTCTCATGTCCTTCTTTTTAAAATTATTTTCATCCTACCCTAGAGGTTTCAATATCAACTATGCCAAAGACCCCAAATCTTACACTGACTTTTCATCTCTCTCTCTCAGTTACTAGATTTATCACTATACTTAATTTCAGTTTATTCCAAGCAAAACTCTACATCCTTCTCATGACTAGTCCCCACATCTAACTTCCTTGTGCAATTCACTAGAAAGGTTGACAGATGGATGCTGTGTGATGGAACAGCATAGCCTTTCACACACTCACATAACTCTTCCAAGGCTTGACAGCAACAGTCACAGGAAATTTTTCATCTTCTAATTCTGTCTCAGGAATCCCAAAAGTGTAGTTAATTCATATCATCATGCACAAGGCAGGGATGGTGCAGAACTGGGGAAAACTATGTACTTAAGGGCAAAGATTGACTCCATAAAGCTTTCAGTACAGAGTTGCTGAGCAGAATGAAGTACTCACATGGGCAGTTTGTACCCAAGAGAAAGAAGAGACAGAGAGGAGAAGGTCAGACTCCACTTGTCCAGTTTTTCTTCCAGAACTCATCAGTCAATTAAGTCAGGGAAGAAGGCAAGAGTGTTATGAAAATGATACTTCCCTCTTCATAAAATAAAATAAAATAAAGTAAAATAAAATAAATGGAAAGTATCTTCTCCCAATATTCCCATTCTTTTAAACTAATTGGGCAACTATTAGCTGTGAATAGCCATCAAATCTACCACATAGCAGAACAGTAAAATGAGAGTATTAAATTATCCCACATTCGGAGTTCCCATCCTGGCTCAGTGGTTAACAAATCCAACTAGCATCAATGAGGACATGGGTTCGATCCCTGGCCTTGCTCAGTGGGTTAAGGGTCTGGCATTGTGGTGTAGGTCGCAGATGCAGTTCGGATCCTGTGTCGCTGTGGCTGTGCTATAGGCCAGCAGCTACAGCTCCGGTTCAACCCCTAGCAGGGAAGCTCCATAGGCCACGAGTGCGGCCCTAAAAAGACAAAAAATATAATAAAATAAAATAAAGTATCCTCCATTTGAATATAACACCCCATCCAATTTTCAGATTTCCAAGGAGAATTAAAGTCCAAAGATTAAATCCCTGAGGTTCAAAGTTCAAAGTATCAAGTCCGCAATCAAATCTTCCTGTCCTGGGGGTTCATTTCACAGGAACGAAAGTCTGAAATTCATTAACTCAACTGCAGCACTCCTCAGTTTCAGTCACATGGTTCTTGATGCCCGGGAAGCATTGTGATTGTTTCTGCAGCTACAAGGGTCTGTCTCAAGCCAAATTCCTCATGCTTCCCTCAAGAGTGAGTCCCAAAAGATTATCTGAGAACTGGCTTCACCCACTGACCAAATTTAGAAAACAAGCCAGTCTCCAGGACCCTAAGCCAGTTATTTCAGGCAAAGATTTGTTCCCAGAACCTAGGGAAAACCCAGTGTACTCAGTGTTGCCAAATATCTTTGTGGGTATTCGTGATATCAGAGTGAGAAAGGATAGATGACAAAAATTGTGATTTCTGCCTGACCAGGATGCTAGTCACTCCAAGCTAGGGACTTAAAACCTATGACTGAATTTAAATTCATCTGGGAAATAATGCAAGGCAAAATGTCACTTTTGACTCTTTGTATTTATTGAACTTTGGGTATAAGTTCAACTACTCATTCCCATCTTCTTGAGAATTACATATTATACATCACTGCTTTCTTGCAAACTTCAAAAATCAGCAGTGGTAGAGCCAGTCCCGAGGCCCTATGGAGGAGTATTTTTTTCTTTTCTTACCCTCTAGTCTGTCGAAAACTCTTTAACTTCCATTTTCCCTTTGAACCTATGGTACTAATGCTCAACCTCTGAACTAAGTGGAAGGTCTACCTCATGACTTGGTGTCACACTCTCTAGTGAGCAGGTGTGTTCAGGTCTGAGCCACAATGGCTATTTCCACAGCCTCATCTTCTGGAATGGCTTCAGCCTTAAAACCCTGTTTCAAACATACATTTCTTCTTCATATGTATGTAACCAAACAATTCAGAGTCAACTTGAAACTGCATGTGGATGGGCTTAATTCTTGAGCATGGGCAAAGCCTTGGTAACTCAAGAATTGCCTCTTTTTACCTGAAACTAATATAACAGTGTTAGTCAACTACACGCCAATGAAATTTAAAAAAATTTAGGGAGTTCCTGTTGTGGTGCAGCAGAAATGAATCCGACTAGGAACCACAAGGTTAAGGATTCAATCCCTGGCCTTGCTCAGTGGGTTAAAGATCTGGCATTGCCATGAGCTGTGTATAGTGCAGGATTCAGATGCTGCTCAGATGCTGTGTTGCTGTGGCTGTGGTGTAGGCCAGCGGCTGTAGCTCTGATTTGACCCCTAGTCTGGAGATCTGCATATGCCAATGGTACAGCCCTAAAAAGCGAAAAAAAAAAAAATTTAGGAGTTTTCATTGTGTTTCAGTGGGTTAAAAACCCAACATAGTATCCATGAAGATTCAGGTTTGATCCCTGTCCTTGCTCAGTGGGCTAAGTATCTGGCATTGTCACAAGCTGTTGTATAGCTCACAGAAATGGCTCAAATCTGGCATTGCTATGGCTGTGGCACAGGCCTCAGTTTTAACTCCACTTCAACCCCCAGCCCAGGAACTTTCATATGCTGCAGGTGCAGCCCTAGAAACAAAAAAATTTTTTTAAAAAACAGCAGGGGAAAAAAAAAAGTAGAATTGCCTCTCCTGGACATAATAGCAAAGTGAAGTTTGGGACAGCTAGTCCAGTGCTGCAGATCTAGCCATACCTAGAATAGAAGTCAAAAATTTATGGCCCATAATTGTTTTTTGTAAACATATTCCTTCACATATTGTGTTGTTTATGGCTTTTTCACAGTACATCAGAGCTAAATACTTGGGAACAGCCCTGGTTCTCTAGCACATAAGAAACTTGTAGTTTTACAGTAAGAAGTGCATAGAATTCTATCCCCAAATGCCTAGAAGATCTAATCTTACTTTGCCCTTTTGGCAATATTAGGCCAAGAGCCACTGATAGAGTTCAAGGTCAAGGGACAGCCACCTGCATCCGGAGTGCACAAAATGTATCCAAGTTCTGCTGACGCGAGCTCCATGGTTGGCACTTGGTTAAGATTCTTCCCCAAGGCCTGAGAATTTTCTGAGGCCTATCTCCCATTTGTAAGGCGTTATAGAGACCTAGCTCTTTAAATAGAGTCACTCATCTGTGGACAAAGCTGCTACAAAGTGCAGTGACTCACTGTGGTCAAAGTCTACACCTGAGGCCTAATGATGCCATATCGGTTGCTACAATTAAAAGTGTACTGCACAAAAACCAGTCTCTCACCCCTTAGAAGCCTCTACAAACCACCAAAGTCAACATCTCTTGCCTTCACTTTCAAGTTCAAAGCCTCAAATCACATGTCCTGTCCATCAGAGCCTCGCTTCCTATTATTTGGTTTCTTAAAGCTACTGGCCAGGGAACACAATATTGAGGTGCTTAGGGGAAGCCAATAAATAGTACTCTAGACTTGGCTTGAGTCCAGAACAAATTAAGATATAAATGAGTAAAATCAATGGAGAGAAACTATTATTTCTGATAAAGCTGCCTTTGGTGAATATGGCCTATGTTCTAGGAAACTGAGTGTCTGAATAGTGGACCCCAGAGTTAAACATCATATTCACCCAATTGTGAGAGCCCTAAGCCAGGGAATCCCGCCTCCTAAACTTATGCTTGAAGGCAGCAAGTGATACAGATGCTCCATGTGGAGGATCATTGAGAAAGGCAAGGAGAGAAAAGAGCTGGGTTTCTGCCTTGGTTCTTCTTCCAAACGCACTAATCCTTACTCTCTTAGGGGGAATAGGGAAGAGAAAGCATAGAGATCAGCCAGGTGTATTATGCTAGTGGAGTTCTCTCCACAAAGAAGAAAATATTGGGAATGAGAAGGAAACATTGTCTCACCAACATAAAAATGTTCAGAATATCATTTTGTTTAGTGTGGAAGTCTTGTTTTTTGTTTGTTTGTTTTGTTTTTTTTTTTTTTTTAGTAGCCACACTTCCTGCAGTTCCCAGGCTAGGGGTTGAATCACAGTTGCTGCTGAGACCTATGCCACAGCCACAGCAACACCAGATCTGCGCCGCATCTGTGACCTATGCTGCAGCTTGTGGCAACACCAGATTCTTAACCCATTTTGGTCACGGATTGTACCTGCATCCTCAGGGAGACTAGGTCAGGTTCTTAACCTGTTGAGCCTCAATGACAACTCTTAGCGTGTATACATTTTGTGATTATTCTCTGTTCATTGACTTGTACCCACATTTCAAGTAATCAAGTATTTGCACGACTGAACTATGTTTTGTTCATCCTAGTTCTTACCTATAAGGCATTTACATAAATTCAATAATTAACATCTTTATTTCTAGATTCTCTCTCACCCAACAGGAGTGAAAAGCTCCTGTGACATCTTGCCTGTTGTTTCAAAGATAGAGAAATAATATTCAATTTGGAGACAATATTTATTTAATTATTAGGCTATTTCTAGATGTTTCACTCCTTCTGGTCATGTTCTAAATCTAGTTTTCTCAGGACATTATTCAAACAGGTAATTACATGTATTCTATAGTAGAATTGGCAACTTTTTAATCTAAAGGGCCAATTGGTAAATGTTTCTGGCTTTTTGGACCCTATAATCTCTGTTGCAAAAACTAAACTCTGCTTTTGTAGCAAGAAAGAAACGATAGATGTCAGGTAAAAGGGTATGACTATGTACCAATAAAAATTTATTTACAAATAAGTAATTTGGACCATTGGCTATAGTTTGCTGATGCATTATCTAATGGGTTGTTTGAGAATTCAGTGGGATAGTGTGCCTCATATAATGCACTTCACATGGTAGACATTCAATAGATGCTAGTCTCCTATCCTTCTCTTCATTAAAGAAAACTAAGAAATTTTCCATCTAGCAAGCTATCTAGGTATGGACAGATTTAGATATCTATATTCTTTATTTTCCAACATAAAGGTAATCATTATCACATTATCATCATCATCATCATCATTATCTTTAGGGAATTTGGATTCTAATTAAAGTTTCTTACTTAATTACTGTTACCTGAGGCTAATAGTATATCTGGGGGCTCATGATACTAAATTTAAAATATATATGCACAGGAGTTTCCTGGTGGCTGAGCAAGTTAAAAATCTGGTGTTGTCACTGCTGTGGCTTGGGCCACTGCTGTGGTGCTAGTTCAATCCCTGGCCCCAAAACTTCTGTATGCCCCGGGCAAAGCCAATAGATTAAACAAACAAACAAAAACAAACATGTGTACAATGCAATATATTTGCTTTTATTGAGCAGATCCTAAACTATTTAATTAAGTTCTTATCTATGACATAAAAACTAGTGCAATATTTGGTAGTCTTCCCAAGTTTTTTATGGCTAAAATGAATTTTGACTAAAATTAATTCTGCCTTCCTTTTTTTCTTTCTCCTCTTCTAAATTCTCTCATTTTAATTCTCTTCTTTTACAAATAATGGGATAGATTTCTATACAAAACTTGTTACAGAGAATTTGACCAAAGTCTTGGTGTATTAAAAATGTTCATTTATATGTGTATGATTTCTGCCCAGTGCAAAATAAATAACATTATCTTTTCTGTTTTAAGCTTTGCATTTATGTTGTGCTTCCTGTGTAGGACTTCGCATCTTAAAATAATTGTTCTCAACTCTTCCTGCACATTTAAATCACCTGGGGAACTTGTAAAACTACCCATGTCAGGGAACTGTCTCCAAATTCTAATTTAATTTGCTTGGAATAGAGCCCTTCCCTGGTATTTTTAAAAAGCTTCCCAGCTGTATCTCTATATTGACAGCCTTAGTTGCTGGATCTGACTTTCTATACTGAAGAAAGGATCACCAAAAGATGATTATATGAGAGATAGTTCCTCTTGACACCAGACACTATGTTACCGAGTTTTGCAGATTGGTTCCCATGGGATTGATTATAAGTGATTTTTAAAAAATTGTTACAAAAGTATGCCAAACAAAAACATGAAAATTGAAAGAAAGTTTCTAAGGCATTCCCATATTTCAGCTGTTTCACCTTCATCTGATAGCCTTTGCAGCTGATGTCAGCATCCATGTTTTGGGTAAGCATGGAAGCTGCAGGAATATTCTGAATATTTGTCCTGAAGACTTACTGTGCCTTCAGTGGTTTCATGTAAACCACTTTAAAAAATACACTGACATATTCTTTTTTTAAAAATTGAGATATATATCAATATTTTACTCTATTCTATATATTAATTTCAAGTGGAACATGATTTAATTCGTATACTTATAAAATCATCACCAGAATAAGTCTAGTTAACATCTATCACCACACACAGTTACAAAATTTATATGATGAGAACTTTTAAAATCTATTCTCTTAGCAACTTTCTAAAATAAAATACGTTATCATTAACTATATTCTCTACACTGTCTATTACATCCCTTGGACTTACTTATTCTATAACTAGAAGTTTGTTTGTTTTATTTATTTTTTGGCTGTGCCTGCAGCATGTGGAAGTTCTGGGGCCAGGTATGGGCAGTGACAACACCAGATCCTTAACCTACTGAACAACTGGGAAACTTCATAAATAGGAGTGTATACATTTTGATCCTTACCTTGAGCTGTTTCACAATTTGCCCCCCTGCCTCTGGCAACCACCAATGTTTTATTTATTTATGAGCTTGGTTATTTTTGTTTTGTTTTGTTTTTAAGATTCCACCTGTAAGCGAGATCATATGATATTTGTCTTTCTCTGACTGATTTCACTTAGCATATTACCCTCTAGATCTATCCATGTTGCTGCAAATGGCAAGATTTTATTTTTTGTTATGGCTGAATAATATTTCACACAAAATATTATTTATATATACCATTATTATATAATTATATATTCATATATAAATAATTTATACTCTGTATCATATATATATAATTTACATGTAATTTATATTATATATCATATATAAATAATTTATACATATAATTTATACATAATTTTATATATATAAATAAATAACCATTATTTTATTATGCATCCATCTACCAATGGACACTTGGGTTACTTCTGTATCTTGGCTATTGTAAATAATGCTTTGATGAACATAAGGGTACATATATCTTTTGAAGTAGTGTTTGGCTTTTTTTTTTTCCTCAGAAAGGTACCCAGAGTGGTATTACTAGATTGTATGGTAGTTCCACTTTTAATTTTTTGAGGATTCTCTATACTGTTTTCTATAGTGGCTGCACCAATTTACATTCCTTCCAAGAGTGCACAGTATTTCCTTTTCTCCACATCCTCTTCAGTATTTGTAATTTTTTGTCTTTTTGAAAATAGCCTTTATAACAGGTGTGAAGCGATATCTCATTGTGATTTTGATTTGCATTTCTCTGATTAATAGTGATGTTGAGCACTTTTCCCATGTATCAGTTAGCCACCTGTATGCCTTCTTTGGAAAAATGTTTATTCAGCTTCCCTGCCAATTTTTAAATTAGATTGTGTTTTTGCTATTGAGTTATATGAGTTCTTACATATTTTGAATACCAGTCCCTTATCAGATACATGATTTGCAAATATTTTATCCCATCAGTAGGTTGCCATTTCATTTTTTGATGGCTTCCTTTGCTATGAAGAAGCTTTTTAATTTAGTGTAATCCCACTAAATTTATTTTTGCTTCTGTTGTCTTTTGTTGTCAAACTCAAAAGATCATTGCAAGACCAATGGTGAATGAGCTTACTGCCTATGTTTTCTTCCAGGAATTTTATGGTTTCAGGTCTTACATTCAAGTCTTTGATCCTTTTTGAGTTAATTTTTGTGTATAGCATAAGATAAAGGTCCAGTTTCATTCTTTTGGATGTAGCTGTCCAGTTTTCCCAACACCATTTATTGAAGAGAGTCTCCTTTCCCTATTACATATTCTTTGCTCGTTTTTTGTAACATATTCTTTAAGTGTGCAAAGAGTGTAATTTGTTTGCACTTTAATTTCTAAAAGCAAATAATTTTTCCCAGCTAGAAATAAGCCTAGGAAACAGGTTAGGCTCCCTGACACAGCATAAATATTAATATTTATTAGCATTCAATGTTAATATTGCTTTTAATTGCTGTTATATACATGGATTTCTAAATGCTGTGAAATTCAGGAATTGGATCACATTCAAGGAGAGAAGGTGGAAAGAGTACAAAGAATAGTAACTGAGGCCAGAGCAGTTTCAGGAGTAATTCAGTTTGTAGCAGGACGACTCTTGTTTTAGTCAGACTCCCCATAACATCAGCTGGAGCTCCTAAAACATGGCAACAGGGTGCCCAAAGATTCCTACCAGGACAGGAAATTAGCTTCACATGATACCCCCTAGCTGAGGCTGCCTGTGTAACAATTTGAACTTTCTCCCCAGGTGTTCAGGTGGATCTTTTAAGAACATTCCTTTATAATGTCTTAGTTCGTGATTTTTATTTGAATTTGCCTTTCAAGTCTGAGTCACGCAGTAGTGAAAGCTTGAGGTTTTTGTAAAAGCAAACTCTTTACCCTCTGTCCCCATGGCAATGCCTAGGAGCTATATGCTTTTGCTGGCCCCTCCACAAGGGCTGGAGAATGGTCAGTGTAGAGGCCACTGTTTTGTTTTTTTGGTTTTTGTGGGGTTTTTTTTGCTATTTCTTGGGCCGCTCCCGAGGCATATGGAGGTTCCCAGGCTGGGGTCAAATTGGAGCTGTAGCTCCTGGCCTACACCAGAGCCACAGCAACGCAGGATCCGAGCCGCGTCTGCAACCTACACCACAGCTCACAGCAACGCCGGATCGTTAACCCACTGAGCAAGGGCAGGACCGAACCCTCAACCTCATGGTTCCTAGTCGGATTTGTTAACCACTGCGCCACGACGGGAACTCCCACTGTTTTGTTTTTAAAACTAGGCACCTGGGCTAATTTCACAGCCTGTATTCTAGTTGGGAAGAGGGAAGGATTTTTGCACTGTCTTCTGATAACTCCCCTAGCACTGGACACTGAATTGAGCCAAACCCACACTAGATTCTCCCAGGAAGTTTGGGCTCTAGGAGAGTTCTTCTGACAATTCTGACAGCTGTCAGGAACTAAACTGCAGCTAAATGTGGGGATCTGAAATGTGCTACCATTTCATTCGGAAGAAACTGTAGTAGGTAGGAATCAAAGATAAAATGTTAAGCAGGTGCTTAACTTCTGGCTTATTCCTCTGGACTCTTTTATTCCTTATCCAATAACTAATGTAGAAAACCAAGATAGGCTGCCTTTGAATCCCACTCCGTTGTCAGTTGTGTTATCTTGGACTTATTTACTTTCCTCTTTTGAACCTCAGTTTCCTCATCCAAACATGGGAGTAACAATGTACCTTATGTCATTGGAATGGTAGGAAGTTTAAATGAGATAATATTTGTAAAGCACTTAACACCCTACCTACCCCATAGTAAATGCCCAATTTATGATTATTAAAAGAAGGACAAAGGAAAACTTTTCCTATGTTTTCTAACACTCAAACAAATGATTGCTTCATTCTCTATTGTTCATGTGAATGCTTTCTCTCCAAAAACAAATCATAATAATTCGTTGACAAAGGATTTTTGCTTTCGCTCTTATTTTTAAAAATCTTCTTGAGATTTTTAATACAAGTACAAGAGAAAATGCTGTGTAAAATGGAAGACTACATTGATTTCAAATGTAGCAATCTAAAATTTCTAAGACTTACCCTCCTACACTGTTGGTGGGAATGTAAATTGTTGCAACCACTATGGAGAACATTATGGAGTTTCCTTAAAATAACTAAAAATTACCATATGTTACTATGATTGAGAAATCTCACTCCTGGGCATATATCTGGAGAAAATTCTAATTTGAAAAGGTACATGCCTCCCAGTGTTCATTGAAGCACTATTTATAATAGCCGAGATATGGAAGCAAGTTAAATGTCCATCAACAGAGGAATAGATAAAGAAGACATGGTACATATATACAATGAAATATTACCCAGCCATAAAAAAGAATGAAATAATGCCATTTGCAGCAACACTGATGGACCCAGAGATTACCATGCAAAATGAAGCAAGCCAATAGTTTGTTATTACAAAATATTGAGTGTAGTTCATTGTGCCATATGGTAGGTCCTTGTTGGTTATCTATCTTTGTATATAGTAGTGTGTATATGTTAATTCCAACCTCCAAATTATCTGTGTATGGATATGACATCACTTGGGTATGGTGTCTAAAAGAAATGATTCAAATGAACTTATTTGCAAAACAGAAACAGACTCGCAGACAGAAAACAAACTTATGGTTACCAAAGGGGAAAAGGAAGGAGAGATAATTTGGAGGTTGGAATTAACATATACACACAACTATATATAAAAATAGATAACCAACAAGGACCTACCATATAGCACAATGAACTACACTCAATATTTTGTAATAGCCTATAAGGGAATAGAATCCGAAAAAGAATGTATGCATATATGTGTATGACAAATATATATATATACATATATATATTTGTAATATATGTGTGTTAACTGCATAACTGTGTTGTACCCCTGAAAGAAGCATGACATTGTAAATCAACTATACTTTAATAAAGAATAAAAATTAAAAAATAATATTTATGAGTCTTTGTAGAATAGACTTTTAAAACTTTGATATCAGCAAAAGATATCCTATTTCCATTTTGTTTTTTGTCTTGCTTTGTACAGAAAGATTATTAATAATTTATAGACATGACATTAAACAACCTTGACTCATAAAGTGAGAAAATTCTTTCTTAATTACCTTCTGTTCTTTCTGATTATGTCAAGGAAATGTGTCTCAGTTCCAAGTTAATAAGACTTTATTACCTTAGTAATCTTTGTTCACAGAGAGGACAGAGGTCAGACTGCAGTTTTAGCAGGCCGTAGTATTTAGTGAGAAAGAAATAATATTGTATTGCTTCCATTGTGTAAATTTTTATGTTTTATTTCTATTTTTGCTAAATTAAACTGGTTAGTAAGGAGTTCCTGTCATGGCTCAGCGGAAACGAACCTGACTAGTACCCAAGAGGATTTGGGTTCAATCCCTGGCCTTACTCAGATCAGTGGGCTAAGGATTTGGCATTGTCATGAGCTAAGGTGTAATCACAGATGCAGCCTGGATCTGGCATTGCTGTGGCTGTGGTGAGGGCTGGCACCTGCAGCTCTGATTCAGCCCTAGCCTGGGAACTTCCATATGCCATATGTGCAGCCCTAAAAAGATAAATAATTAAATAAATAAATTGGTAAAATACCATTTACAAAATTAGTTGAATAAAAAATAAGCCATTTAAAGAAAAAGTATTTACTAAATAATAGCCCATTGGCACCCATAATGAAAAAAAGCGTGACTGTGGCAATAAATAGCTCCAAGTTGGGAAAAGACCAGACTAGGTGACCTAGCACTTTTCCTTGAGACTTCATGGACTCTGCAGGGCAAACTGAGAACCTGACTCCCGCCCTTGGTGCTGGGAGGAGCTCATCCACAGGGCAATGACTCAAGGGACCATATTGGAATGAATATGCTTCCCCTACCTCCCCCTCTGCCTGCCTTTTCCTTGTGGGCTGCAAAAAACAGGAAAGGAGCTGGAGAAGAAAAGGAGACTGGAGTAGGAATAAGAGGAATATTCATTCTCAGATCATCTGGACATGGCATATGTTTCCTCGGGGGTGGGGGGGGGAGATTCTCTTGTGAAAAAGAAAGACAGCCATAGCCTGAACAAGTCTCATAACATTTTAATCCAGCAATGAAAATAGCTTAGTAGCTGAAGATACTGGTTTATTCATGGCCATGCTTATTATTTTTTTTTTTCCCCTCCCTGACTTAAGCAGGCTACACTCCAGTATGCACAGGAGAAGATAGTCTCCACGTTATGGCTTACTTTGCATTCTCTCTTTCTCTTTCTTTTGCTGCTCTAGACTCTTTTGAGATGATTTCCCATTACCTGAAAAATATTTGCCTGAGAATATAAAATAATTTCTTCACGGAGTTTAATAAAACATTTGATAGGCAAAAGAATATGAAGACATTACTTAGAGCATTTTAGTCTGATACAAATTATTCTTGGATGTCTACTATTGTATAGAGTTTTTATAACAAAAGATAGCTGAAATTTGATTTTTTTTTTACGTTTTAAAATAAACCCCAACAATGTTCATTGACTGAACAGGCTTGTGATTCCCATTTAATTCTTATTATTCATTAAAAAATTATCTTTATCAAGGCTAAGATTTTACATATGCTGACTGGACTGTGGGTATTGTTTAGTTAACAGGAACTAAAATACAGATTATTGGAAATAGAAAGTGTCTCAGAGATGATCCAGTTTATACCATGCTTTTTATGAGTAGGTAACCAGAGAGATTAAATGAATTTGCCTGGAGTTGCACCACTAGTCACTTCATAGAGTTAGAGATGAGACCCAAAATGACTCAGGCTTCCCAGGTGAGGGCTGTACAATATTGTTCATCTACCAAGACATACAGGATCAGTAACATTTATTTTAATTTCCTATAATGCATCAATTTTGACAATCTTCTCTGTTGTTTTACAAAAAGAGATAATTCTTTCACATTAATCATACAAAGCGATCTGTTATTCTTTACTCAATGTTTTGTTAAACACTCCATGGTATATCCCCTTTTGAATCCTAAGTGACAACATGTACTTTCTGTAAATAACTTCCTATAACTGAGATCAAACCTGGCATTAAAGCTTTCTCAAGAGTTAAGTCTTTCATTTCCTTTCTTAGGAATTTGAACTTTCGGAAATTGTTATCTCAAGCTGTAGTTAGCCAGGGGATCTATCCATCCTCTCTTCAAAGAATGTCTTTTTTTTCTTATTTGTTCCTTTGATAAATAATGTTGAAGCATTTATTGTTGACAGGAGGAGAGAAAAACAGTTATCATCTAGGTATAAAATAAAATATTTTGAGACATATCAAATAGAGTTTTAATCTGAGGGGTGATTTTCCATAGAGATATGAACATCATTTTCAAAGATAATTTGTCTGCAGATAGTTGAGTAAGATCACTTTTATATTATATATTACAATATATAATTTATTTATATACACATACACATACATACACACATATTAATATCACATTATGTAGTAACTCTAAATTATACTTCTGGACCATAGTTGTAAGGACCATTCCTGGAGTCAATAATCTAAGCTGAGGGTAAATAGTCAATACTCTAAGCAAAACATTTCAGTAGCCTCATTTATACAAGCTGGATGTGATAATTTATCTACCAAAAATCATGTAAGCATCAAATTACCCTCTAAGTTGCTGACAGAAGTTTTGTGGGGAGGAGTTCCTGTCATGGTTCAGTGGAAACAAATCTGGCTAGCATCCATGAGGACACAGGTTTGATCCCTGGCCTTGCTCAGTGGGTTGGGGATTCAGCATTGCTGTGAGCTGTGGTGTAAGTCACAGATGCAGCTCAGATCTGGTGTTGCTGTGGTTGTGGCGTTAAGCAAGCCAGCGTCTACAGCTCAGATTTGACCCCTGGCCTGAGAACCTCCATATACTGCAGTTGAGGCCCTAAAAGGCAGGGAAACAAACAAACAAAAAGGTTTGTGGGGATTTTCTTTCTGTTTCTCTTTTTTAATGAGTAAGAAAAAAATCTGAGGAAAAAAGTAGTATAAAAAATACAGAATTTTAAAAGTCCAAAATTAATTTGAACCTGGTTTTCACATTAAGCAAAACAAGAATTAGTCTCTCTTAAGTGAAAACTCACACATAAAATCAGGTACAGAAGTGAAGAAGAAGAAAAAAAGGCAAGCTTTCTATTAGAGAATAGAAGAAGATTGGTGCCATTGAGATTTTTGGTGCACCCCAAAAAGGAAGAGAGATAAATATCTACTGAACAATATAAACCCTTCTGGTCAACACTCAAAATATGAATGTATATCTCTGAAGAGTCTTAAGTTCCTCTTGTCTTGCCAGTTTTGATGTGATAGGTAGAGATTCTAAGTCTGATCATTATATTTGGCAGTTCCAAAACTTTATGATAAAGCAAATTCTTTCCTTTAAATGCCCTGAAACCATATGCAACATCTTGTAGGAATGTACACTAGTACTTTTTTTTTTCCTCCCCATGGGAAGTTGGCTCACAGAATCTATTTGGGTGTCAAAGGAATGTGTGGTATTACCACAGTTAAGAACCACTAAAGGAGTAATGTACTAGAGTGGGATTTCAAACACCCTGGAGCAGTTGAGGAAAGACTCTGAGTAAGCTTCCTTCTTCCTCTCAAAAAGAGTCCATACTGGAGTTCTCTGGTGGCTCAGCAGGTTAAATATCCAGTGTTGTCACACTTCGGTGCAAGTTTGATTCCTCGCCTGGGGAACTTCTACATGCCGTGGGTATGGCCAAAAAAAAAAAAAAAAAAAAAAAAGTCCAACTAAATGACTCCATTTATAGAAGTGCCAGAAAGTAAGTTACTGTTTGGGATGGGAGGATGGATAGTATATGTTTTGAGGCTCTTTTTTTAAAAAAACTTTAGACTTTACCATTAATGATTTCTTAAGACAAGCCATCCCTGGTATTCTGTCTGAGGGGCTGGTGGTGGGGGGAAAACTTAGTGTTCCTTTTAGTTCTCTCTACTTCATGTATATTTTCAGTACAGCAGTCCTTTCTTAGTCCAACTCTAGTTGTCCTTTCTCAAGATGGATGTCCATGCTCAGCTGTCTGGCTCTGCTTCTGGGGCCACTTGGGAAAGTGCCTTATTCTTTTACTCATTATATAGTTGCTAACTAACTTGCTTCTCCTGCAAGGGTAATTGCAAATGCCACGTAGAGTTGTTCATGAAGCAACTTTCAGTTACCAATGAGAACAAAAAGGGCTACATCAGAGTGAACAATGAAATAATAAAAATAATGGCAATAGTTTCCATTTATTGTACTTCAAGGATGTGCCAGGGATTATGCCTTAAAAACATTACCCACATTCATTCTTGCAAAAATTCTGTAACAGACATTATCCTTCATTTACACAGATTAAAAAATGGATACTGAGCAGAATTGAGCAAAGTGCCCAAGGTTGGAGTTCCCGTGATGGCTCAGCGGAAACGAAACTGACTATCATCCATGAGGACACAGGTTCGATCCCTGGCCTCACGCAGTGGGTTAAGGATCTGGCACTGCCATGAGCTGTGGTTTAGTTTGCAGATGCGGCTTGGATCTGGCGTTGCTTTGGCTGTGGCATAGGCTGGCAGCTACAGCTCCAATTTGACCCCTAGCCTGGGAACCTCCATATGTGGCCCTATAAAGACAAAAAAAAAAAAAAAAAAAAAGAAAGAAAGAAAAAGAAAAAATTGCCCAAGGTTGCATAATTACTAGGCAAGAAGAAAGGAATTTGGAACAAGTAAAGTAGCCCTCCTCAGAGACAGTGCTTGCTTCACTCCAGCTTACTGATTCTATTGATGACATCAAATGCTTGACATGTATTAATTACAATATTGGTTTTCCACCAAGTTTCACTTTGGTTGAAAAATTACTTAAGTTTCATCTTGCATTTCTTCTGTGATGGAATCAAGTTACCAAGGGTATGAAGAAAGGCAGCAAAAGCTGGGGTAATCCACCACCCCGAGAGATGTGAAGAGAGATAATTTTGTTAGTATTATTGATAGACACCAAGACGAAGCCATGTTAAAAGCTAATTTTTTTCCACTGTGTAGAAATTTGGTTTATTTTTATAATTAATTGAATAATTATATCTTATATGAATAATCAGAAGTTTATACAATCATACAGAATAAATTAATTTTTTCTAAAATAATTCAGTTGATTTTTTTGCTTATTCAAGTTATTCCCCAAACTTCCAGCTCCCTATCTTCTCATAATTTTAATTCTCACTAGTAGCCCCAGAATAAGTAGTGATGAGACAGTTACTATATGCTACCTTTTCATAGCATTGATAAAAATTTGGTCTTGCCTTGATAAAAACTAATTCTTTGAGGAGCATAATTGCTGTATTTTTCTGCTAAGATTTATCCAATATCATTTTAGAATTTATTATATATGTGCCATTTCCATATCTACTCTGCCCATTACATGTTATTCAAAGAAAAGTGCTATTTGGTGTTGGTGGGAAGGAGAGTAGCACATGTCACGAGAACAGCAAGCCATAAGGTTTCTGACCTCATGTTTTAGTCACATAATACTGTAATCAACCTATTCTTTCATCTTTATGTTTGCAAAGATTAAATAGTGTGATATTCCTTTTTTCTAATAAAGCCATTTGAACTATCAAGTATTTTTATAGACTAAAAGTGTTTGCTATTAAAAGTTCAAATTGGGTGATATTGATCCTCTTGGACTATTTAAGGAGGGGCCAATCTATTTTTATTGCCTCCTGAAAGACCCTCCCTTTATATAACCAGAGCCATAAATCTGTCAAAATGTCTAGTTCACGTGACACTCAGCAAAGGCCATTAAGTCTTGGCATTGCCAATAAGCTCCGTGACTCAGCACCTCCTGAGCTACGCTCAGCAGAAGTGTCTACTGTATCTTCACACAAGCTTGACAAGACAGGGCCTTGAAGCTCTTTGCAAATTGTTTGGAACAAAATACACACTTTCATGCTTTAAAAAAATTTTAAACTGCATGTTATATATTATTTTATATGTATATGTATACATAAAGTCAAAACAAGCCATTTTTTTTTCTTTTCCTGGTACTATCATTCTTTTTCCTGCTTTATTTTTATCTCCTTTTGAGTTCAAAATTTCAAACAGACTTATTAACTGTTTACATATATCCCTCCCCTTAGTTACATTGGGCTATCCAGTGTTTGGTTTATAATATTTAAAAATTACAAGGGTGGAGAGCACTGGCAAAGATAGTTCTTTTTAACCCTAATGTTTTTTCCTGCTGGAATGAGACTTAATTTAGACATACTTTTTCCTGGTGTGTTCTTCCTGAGTTTATATAAAAGAACTTGTGAAAATTAATTCACAAGAGATGGTCTAAGAATTTACCTAATCTCTTCAACAGAAATCACTGAAGGTAAAAAGTTTAAATTTCCCTAATTTAAGAGGATATTTTCTTCCCACAGCAATAAAATAGTCAATATATTTGGAGGTCAGGATTAAGTTTAAATCAAGTGTTATGCTTGCTGTTTGTTATATCTGTTTTTAGTAGGAAGATTATATTCTATAGTCCATTTTTTTGATTTCTACCTAGCAGTTTCCCCATAATTTTGAAAAGAAGTTTTACAGAATTTCCAGATTTACAGAAATTGTAGCTATATTTTTATTTTCATTATTCATCAAGGGACATCATTAGGGACAATTAACAATTGTCCCTAATTGGGCTAATCATTTAGCATTATTATCCTTTCATCATAGCTGTTTCAATAAGTTCTACTTCTGAAAGAAATTATATAAGAATAAATGGAATTATAGATTTGATTAAAGCACTAAAACAAATTTCTCTCTGAAACATTCTCTCTTAAGTAATACCATGTGTCCACTATGCTGCATCATGTATTAGTATAACTTTATAAAATACACACATGGATTTTTTTTGCAGATTTATTGACATATAATTGACCTCAATTTATTGAGGTATAATTTATTGAGGTATACAATAAATTCACATGTTTAAAATATACAATTTTAATAAGTATAAACTAGGTTTGCATCAGTGAAACTGTGTGATTATATTAGCTGTATTGATAGTTACATTTAAATCAGAGTAAATTCTTTTTTCCTTTTTCAGCTGCACCTGTGGCATACGGAAGCTCCAGGTCAGTGATCAAATCTGAGCCACAGCTGTGGCAACACCAGTGCAAGGCTGGGGAGCAAACCCACTCTCTATCAGAGACAATGCCGGATCCTTAACCCACTGTGCCACAGCTCCCTCAGAGTAAATTTTTAAAAGAGAATTTAAAAAAATGAAATAACAATTTAGGTGGTTAACTTCCAGTTTACTTCATTTTCTTTACCCAGTGAAAGGACTCAAGGTGATGGGTCTTAGATGTGCTAGAATTAACTTCATAGTAACTCTAAAAATATTTTTAATGGATTTTAAAAATGGATCCCAAATGACCCTTATCTTTATCTACTTGTTTTTACATAACATTATCTTCATGTTATTTTATTATTTAATAGGACATCTCTGTAGTCCAAATTTAGCAGGACTATTTTTCCAAACTCTGCGATACATTTATTTGACTCTGCACATCCTTGTAGTTAATATTTATTTGACCTGGTTACCACATACATAAATTCCAAAGCAAAATAAGATGATTTTAAAATTAGCTCTCATTCTAATATGATAAAGTGACTTATGACCCCCAAAATGTACTTTCTTTCATGTTAGTCTGCACCCTAGTTAAACATTTACGAACACACACACACACAGTGTCCTCAGAAACTCTGTACTATTGTCGGACCATTTTTTAGAAGGGTCTCCACATTGTCACTGGTCTGTGTTATGTGATAGCCATCAGATCTCGCCCAGCCAGGGTGAAGCTGTGACCCGGCCTCATGTAAACTTCATGTCCAAAAACACATAATCTCCTCCTGAGTCCCTGTGACACCATCAACAGGGAGAGCAGATTGCAACTCTTCTCACATGTTTCTCAAAGGACTCCTGAAGTGAGTCCTTTTTCTTGGAATTTCAATGCCTGGGTGCCTGGTTTTTCTGAGCTCAGAAAATACATCTGTTTCTAAACTGTAAAAACTTGTTCTCTACGCCAAAAGGATACTGATTTTTAAAACTATCTTGTATTTCTTCTGGAATTAGTTCCTTTGAAAATATCTTTGCTAGTTCAGGTCCCTGACAGCTAGATAAGGTAAGGAAGCTGAGGCAGTTTCTTCAATGTCTACCCCATTGCAGCATCAATATAAACATTTATGCTTATATTTAGGAGGCCTTTCAGAGTCATCATTCCCCAGCAGTGGCAAAGTTCTCAGGAGGTGGCTGGGGACTCACACCTTGTATACCTACATTAAACTAAGTCCTTTGAAGGTAATTTATTTTTACATCTTCATTGAGCTGGCAGAGATCCCACATGTAGCCAATAAATAACAATTATTTCTAAAATGAATCTCTCTCTAGCTGGGAAGAGAGGTTAACCCACTGTGATATGAAAAATGCAGCTCAGCACAATTTTAAAAATTAATTTCTCATTCTAAAATTTATTTGATGTATGTTTGAGTGGAGATTTTTAAAGGTGAGCCGCTATTGTCCAGACTCTTTGATGCTCTTTCTGCATTGTGGGTTTATTGTGGACTTTATTTGGTTGCGGGACAGGAGTTTAGACAGCTTTATACATTCAATGAACATATTACTTCTACTTAAGAATGAATTCTTGCTACAGCATGTGAAGTGCAGAGAAAACTAGTGTTTTGAAAGTTTGTCTTACCTAGCCTTTTAGGTAAAATCCTGTGCAGAAAGATGGAGTGGTTAAAACACTGTTAGAGATTCCTACCATCCTTAAGACTCTGGGAAATTCTAAGAAAAGATAAGAAAAAAAAAAACTAGTTGTATCTTAATAATAAAGAAGAGATGGCTTTTTCTAACTTAATCCTTGTTAAAAATTTTTTAAAATATATTTGTCCATATCTCCACCTCAATAAATGCATTATGCTAATGTACAATTGAATACTACTGAATATTTCTTTTGAAATCTAGACTCTTTTGGTTCTTTGGGTCATGGTGTTTCCATAGTTGTTACCCAAATTCTTATTGAATTCTTAAAACATAATTAATATCCTAGTGGTCAGGGATATAGTAGTATAAAAATACAATCTCATCTGCAAGTTGGGAAATTAAAATGTACACATAGAATATGGCAGTTCAAATACCAGCAAGACTAATTTTTATTGATTATACATTTCCATAGATTATGATATACACTATTATTTTTTGTGACATTAAAAAGAGAAAAGGATGGTCTATTATATTTGCAACATGTCACTGATTGAGATGCATCCTGATTTTAGAGATGTTAAAATGTGAACAATGTGTGCATCTCAGAATAATAATACAGGAAATTTCTTTATTTTTTATTTTTTTGCTTTTTAGAGCCACACCCTCAGCAAATGGAGGTTCTTAGGCTAGGGGCCCAGTCGGAGCTGTAGCCACCTATGCCACAGCCACAGCAATGCAGGATCCAAGCCACATCTGCAACCTATACCACAGTTCAGGGCAATGTTGGATCCTTGACCCAGAGGTCGATCCTTGACCCTGATGGATACTAGTCGGGCTCATTACCACTGAGTCACAACAGGAACTTCCTACACTGCATATTTGACTTAAGAGAGTGATAAATTCTGATCAGTACTGGTTGGCAGCAGAGATGGTAAATGCACAGTGGCCATATGAGGACTGGTAGGTAGGAGTTCACTGGGAAAAATGAACAAGGTATGAAATAGAGAGAGGAGAGAGTGGAAGATGTGATACTTCAGAAGGAAGAGAAGAGCATAATGGTAGGGTTGTTTACTTTAGATGTAGAAACAGAAACATCTATTAGATTACACATGTGTGAGACCTAGGACATATCCCAAAATTTGCTTTTTAAAATAAACCTCTAGTATGTATTTTCTGGAGTTCACGGAAGCAAAACAAAATTTAGATTTTAGAACCATTGGAGACCTTAAGATATCAGAGACTAATAAGTTCATCCTTAGGATATACTTTTATATCTGAGAAAACAGAGCCCTGTGAAGAAACATAGCTAAGGTTACACAGGTAGTAAGTCATGAAGTGGAATAATGGCTCAGGTCTCCCACCTTGTAGAGCAGGGACCCTGGTCCAGCACCAAGGCTCTGGTGAATGGACCCATGCAGGGCACCTTCCACATCCACATCTTGAGATAGAAAGCCAGGCATCCTCATTCCCAGAAATGTTTATCAGGGTCTTCTGACTTATTTCTAGTTAAATACTATGGGTTTTTTGTGTTGTTTTTTTGTTTGTTTGTTTGTAGCTTTTAGATGAATACAATTTTTTTAATTTTTAAAATTTGTTTTCATTTTTAAAGTTTTATTGAAGTATAGTTGATTTACAATGTTGTGATAATTTTCAGATTCTTTTCCACATAGACAGAATATTGGGTAGTTTTCCCTGTGCCATACGGCAGTTCCCTGTTGGCCAGTCATTCCACATACTACAGTGTGCACATGGCCAATCGAAAACCCCCAGTCCATCTCTCTGGACTACTCCCCTAACCCGCACCATTCCCCTTTGGTAACCATAAGTTTGTTTTCAAAATCCATGAGTCTGTTTCTGTTCTGCAAATAAGTTCATTTTCATTCTTTTTTTTTTTTTTAGATTCCACATATAAGTGATATCATATGATGTTTGTCTTTCATTATCTGACTAATTTTATTTAGTATGATAATGTCTAGGTCCATTCATATTGCTGCAAATGGCATTATTTCATTTTTTTATGGCTGGGTCATATTCTATTGTATATACTACCACATCTTCTTTATCCATTCCTCTGTCAATGGACATTTAGATTGCTTCCACTTCTTGGCTATTGTAAATAGTGCTGCAATAAACTCTGGGGTGCATCTATAAACCCTATGTTTTAAGACACCTAGTGATTAGATGCTACCATTTGCTAAAATATTTCTAGTGGAAAATGCTAGAGGCAACAATCATTCAATGAACCGGGCAGCATGAAAAATTATTGAAAAAAAGAATATAGACATTGGTGACCTTCACTGGCATGTAAAGTGCTTGAATAAATGCAAAATGTTTTCAACAGTGCCTAGGAGCTAATGTATATTAGTTATTATTATACCTCTCTGATCAGAGAGTAATGACCTTGTATGCTTTAGAATGGGGATGAGTGTTAGACAAGATAAGCTATATATATGTATAATATTTAAATATCTGAAGAACAAAAAGATATATGTAATGTATGAATAAAATATAAAATTTAAATATAAGTAGTTATATAAGTATCATTAATATTTACCCTTAAAAAATTCTGGACAATTCTGGATTATGCAGGAAGTGAGTTTTGTTCACAGCAGAAAAAAAAAGGAAAGCAAAAAGATATGCTGTGTTCTGCTTTCACTGGTTCAACTTTAATCTTTTAATCTGTTTATAAAACACAGATCACTTTTTTTGGGATAGGAGGCTAGAAATAGAGTTTCTGAAAGGGCATACTTCGTCAGTGGCCTGAATATGATCTAAAATATAAAACTCTAAAGGAATGTTTATGATTAAAATTTTGTTTACACCAAGTATTCAATACAGCTGTACTCATTAAATCCAAGTGGGGCACTGGGAAGGCTTAGGACATCTAGAATTATTGGGAATGGGCAATACAAGATAATTTAAACATTTGGGTTTTTCCATGATAATAAATATTCTGTACATTTACACATTCAAATACTCACCCTATCCATTGCTAAGTCCTTCACCAAAAATACTTGAGACCTTTTTTAAAAGAAAGCAAATATAAATAAATAGTTCTAGCACATCACTGAACCCCTGTAGTTACTGAAAATTCTCCATCAATGCCTGTGTATTATCATGGTTTAGCTGGACTTTGGTTCATCCATTTCAGATTGGGCAGGTTTTACAGAGATGAGAACCCAGAAGGAGCCCTACATCTAGGGTTACATCAAAAAAGAGAAAACCATTCAGATATCCAGGGCCTAAACCAAAAAAGTAAATTTATATGTATATGTGATAAAGATTGTATAAAAAGAAATAATTCTTATCCTAGTGGAATTTTAGTAAGTCTTCTATATATGTTTACATGTATAATTAAACCAGTAATAATTGTTATTAATAATAATTATCTTAGTTCTGTTCATTGAATTTTTACTGCAGCCAGGAGCAGCACTGATGCTTTAATGCATTATTGAATTGTTACAACAGCTCTGTTTGGCAGCTATATTTATTCCCATTTACAGATGAAGAAAATTTAAGTACAGGGAAGTACAGTTGTTTCAATGAGGTCACCCAGCGATTTGTAACAGAGTCGAGCTTGAAGTTGATCTTTATGCTTATACATGGCATAGAAATGTGTCAAGTATCCTAATAGAAATATGAGCAAAATGCTGTAGGAACAAGAAAGCCAATTACTTTCCCTATGGGAGTGAATGGATGGGTCAAAGAAAATTTCATAAAGGGGATGTTGGAATCGGTGTTTTGAGATTAATGGGAGCTCACCAGGGGACAACCAAAGAAATGTTTTTCTGGGGAAAGGGAATTGTCTTGTTAAGGCTGGGGGCCCTAGAGGGATGTTGGAGGAATAATAAAGAATCCTGTGTGCAGAGATTATAGAGGGCTTGGTGCAAATGAGGTTAGAAGATGGAAGAATGATGCAGACAGAAGATCCCAGAGATGGTGCTGAGGAGTTGGGCTTTATCCTGTGTACAAAAGAGAATGCATTTGCCACATGCTTGTAGGAATGATAACCTCAGGAGTCTTGTGTACAGACCACCTGGAGCAGTAAGTTAAAGACACAGGATGGTGGAAGAGGCACTTTATTCATGAGTCATTTCAACTGGGTAAATCTTTTTTAAAAAATGATTTTTATTTTTCCCATTATAGTTGGTTTACGGTATTCTGTCAATTTCTACTGTACAGCAAAGTGACCCATCTCACACACACACACACACACACACACACACACACACACACACATATACATTCTTTTTCTCACATTATCCTTCACCATGTTCCATCAGAAGTGACTAGATGTAATTCCCTGTGCTATACAGCAAGATCTCATTGCTTATCCAGTCCAAATGCAATAGTTTGCATCTATTAACCCCAGACTCCCAGTCCATCCCACACCCTCCCCCTCCCCCTTGGCAACCACAAGTCTATTCTCCAAATCTATGAGTTTCTTTCCTGTGGAAAGATTCATTTGTGCTGTATATTAGATTCCTCAACTGGGTAAATCTTGGTGACTGAGTGGACATGGAGACTGAGGAAAAGAAAGTTAAGAATATCATGGAGTTCCTTTTTTGCCTAGTGGTTAAGGATTCGTTATTGTCAACTGCTGTGGTTTGGGTTCAATCCCTGGCCCAGGAACTTTTGCATGCAAAAAAAAAAAAAAAAAAAAAAAGACAATCCTAAGGGCATATCATAGTGTTTACTGTGTCATTATGAAATACTAGGCCATGACTTGATAAGCACCATAGGTTTACTTCTTAGATTCTTGCCAGTAGTATAAATAGGTTTATCTTTGGATCAATCAGTTTTCCCCTATGAATTATAGTATATCTTCTTGTTGCCATATGATAAACTTTCTAAACCTGCCTGTCCTTTTTAAGTCTATATATTTAATTAGGCAATTAGATTAATTAATGAGGCATTAGCATGTAAGATATTTTTAATAAAGTAGTTTTATTAATAAGCAGCCACTTTTTGTTCCTTAATTTTTACCTCACTGTGTGAAAAGCATGGCTAAATAAATATACATTTTCTCAATGGACCCCAACTTCCTGCAACAGTCCCCAAATTTCTCTGGGACAGGATGTCTGTGGCTTCACCACCTTGGCCGCTGAACAGACAGCTCTCTGCATTCTCACCTCCCTGGTTCCCACGCTCACCCCCGCCACTGAACTACTGTCTCTCCTGCCCTGATAGTGCTATTGCTCCTCTCAGCTCCCAAACTGGAATAACTGTTGGGGCAACAGGAGCTTGGTTTGGGATAAGCAGTAGAGATAAGATCAAAGTTCCAACACAAACAGAGTAAGATATAGCCTGCCCTTTGAGACCCTCTCTGACTACACACCAACCTTGTGTTTATAAAGCCTTCAGTGCCTCACAAGGGAGATATGGGGAGAGAAAAATTAGATGAGATGTTCAAATTTCTCCGTATTTTAGGTTTTAGACATCAGTTATATATCTTAGAATCCTCTTTTTTTTTTTTTTCCCCCTGTTCATAGCATTGCCCTCTAAATTAGATTTTGTTGAAACCAAGCTGAAGTAGTTTCTTTGCTCAATAAGGAAATGGTCAACTGATTTTTTCTTTTTTGACCATGCCACCAACTTATGGAACTTCCCAGGCCAGGGATGGAAGCTGAGTCCCAAGAGCAACCTGAACTGCAATAATGACAACACCAGGTTCTTAATCTACTGAGCCACAGGGGAACTCCTCAACTGAATTTTTAAAACAGGTAGTAGATAACCTAATACTTTAAAGTGTCTACTTTAGAAAAGAGGAATAATCAGAACCATAGATAGGCTTGAGATTTTTGTAGCTCCGCCATCCCATTTTGAGGTCAAAGACCAAATTATAAAAAATCATTTATTCTTTATTAATATTCCCCTCAACTGAATTCTTAGAGCTGCTAACCCTTTTGCTGAATTTTGTGACCTGAGTTTTCTTCCCCAGGATATAGTAATAAGTGAATGTATTAATGTAAAGAAGAGTTTCTTATAACAGAATTGCTCATCTAAATCTTTTTGCTGGTCTAATTTTACTAAAACAAATATATATTGATGCAAATGTATTAGTCACACATACTTTCAACATTAACCACATAATTAGGAAACTGAGTGATTTTTTTTTTTCATGACAACTGGTGTCTTAGGAGGGCCCAGGTTTAACATGGAGTGAGCCAATGTAATTCTATTATATACTGAACAAATTTATGCATTCATATTATTAGGAAAATAGGTATCTTGGAACTTATGAACAATGTAATTCAAAATGTTTTGTTTGTTTATGTTGAAGAAAAGAACTTTGCTAAAATTCCCAGGAAGTTTGGATTCTTTGGCTTTAATATTTATGTCAAAATTCTTCTGAGGAGCCCTTACATGAATCCTCAGAGTTCTAAGAAATTGTTCAATATTCCGAGTGACTTTGAAAAAGCACAACACACACAAATAATGAATTGCCCATGAAAATCATGAAACCATAGGAGAAAAAGGAGGCTCTGGGAACTTTCAGCCTGCCATCTCAGGGGACAACAGATTTTTCCCAAGAGCATGACACATCTTTGTAAAGTTTTCATGGCTCCTCTCTTCTGCTTGTCACAGGAGCCCTTGGTTAAAAAAAAAAAAAAAAAAAAAGAAAAGAAAAGAAAAAAAGTGGTTAAAACCCCCTGGTCCAGGACCTCCCATTGCCTTAAATAATCAATCTTATTTTAACCATTAGCTTAGCACCAGTTAAACAACAAATGCTATATTAGTCCCTGGAGGGATCCAGGCTAATTTTTACATATAGAAAGTTGTAACCACAAATGCAACATTTCTTTCCCTGTGTGAGTTTTGCTGTAACATTATTCATTAACTCCCAGACTATGGGATTTCTTTGCTTCTAATATGCTCAAGGCAGTAGAGCTGTTTGTGTAAACCAGGAACTCCATGGTCCTGACTCACCATCCTCTTCCTGGGTTAATCTGGTCTCCTCATGGTGCCACGAGATGCTCGGCCACACTCACCATGAATCAGAAAGGCTAAAAAGGGTTGAGGGGAAAAAATAGATTAATAGTCATAGTTTATTCCTGAAATGTGTTCTTATTAGTTTGATCCTGTTAAATGTTAAATTAAGCAGGCATATTTAGCGACTAAATTCCTGTTTCTTTTTTCTTTTCTTTTTTCTTTTCTTTTCTTTTCTTTTCTTTTCTTTTCTTTTCTTTTCTTTTCTTTTCTTTTCTTTTCTTTTCTTTTCTATCTCATAGGAATAGCTTTCCTTGGACAACACTTTGGGAGATGTTATTGAGAGAAGAAATCAAGAACAGTTTCATTGTTACACGGTTGTTAAATTGATAGTCTTCCCTATACATAAAGTGCCCGTGGACTAGTCTTACTTCTAGTCTTCATTGCAGTGGATCAGGGCCTTCACTGCTTTACTAGAAAAATGTGGTCTTTTTTTTTTTTTTTTTTTTTTTTTTGCTATTTCTTGGGCCGCTCCTGCGGCATATGGAGGTTCAGCCACCAGCCTACGCCAGAGCCACAACAACGCAGGATCCGAGCAGCGTCTGCAACCTATACCACAGCTCACAGCAACGCCGGATCGTTAACCCACTGAGCAAGGGCAGGGACCGAACCCGCAACCTCATGGTTCCTAGTCGGATTCGTTAACCACTGCGCCACGACGGGAACTCCCAAAATGTGGTCTTTTAAGATAAAGAGTTCAACTAGTGTAAAATTTCCTTAAAGAAACTAAATGAACTTTTATTGAACCCCTGCCATGTACAAGGTGCTGGAAATCAGGCAAAAGATAAAAATAAGACAGTTTTGGTCTTCACAGACTAACGTTTTGTGGAGGAGTTCACAGAGTAGTGTAGCTTAGGTACATAATATAATTTACAGAAATTACTTTGGTGAACTGTACTGCACTGTGATTTCTTTTTTTTTTTTTTTTTTTATTATTTTCCCACTGTACAGCAAGGGGGTCAGGTCATCCTTAGGTGTATACATTGCAGTTACAGTTTTTTCCCCCACCCTTTCTTCTGTTGCGACATGAGTATCTAGACATAGTTCTCAATGCTATTCAGCAGGATCTCCTTATAAATCTATTCTAGGTTGCACTGTGATTTCTGAGAGAAGGGAGAAAACTGACTGGAGGAAGGCTTCACAAAAGAAGCCTTGGGTCAAAGTCTTAAAGACTAGGTAGCATGTGTATAATGCTTGTCCTACCCTCCCCCCCGCTCCAACACACACACCAGAAAAAAAAAAAAACACAAAGCAGGAGCCAGGACGGGAGGGGTGACAAGACATAACTGGTTCAGGATCAGTGAGTAAGCTTTGGTGGCCGGAGTGAAGACAGAAGAGTAGTGGGAAGATAAGCAAGCGGGTTAAACTGTGACTGACCTCCAAGGACACACGAAGGAATTCAGCTTTTTCTACAAAACAGTGTGTCCAAAGTAGAGTGGAAAAGGAGTATTAGGGTCCTGTTTACAACTTACTTTTTATATCTTTTTAAAATGTTTATTTATTTATTTATTTATTTATTTTTGGTCTTTTTGCCATTTCTTGGGCCACTCCTGCAGCATATGCGAGGTTCCCAGGCTAGGGGTCTAATCGGAGCTGTAGCCGCCGGCCTACGCCAGAGCCACAGCAATGCAGGATCGGAGCCATGTCTACGACCTACACCACAGCTCACGGCAATGCTGGATCCTTAACCCACTGAGCAAGGGCAGGGATCGAACCCGAAACCTCATGGTTCCTAGTCGGATTCGTTAACCACTACACCACGACGGGAACTCCCTAAAATGTTTATTTTTAATGTGTTTTTTCCTGCAATTTACCTGTTAGTGGAACAGAAAATAGATATTTTATGTAGATTAATATACATCCATAATGAACCTTTCTCCTAAACAACACAGTTAAAAAGCATGAGGACGACTGGTACAAATGACATCGCCAATCTCAAGTCAAGGATGGAACAGGCAACTTCTGAATTAGATAATGAAGATGATTAGATTTGAGAGCATGTTGGAGGTGATCTAATAGGATCCGGCCTTTCTACTGATGAACTAGAGTCCAGTGACTAGCAATCATTGGCCAAGACTTACATAGAGTGTTGGTGTAAGACCTGTGTCTAGATAATCTGTCTACATTTTTATCTTGAAGCCCACGTGTTTTTTTCTTGACTGAGGACATTCTTGCCTGTTAACAATATTCTATCAGCAAATTGAATATAAATCCTGTGTTCATGGTACCAATGGATAAAACCCAAATAATGTTTACCAAAGTGTGATGAACAGAAGATATGTAAAAGTGGACCTTAATGACAGGAAGTATTTTAGAAAAACAAATCATCATTTTTAAAAGAGCATTTAAAGTGAAAGCTTGTTATCTGGAAAACTGTCACATGGTGTAACTCCTTACTCTCCAAACCGCCAGCCAGAACAGTGCTTTTTTTCTGTGATAAGAGGAAGGAGCTGGGCAGGTGGATAATCTGACTCTCGGGGCCCTTGACAATCCTCAAGTCTTTGACTCTAAACTGAAATTCTCACAATCTTGCCTTGCTTTGGAATTTGCCCCCCTCCATCCTTTTTAAAAGCAATTTGAGGGAAGGAATCACAGCTAGGCATTACAACATGGAATCAGCCTGGAGGTGGAAGGCTTATAAGCCTTTAATTTTCATTGATTACAGTTTCACTATAATTACGTGGGGGTTTTGCTTGTTTGTTTTAATTATTTCCTTAACTGTTTCCGGTAAGTCAATATTTTAAATCAGAAGTTGCAGACTTGTAGTTCATGGGTAGAATTTGACATATGGATCATTTTGTCTTTGTTTTCCCCCCAGAGACATTGTTTTATAATTTTTAAACTTTGGGAAGTAATGTTAAATTTTAAAAATGTGAACAAAAGAATATCTATATATGCTTTACCTCGACTCACCAAAATGGCTCACATTTTGCCCCATTTGCTTTATTATTCCCATTTCTTCCTTCCTTCCTCCGTCCCCCTTTCTTCTTTCTTTCTTTCTCTTTCTTTCTTCCTTTCTTCCTTTCTTTATCCCTACCCCACCTCCACAAACACACATACATCCTACATTTTTTGTGTTTTTCCCAGACAATTGCTAGAAAGAGTAGATTGCAAATATCATTCCTTTTACTCCTTAACACTTCAATATGTATTTTCTAAGAACAATGATAACTCCAGTACAATGACAACTTCCACAACTCCAGCACAATGATCAAATTTAGAAAATATAACATTGATATATTTCTCTTATTTACTACTTTCCATATTTCACTTTCATCCCTTATTCCTGTGACATTTCCTAAAGCAATCCCTCCCAATACACAATCCAGTCTAGGATCACAATTTTTATTTAGTTGCCTTATCTGTTTAGTTTCCTCAATTCTGTACAGTTCCTCAATTTTTCTTTGGGTTTTGCTGGTTTGTTTATTGTGACATTGACAACATATTTGAAGAATTCATGTCGGTTAATTTATAGAATGTTGTTCAGTTTAGGTTTTTCAAGTTTCCTCATAATTGGATTTAGGTTATGCATTTTGGGCTGGAATACGACATAACAGATGTTTTGTCTTTCTCAGGGAGCCATGTCTGGTAGCACAAGATGCCCATCCACCCTCCCCACCCCACCCCCACCTCTTGTGATATTAATTTTAATCACCTGCTCAAGGTTTCATCTGTATTGTTACACTGTTTTTCCTTTGTAATTAACTAATCTGTGGGAGATGCTTTGAGACTATGTAAGCATCCTGTTCCTTATCCAACTCCCTTTCCCACCTTGAGTTAACATCAGTTAATGACTGTTGCCTAAAATGATTTTTTTTCTTATGATAGTTGTAAAGTGATGATTTTCTAATTCCATCATCCCTCCTCTGTATTAGTCAGCATTGTACTGTAAAGAAGTTGACTTTCTTTTCCTCTTTTCTTTTTCCTTCCTCCTTTCCTCTCTTTTTCTTATCAGTATGACCTCATGATTATTTTTTATTTAATTTTGTTTTAACCCCATTATTGTTTTCACTTTTTTAAAAAATTCTTAATTGTCCCAGATCTGTCTCTGTCAAATGGCCTACTTGTGTCCTTTTGATTGATTGATTGATTGATTAGCCCTTCTTTACTTTCTGGCACAAGATGTCTGGATTCATCTTGTACTTTCCTTGCCTCAGCCCCAGAGTCAGCCATTTTTAAAACAAATAAACAAAAACTGGTTTCTTTTGGTGGGGAATGATGTTTAGGAAAACCTGAACACTGACCTGGGCACTGAGATCATTGCTTCTGAGAGGTATTTCTTCCAGGGTCTTTCAGCTGCTTTTGGCTCTTTGTTGTTTGTTTACATAACAAACCACTCCAAAATGTAGTGACTTGAAACAACGATTTTTTGCACTGATTACACTGGCTGGGCTCACCTAGGCAGATCTTGCTTGGACTTTCTCACACACTTGTAGGTTAAACGGTGCCTGGGACTGGCGTTGTGCTTGACTGGAATGGACAGTCAAGAGGGCTCCTGCGCAGACCTGGCAGCTGGCATGGGCTGTCCGCAGCAAGCTCATCTGGGGGTGTCAACTAGAGCACTTCTAAGTGTCCCCTCCTTGTGGCTTGGGCTTCCATAGCACCAGAGCTGGCTCTGAGAAGAGGTATGACAAGGCACACAGGAGGAAGCTGAAACTACAGTCCTCTTACAGGCAAAGTCTGGAGTGGGTACAGTGTTCCTTTCCGCATATTCTATTGGTATAAGTAGACTCAGAAAGCCCAGCTTCAAGCAGGCGGAGAAATAGATACTGCCTCTGTCTGGCAGTCAGGTGTGCATGTACAGGGAGAGACATTGATAGTAGCCATCCTGGAGACAAGCTACTATTTATTTTAGAAATGAAGAGTTTATACTGCTAACTCCAATTTCACCTCACCCCCACAATGATCTCCTTTGTTCCTATCTTCTTTCCTCTCAGTTGTTCAGTTGAATAACACACTCACAATAGTTTCAGGATTCTGTACCTGCACCATGAAAAACAAACCCATTGCCAAGAGACCAAGACTTGTTTGCAGTTCTTATTTTTGTAGACTGAGGGCTTATAATAGAAATCAACAAACTGCTTTTCCATTTTTCAATGTTTGTTCTTAATAATTTTATCTCGGAGTTCCCATCGTGGCTCAGTGGTTAACGAATCCAACTAGGAACCATGAGGTTGTGGGTTCAATCCCCGGCCTTGCTCAGTGGGTTAAGGATCCGGCGTTGCCGTGAGCTGTGGTATAGGTCGTAGATGTGGCTCGGATCTGGCGTTGCTGTGGCTGTGGTGTAGGACGGTGGCTACAGCTCCGATTAGACCGCTAGCCTGGGAACCTCCATATGGCAGGTACAGCCCTAAAAGACAAAAAAATAAATAAATAAATAATTTTATCTCTTTTGTTGCTATCATGAAAAGGATCTATCTTCTAGAATACTGCTAAACTTGTTTTTATTTGCCCACTCATCACTTTTCATTAGATTGGTTGTGAATGCTTTTAGTTGGAAATGCACTATTTCAGAGTCTTCACTACTACCCATTTTTTTAGACTTGTTATTTGGCTATCCCTTAAAGGCACTTGCATTTTTTCAACTCTTGCAAAGAAAATGTCAAATTATTTTATAAAAGAATCCTATGTAAATAGTTTAGGGTTGTTTATAAATTATCCATAGTGCAAATCTCATCCCAACAAAAGTATTTCATAAATTTTATTTTTGTATGGATTTAAAAAAAAAAAAAAAAGCAAGCACATTGACCCCATAATTCATTCATTTTCATCTAAAGCAGACATTTGGCCACTTGGCCATTTGGTGATACACCCAATTTGAGTGGTGGCTAACTAGTTGTAATTTGAGATGATTCTCTCAGTGCAATAATAATTACATATTAACTGTGTATTAAATATGACCTATTATAAAAATATTGCATAAAATGTCTTCACACTGGTTTGCACTTACAAATTCAGTGGCCTTTAAGAAAGTTTATATCAGAATTTCCCACCTGTCTCACCTTTTTTAAAATTGAAGTATAATTGATTTACAATGTTTTAGTTATATATTATATATATATATATTTCATATTCTTTTCCATTATAGGATAAGATACTGAATATAGTTCCCTGTGCTCTATAATAGGATCTTATTGTTTATTTATTTTATATATAGTATTGTGTATCTGTTAATCCCAAATTCCCATTTTATCTCTCCCTTCTCCTTTCCTTTAGGATTTTTCATCATCATAAATTTGTTTTCTATGTCCATGAGTCTCTTTCTGATTTGTAAATAAGCTCATTGTATCATTTTTTTTAGATTTTGAATGTAAGTGATAATCATATGATATTTGCCTTTCTCTGTTAGTATGATAATCTCTAGGTCCATTCATGTTGCTGCAAATGGCATTATTTCATTCTTTTGTATGATTAATATTCCATTGTGTTTCCACAAAACACACCTCTGCTATCCATTCATCTGTCAATCCCACCTGCTTCACTTTTAAGTCATTTAAAAAGTGAGTAAAATCAGCTCTTGAGTACAATATGCAAATATACCTTTGAATATTTTATTAATAAGCAAGGACCTAATTATCATAAACAGTTGTCTAATCGGCTATAAGTTTTGAAGCATTTGTAGAGCGATGTTTTCTAACACCAAACAATCATTCAGTTCTCCAGTACCAGCTGGGTGTTTAACAATTCAGTTCAGTTCTGACACTGTCTTCCGGAGTAAACATCAGATCCTGCAGATTAAAGGCCTCAGTCCCACAAGACTACTCCCCCATTAGATACCAGTTGCACATCTGGATCCACTCAGACTTCCAATTGGTGATAAATTGTGGGTCCTCACAACCCCCACCTCAGATTTGATAATTTTCTAGAATGGCTCACAGAACCCAGGTAAACCCTTCACTTAGGTTTACCAAGTTATTATAAAGGACATAGTTCAGAGCAGCAAAATGGAGGTGTGGCATAGGGCAAGGTGGGGGTAGGGCGTAGAGTTTCCATAGCCTCTCCAGGTGTACCACCCTCTCACATCCTTGGTCTATGTACCAACTGGAAGTTCTCTGAATCTTGTTTAAGAGTTTTTATAGACTGGATCTCCAGCATATCCCTCCATCCCAGAAGCTGAGTGGACGGGCCTAAAAAATTCCAACCCTCTCATCTCTTGGTCAGTGACCAGTCCCATCTTGAATTTATCTAGGGGCCCCAGAATGTAGTCATGTCATTGTAATCTCAGGTATGATTGAAAGGGGCTTGTTATGATAACAAAAGAGGAGTTCCCATTGTGGCTCAGTGGTAATGAACACAACTAGTATCCATGAGGATGTGGGTTCAATCCCTGGCCTAGGTCAGTGGGTTAAGGATCTGGCATTGCCATGAGCTGTGTTGTAGGTCACAGATGCAGCTCAGATCCCCTGTTGCTATGGCTCTGGCGTAGACTGGGGGGCTGCAGCTCTGATTTGACCCCTATCCTTGGAACTTCTATATGTCATGGGTGCAGCCCTAAAAACAAAACAAAATAAAAAGAATAACAAAAGACATCTCTATCACTCAGGAAATTCCAAGTGTTTTAGGAGATCTATGTCAGAGCTGGGGACAAAAAACAAATGTATTTCTTATTATACTACATGTAGATATTTTACATGTAAACTGTAACTTTTCTTCAGGTTTTCCAGAAGGAATGGTGGAGAGAAAAAGCAATGTAAGAAACCAGAATAAGTGAAAAAACTGAAAGGGAGAAAAAGAGGAGAAAGGATGGAGAGACAAAGGAGAAAAAGAGCAAACTGAAGAAAAGCTTTTACAGGCTTCAGACAACTTTTTTTTTTTTTTTTTTCAGACAACTTTTTAAACTTCTTACAACATCACAGATTTAATTTGAAGTTGGGATTGGTATTAATTCTGGATATTAATTATGATAAAAGGTCTGGTCTTTATAATTGTTTTCTCTTTCTTTGAATGATGATGATGATAAATCATACTATTGAAAAATAATATCTTTTTAAAATTTGCTTATTGATAATATAGATATCAGCCCCCATAAATTTGTATGATTATTTTCATAGATATGTAGTTCATTTACTTAAATGGGGTAAAAATCACAGGTAGTCTTGAATACTACCAGAAAACATGACCATGTAAATGTCTTTGAGACTTAATGACTCTGGAACTATTTTAATGCAGGCAATTATTTCAGTAAAGTTAAGCTATTATAATCATTCATTAACCAGTTGTACAATGGTTCAGTATGTTTCCTGTTGAAATATGTGATCACCAGAGTCACGTTACTAGGTTACATAAATAAGTGTGGCAAATTTGCTTAGGGCTGACTTGTCAAGTGTTTAGTTCAATAAAGAAACATTAAAGTATCTAAAATAGCTCCCAGAGGTAAATTCAGGAATACGGGATTAATGAAAATAAAAACAGCTCTTCTCAGTGAAAGAAAACTTGATTAATTGCTCTTCTCAGTCAGAGTCTTTAACGGAAATAAGGGGCAGTGTTTCCTGGGAGAAATGTCATTGGGAAAATTTCTGTAATTATCATAGTAGCAGCAAAACCTTTTATTCTTACTGACTTTCTAAATAGTTTCTAAACAATCTCCTTCATTGCCATATAGTTCTGAGAAAAGACATATAACAATTAATTAAAGAAGTCTGAATTTGTATTGTTCGTTTTTGCACCAGCAGGAAATTAATGAGAAGGATCTGGGAAATAACTTCCTGTAGAATAAACACAAAAATACAAAAATAGCTGTTGTGTATTTGAGTGGCTGTAGGTTGTGTGATGCTGTGCCAAGTCTTTAACACAAACTTTCCTGTCTTCCTCTTCTCCAGACCTTGTGAGCTAGGCAGACCCATAGACTATATGTGTAGATATGGTTTCTCACTTACTGTGGCCATTCTGTTCTATTTGGCTGCAAAGGAATATGTCTAATCATTCATGTTTACAAATTCAGTGATCTTTAACAAAGTCTCTCAAACATACTGTTTTTTTTCTTCAAAGGCCCTTCTTGAAAAGGCTAAATAATCTACATTTTCTCTTCCTCTGTCTTAATATTAACATTTGGCAAACTCCCCTATAGATGTGTCACCATGTAATGTACATAGAAATTCGATGGCCTTCTGATATGTACAGAGAATTGTGGAGAAAAAAAAATCACTTCCTCTGTTCTGGAAAATGTGTGCAGCTTAGACTATATCACTTGATTCATCCCCATTGCCTTTTTGACTGTTTTTATTTTTTATTTATTTTTATTTTTTTTATAATTTTTTTATTTTCCCAATGTACAGCAAGGGGATCAGGTTATCCTTACATGTATACATTACAATTACATTTTTCCCCCACCCTTTCTTCTGTTGCAACATGAGTATCTAGACAAAGTTCTCAATGCTATTCAGCAGAATCTCCTTGTAAATCTATTCTAAGTTGTGTCTGATAAGCCCAAGCTCCCGATCCCTCCCACTCCCTCCCCCTCCCATCAGGCAACCACAAGTCTCTTCTCCAAGTCCATGATTTTCTTTTCTGAGGAGATGTTCATTTGTGCTGGATATTAGATTCCAGTTATAAGTGATATCATATGGTATTTGTCTTTGTCTTTCTGGCTCATTTCACTCAGGATGAGAGTCTCTAGTTCCATCCATGTTGCTGCAAATGGCATTATGTCATTCTTTTTTATGGCTGAGTAGTATTCCATTGTGTATATATACCACATCTTCCTAATCCAATCATCTGTCGATGGACATTTGGGTTGTTTCCATGTCCTGGCTATTGTGAATAGTGCTGCAATGAACATGTGGGTGAACGTGTCTCTTTTAAGTAGAGTTTTGTCCGGATAGATGCCCAAGAGTGGGATTGCGGGGTCATATGGAAGTTCTATGTATAGACTTCTAAGGTATCTCCAAACTGTTCTCCATAGTGGCTGTACCAGTTTACATTCCCACCAGCAGTGCAGGAGGGTTCCCTTTTCTCCACAGCCCCTCCAGCACTTGTTATTTGTGGACTTCTTAATGGTGGCCATTCTGACTGGTGTGAGGTGATATCTCATGGTGGTTTTGATTTGCATTTCTCTTATAATCAGCGATGTTGAGCATTTTTTCATGTGTTTGTTGGCCATCTGTATGTCTTCTTTGGAGAAATGTCTATTCAGGTCTTTTGCCCATTTTTCCATTGATTGATTGGTTTTTTTGCTGTTGAGTTGTATAAGTTGCTTATATATTCTAGAGATTAAGCCCTTGTCGGTTGCATCATTTGAAACTATTTTCTCCCATTCTGTAAGTTGTCTTTTTGTTTTCTTTTGAGTTTCCTTTGCTGTGCTTGACTGTTTTTAAATTTTGATGGCAACTATAGCACCAAATTGATTTTCCACGTGAACTACTTAGCCATGACCATCTATTTTGAACTTATGACTATTGATGGGATGGATTTTTAATTTCTATTTTATGTATTTATTTTTATATTACTTCATGAGTGTATAACATTTATATAATATTTATGTATTATACAACCATATTGCATAAAATGTAGACATGAGCTTTATTTTATATTTTGTTTACATATTTTTACATATGTCATGAACATCTATTTAGCCCATTAAATTTTGTCTTTTTAGATTTTTTCATAACTTTAAAGTCAATTTCTGTAACATTTTATTTCTTTCTATCTATGTCATCTCAATGATTATTAGTTTAATAAATTTGCTAATTTGCCGTTCATGTCCTCGCTGAAGTCACTGACCAAAAAAATTTATACACACACACACACAAACACACACAACTAATTTTGGATAGTACACTGGAATTATACTATTGCAAAACATCACTCAAATTTAGATTTATTCACTAATCAGTCTTTTGTTTGTTTTACTGTGTTTATAATAATATACTTTGCCAGATATCTTGCTAAACCTTCCATTAAAAATGGAAAACGATTTCTTAGTTAATCCTTTATTAAGAATAATACATCTTTACTCTTTAAATTTTCCCCAAAATCATGTTTGTCCAAGAGTTTTGTGTGAGAGACTGGTGTCAAGATCACCAGTCGGAGTTTCCTTCATGGCTCAGAGGAAACGAATCTGACTAGGAACCATGAGGTTGCGGGTTCTATCCCTGGCCTTGCTTGGTGGGTTAAGGAACAGGCATTACCCTGAGCTGTGGTGTAGGTCAAAGACACGGCTTGGATCCTGGCTCGGATACCAAATTGCTGTGGCTGTAGTGGAGGCCAGCAGCTATAGCTCTAATTGGACCCCTAGCCTGGGAACCTCCATGTGCCGCTGGTGTGTCTCTGAAAAGACCAAAAATAAATAAATAAATAAATAATAATAATAATAATTTATCAGTCTATAGGTTATAGCATTTACACTTTTATTTTTTCAAATTTGCAAAAAATAGTAACTTTTCTACCTTTTCTGATGTCAGTATTTCCTCAAAGATCATGGACAATAGTCCAATGGTTTAGCTGGCATTTACTGCTGTGCCTTGAGAGAAATTCATCTGAAAGACCTAAACTCATTCAGAATAAAAAACTGGCTCTCTTACAATTTTCTATCCTAATTTCTGGTTTAACTTCATTGAATAATTAAATGGTTTTTCTTCCTAATATCATAATTATCTCCTTGAAGAGTACAGAAAATGCTGAAACATTTTCACTTTTTCATTTATCAATAAGATGCTCTTCACCCTAATCACCAGACTTATTCTTTATTTTCCTAGGGCTGCACTTACCTCAATTTTTTTTCCAAGTTTATTCCTGATGTTTTTTCAAGACTTGGTTCACTCCTAGCTTTAACCTTTGTTAGAGTGTTCTTAAAGACTTATTTCATACTTTGCATTCATCTTTACCATGTGTTATGATTAAAACTAACACTTATTGAGCATTATATATATATATATATATATATATATATACTCTTATTTGAAATTTACAATATTCTATGAGGCATGTATTGTTAACCCATTTTACAGAAAAGAAATTCAGTATTTTGACAAAGTCAGGCATCTGGTCAGCAGTAGAGCTAGACCAAATTAAGCCATTTTATTTCAGAGCCTGCACTGCATTATGATATAGTGGATCTTCCTTCCATGTTTTCTATAGGCCATACAGAAAGTTCCTTTTGTAACTATATTAATAAATCCCTTCTTCTTAGTCAAATGTGTTAAGAGTGGAATAAACTATTTGCCCTCCCAAGTCATTTTTTTTCCTCTTTTAAAGTAAATCTACACCTGACTGTCTTTGGACTTTTTAATATTTAACATCCCCAAATTTTAGGAAGCATGTCTGATAGTGACTAGGATTTTCTTCTTTGGATGTCTCAAATTTAAAGATTACATTTACATTGATGTAATATACTTGCATTAAACCTCTATCAGTATATTTGTTCCTGAAATTAAGGGTTAGAAGAATATGTTCTCATGGCTTCCTCCACTTTCAGGAAAACTATAAACAAAAGTAAAAATTTCCCAAATATATGTCTTATAGTCAAAAGATATTCCAATGATTCCATTAAATTTGGAGGTAAAAGAAAAGAGCCTGGAAATTTTCACATAATCAAGATTATAATACAGTAAGAAAAAAAAAAAAAAAAAAAGGAGTTCCCATCGTGGCGCAGTGGTTAACGAATCTGACTAGGAACCATGAGGTTGAGGGTTCGGTCCCTGGCCTTGCTCAGTGGGTTAAGGATCCGGCGTTGCCATGAGCTGTGGTGTAGGTTGCAGACACGGCTCGGATCCCACGTTGCTGTGGCTCTGGCATAGGCCGGAGGCTACAGCTCCGATTGGACCCCTAGCCTGGGAACCTCCATATGCCATGGGAGCGGCCCAAGAAACAGCAAAAAGACAAAAAAAAAAAAAAAAAAAAGAAAAGAAAAAAATAATAAATGGGCAGTTTGGAGCACTGAATGGGCAGAAAACTCGATGACGCTGTGAGGACAGGAACTAACTCAGAAGCTATGACAGGAAAAGTTGTGGAAAGAGGAAGAGAAGGGAGATATTGGCAGTCATCAAAAGTAAATAGGCATTTTGAATTTTTAGAAAAGAGAATTTTTTAAAAACTCTGAGAGTAAAAAAGCATCTTAAACACATCATCTAAAACACATGAGATTCAGAATAACACTGGACTTCTCAACAGTGAGCTCAATGCGTTGTCAACAGAATGCCAGAGATGAAAGAGTAGTGCTTTTAATTTTTTGAAGGAATGGTTTTCATGCAGAATTCCACATTCAGCCAAACTATCAATCAAAGTTTGACTGTAGAAAAAATATTTTAGGACATGCATGCAAGGGCTCAGAAAATATCTCCATGATTTTTTTTTTTCAGGAAGATGCTTCTTTTTTCTTTTTTTGCTTCTTTTTTCTTTTTTTCTTTTTTAATTTTTAGAGCCGCACCTAAGGCATATGGAATTTCCAAGGCTGAGGGTAAAATCAGAGCTACTGCTGCCAGCCTACGCCACAGCCACAGCAACAGCAATGGGGATCTGAGCTGTTGTCTGTGACCTACACCATAGCTCATGGCAATGCCAGATCCCCGACCCACTGAGCAAGGCTAGGGATAGAACCCACATCCTCATGGATACTAGTTGGATTCATTTCCACTGCGCCACAACAGAAACACCTAAGGAAGTTTCTTGATAGGATAAATCAAGAGGAGAATCTAGGTTCTAGGAAAAAGTGATAACAGTGCATTTGAATACCAAAAAATGATTACTTAACTATAGTGGGAAGGTCAGTAATGAGGTGGGAGTGTAAGAGAACTAAATCATTATCTATCAGAGTAGGATATAATGTCTGAAATCAATAAACCAAGTGCTTATGAATCAGTTAGAATAGGATAGATTACCCTTCTGTAGTAAATGACCCCCAAACCTCTGTCTAGCCATCATTGGAGTCAAGACACTACTACGTAAACTCAGAAATAATGTATTTATATTGATACCTTCAGTTTTATTCCAACCCCACAATGACCTTTATTGTTTGTATCGGCCTTCTTCTCAGTTGCTCATTCTAATAACACACACGAAGCAGTTTCAGGATTGCTTTATACATGCTACTATGAGAAACACACCTACAGTGAAGAATTCAAGATTTTGTTGTTCTTAACTCAAATCTCTAGGACTTAGGTTCTAAGCAATACATTCAGAAAAGTCATGAAAGGGTTAAAAAAAGCTCTTCAAAATAGTTCTACTTACTCTCCCAAAAATGTTGTTTCAGAGTTTGAGATTAACTTGATATTAAGACTATAGCATCTGGAAAAATATTCAATGTCCAGTGCTTAATAAAAGGAAGTATAAGACATATTCAGATTTTATCAATAGGTGGAACCTGCATGGAACACTTCCATGGAAAACTACTGAGAGGGCCCACTGGTGTTCTTAGCAACTCTAAAAATTTCACAACTTTTAAGTCAATCTACTTGGTCTCTTTCCTCAAATGTTTTCTTCTTTATCAGATGCTGACTTTTGGTTTCTTTTTTTTTAAGACTTTTATTTTTTCTACTATAGTTGATTTACAGTGTTCTGTCAATTTCTGCTGTACAGCAAAGTGACCCAGTCATATATATGTACACATTCTTTTCCTCACATTATCTGCCATTAATCATGTTCTATTAGATATATTTCCCTGTTCTATACAGCAGCATCTCATTGCTTATTTGCTCCAAGTGCAATAGTTTGCTTCTACTAATCCCGAACTCACAGTCCATCCCATTCCCCTCCTCCCCCTTGGCAACCAAAAGTCTGTTCTCCAATTCCATGTGTTTTCTCCTTTTCTATAGATAGGGTCATTTGTGCCATATAATACATTCCAGATATAAGTGATATCATATGGTATTTGTCTTTCTCTTTCTGACTGACTTTACTTAGTATGAAAGTCTCTAGTTCCATTCAAGTTGCTGCAAATGGCATTATTTTGTTCCTTTTTATGTCTGAGTAGTATTCCATTGTGTATATATACCACATCTTCTTCAGTCTAACACTCTCCAAACTGAGCTATTTTGGCTGACTTATACCACATCTTCTTAATCCATTCATCTTTCGATGGACATTTAGGTTGTTTCCATGTATTGGCCATTGTGAATAGTGCTGCAGTGAACATAGGATTGCAGGTATCTTTTTCAATGAAAGTTTTGTCCAGATATATGCCCAAGAATGGGATTGCTGGGTTATATGGTAGTTCTATATTTAGTTTTCTGATGTATCTCCATATTATTTTCTACAGTCATTGTACCAATTTACATTCCCACCAACAGTGAAAGAGGGTAACCTTTTCTCCGCACCCTCTCCGGCATTTGTTATTTGTTGATTTGTTAAAGATGGCCATTCCTACTGGTGTGAAGTGGTACCTCACTATAGTTTTGATTTGCATTTTTCTAATAATTATTGATGTTGAGCATTTTTTTCATGTGCCTCTTGGCCATAAGTATATTTTCTTTGGACAAATGTCTATTTAGGTCTTCTGCCCATTTTTCAATTGGGTCTTTGGGTTTTTTGCTGTTGAGTTCTATAAGTTGTTTGTATACTTTAGAGATTAAGCCCTTGTCCACTGCATTGTTTAAAACTATTTTCTCCTAATCTGTAGGTCATCTTTTTTTTTTTAAAGTGGTTTCCTTTCCTGTGCAAACAGTCACTGTCCTGTGCAAACAGTTGTAAGTTTGATTGAGTCCTATAGATTTATTTTCATTTTTATTTCTGTTGCTTTGGGTTTCTTTTTAATCTGTATTGTTGGAAGGGACAATTTAACTCTCTGATTTTCTTGATTTTCTCAACAGACACACTTGTAAGTAACTGTGTATTACAACGAAAATGAACCAAACAGGAATTCCTGCATGGCACCGTTGGTTAAGTATCCTGCATTGTCTCTGCAGCAGTGTGAGCTCAATCCCAAGCCTAGTGCAGTGGGTTAAGGATCTGGCATTGCTACAGCAGTGGCTCAAATTTGATCCCTGGCCTGAGATCTTCCATATGCTGCCAAGTGGGAAAAAAAAAAAAAAAAGAAAGAAAGAGAGAAAGAAAGAAGCAACCATTCTTCTGGCTCCATTTTTTTGGTTGTTCATGGATCAGTGCTCTTGGCATAGGGCTTTTAGTCTCCAATTTTCCTTTTGATTTTCAAAGGTGGAAAATTGCCCCTTGTCCTTTGAAGGAAGAAAGAGTGGAGCAAAAGCATCTAGTCATGTTGGTCTTCAGCTCAACTGAACTGAGAGTTGCTGACCCATTGGAGCTAATTAAAATCAATGCTCCAAACAATGAAAGGCCAGGATCACCTGGGAATAGGAGAAATTGCCAAATTAAATACTGTACTGACACTAAGGAACAGGCCACACTCATCTGAAAAACATAGAGAAAAATGCAATCCCTATCAAAAAGACCAAAGGCATTTTTTACAAAATTAGAACAAATAATTCTGAAATTTGTATGGAAATACAAAAAACCTCAAATAGCCAAAACAATCCAGAAAAAGAACAAAGGTGGTAGTATCACACTTCCTTAATTCAAATTATACTACAAAGCCACAGTCACCAACATAGTATGGCACTGGAACAAAAACAATAGAATGGAGTAGAGAGCCCAGAAATGAATTCATGCTTATATGGGCAGTTAATCTGTGACAAAGGAGTCAAGAATATAAAATGAGGAAAAGATAGTCTCTTCATTAACAGTGCTGGGAAGCTGGAAAGCTACATGTAAAAGAATCAAATTGGACTACTCTCTCCCGCCATGAACAAAAATAAATTAAGAATGGATTAAAACATTACATGTAAGACCTGAAACCATAAAACTTCTAGAGAAAACAAAGGCAGTTTTCTCTTTGACATTAGTCTCAGTAATATTTTTTTGGACACGTCTCCCCAGGCAGGGAAAACAAAAGAAAAAATAAACAAAAATATCTATACCAAGCTAAAGAGCTTTTATATAGTGAAGGAAACTATCAACAAAATGAAAAGGCCTCCTACTGAATGGGAGAAGATATTTGCAAACAATATCAAATAAGGAGTTAATGTCCAAAACATACAATGAGGCCAAACAACACAACATCAAAAAAATCAATCAGAAATGGGCAGAGAGTATGAATAGACACTTTTCCAAAGAAGATATACAGATGGTCAAGATATAGGAAATGTTGCTCAACATCAGTAATCATAGAGAAATGCAAATCAAAACCGCAATGAGATATCACCTCACACCTGTCGGAATGGCTACTATCTAAAAGACAAGAAACATAATAAAAAGTGTTGCTGAGGATGTGGAGAAAAGGGAACATTTGTGCACTCTTGGTTGGAATGTAAATTGGTGTAACCATTAAGGAAAACAGTATGGAGATTCCTCAAAAAGCCAAAAATAGAACTACCATATGACCTAGCAATCCCATATTTATATATATATAATCCCCTATGCTCACTGCAGCATTATTTGCAATAGCCAAGATATGGATGCAACCAAATGATCATCAATATATAAATGGATAAGAAATACACACACACACACACACACACACACACACACACACAATGGAATATTACTCATAAAGTTAAAATCTTGGAAGTTTTTTGTGGTAGAGTGGGTTAAGGATCTGGCATTACAGAAGCTGTGTAACAGGCCACTATTGCAGCATAGGTTTGATCCCTGGCCCAAGAACTTCCACATGCCACAAATGTGCCCCAAAAAAAAAGATAGAAAAAAAGAAAAAAGAAATCTTGCCATTTGCAACAACATGGAAGGACCTAGAGGGCATATGTTAAGTGAAATATATGAAACAAAGAAAGACAAATTCTGTCTTATTTCACTTATGTGTGGAATCTACAAAACAAAACCAATGAATAAACACAACAAAACAGAAACAGTAACAGTAACAGATATAGAGAACAAACAGGTGGTTACCAGAGGAGAGATGGTGGGGGGAAGGAAGAAATGATGAGGGAGACTAAGAGATGTGAACTTCCATTTGCACAATAAATGAGTCATATATATGAAAAGTACAGTGTGGAGAATATCGTCAATATCTAAGTATTATCTTTGTAAAGTGACATTTCCTAACTAGTGATCATTTTGAAACACATAGAAAAAAAAAGGGGGGGGGAGTTCCCGTCGTGGCATAGTGGTTAACAAATCCGACTAGGAACCATGAGGTTGTGGGTTCGATCCCTGCCCTTGCTCAGTGGGTTAAGGATCTGGTGTTGCCATGAGCTGTGGTGTAGGTCACAGACGCGGCTCGGATCCTGAGTTGCTGTGGCTCTGGCGTAGGCCGGCAGCTACAGCTCTGATTAGACCCCAAGCCTGGGAACCTCCCAAAAGAGACCAAAAAAAACAAAAACAAAACAAAAAAAAAAGCCCAAAAAACAAAAAACAAAACAAAACAAACCTCTATTCCATGAGCAATACCCTGCTTTTGCTCCCTGCCTTTCAGAAGTTGCAGCTGGGTTTTAGTCTTTTCTTTTTTTTTTTTTTGTTTGTTTTTTTGTTTTTTTAGGGCCACACCCAAGGCATATGAAAGTTCCCAGGTTAGAGGTCGAATCAGAGCTGCAGCTGCCAGCCTACACTACAGTTATAGCAACAAGGGATCCAAGCCATGTTTGTGACCTACACCACAGCTCATGGCAACACTGGATCCTTAACTCACTGAGCAAGGCCAGGGATCAAACCCAAATCATCATGGATACTAGTCAGGTTTGTTATCACCAGCCAGGATAGGAACTCCACATTTTTGGTCCTTTTGTATCTTGTTGTCCATAATTTGCCCCAACTGGACATGCACGTAGGTATTTTTAGTTCTTTATAGTTTCTTTGTATTTTGTTGCTCAAGGAGACTTTTGTCCAGGTGCGAGCACTATAGCAAATGGTCCTAGATCCCATGTCCCAGCCTGTCTCAAAATCATTCTAAACTCCCACCCTCTTTGCCCAAAGTATACTATTTTTTTGTAATTATAAGAACATTTTGCGGCATTTGCAGCAACATGGATGGACATAGAAATTATCATGCTAAGCAAAATCAGTCAGACAATGAGACACCAACTTTAAATGCTATCACTTACATGTGGAATCTAAAAAAAGGACACAAAGAACTTCTTTGCAGAACAGATTCTGACTCACAGACTTTGAAAAACTTATGGTTTCCAAATGAGACAGTTTGGGGGGTGGGGGGATGCACTGAGTGTTTGGGATGGATATGCTGTAAAATTTGGTTGTGATGATTGTTGTACACCTATAAATGTAATAAAATTCATTAAATAATTTAAAAGAATATTTAAAAAAAAAGAAAAAAAGAAAAAAAAAAGGAAAAAAAGAATATTTTAGCCAATCACAGTCATTCAGAGATCTCTCTACCCTGGTCTTCATTATTCACTCAGCTGGGGGTTCCTTCTAGATTCTTTTTCTAGTTGTTACCCCTTAAACCCCTGAAATCAGAAATAAAAATTTTTAGCATTTTACTGACAAAATCCTCGTTAATACAAATAATATTATGAATGAAGTTTCTGATATTTTATGGGACTAAGATCCTTTTCAGTAAATGGTCTTTTGATAACTACTTGCGAACATTTAAACATTATGATTACAGTTCTTAAAATGACCAGAACTCATTACTCAAAAGCTTCCTTACCACACAATTACTGGGTCATGTGCTTCTCTTGTGCTTTGATGCTACTCTGCCATGATTCAGCTTTTGTATGGGAAAAACAGACTATATGTCAGCAGCAACAACAACAAAAAATCACTGTCTTTCATGAAAATATAAAAAATAAAGGATGTATTATTTTATGAAATCAAGCACACAGAAATATGTATTAGGAATTATTATATTTCTAGTATCTTATTGAACACATTATTTGCCAAATTTAACATTGTTACAGGGATTTTTCTCATACAATTTAATCTGGACATCATCCCTCTGGTGTGGAAACTAAACCCAATTTTGAAGAGGAAGAAATTGTTCAGGAGTTCCTGTCTTGGCACAGTGGAAAAGAATCCAACTAGGAACCACGAGGTTGCAGGTTCGATCCCTGGCTTTACTCAGTGGGTTAAGGATCTGATGTTGCCGTGACCTGTGGTGTAGGTTGCAAACACAGCTGAGATCTAGTGTTGCTGTGGCTCTGGAGTAGGCTGGCAGTAACAGCTCCAATTAGACAGACCCCTAGCCTGGGAATCTCCAAATGCCATGGGTACAGCCCCAAAAAGACAGAAAAAGACAAAAAAAAAAAAAAAAGAAAAAGAAAAAAAGAAAAAGAAAGAAAGAAATTGTTTGATGACAATTCAGAGTAAGTGAAGCTATTAAAGTAATTTTTGGAAAAGATGATGAAATGTCCTAACACTAGTGGTGAGACTGGTGAAGAGGAGGCTGATTACTGCAAATACAATTGGGGAACATTTGGTGTTTGTACCTGGGAAGGCACCAAAGCATCAAAGGAACTCAAGCTTTTTCTAAACATTCATGAAACTAGTCTTTACTCATCAAAGATCATGCTCTACCTCAAGCCTTCTGGCTATGCATTTAAACTTCTTTGGGGGTGCAAAGGTACTACTGCAAGAGATTTGGCAGTGATATCTCTAGCAAATCTCTTCTCTCCAAATCTCCAGCTAAATTCTAAGGTCTTCTGAGGCCTAGATACAAAAGGCTCTTGTTTTGCATATTCTCTGCAAAAGAAGAAGCAAATGGAGGAGATGACCCTAGAAAAGATGGATAAACTCGGAAGAGAAGGTTAAGAGATGGGTGGTAGTGAGAAGAAACCTACAGAGGTTGATCGGGGATTACCAGATTGGGTATCAGTCACCTCTGCTAGTCTGACAAATAGGAATCAAACAAACGATCTACAAAGTTTTTTTTCTTTATACCCCAAGTTTAGAGAGGACCAGCTCCTAATAAGCTATAATTTTTTATTGTGTTCCCCAAACTAGAAATCACAATGACCTGTGGGTCTTTTGCTCTTTGTCAGTGTTGTCAGACTCTAGTCTGCACACTAGCATTAATCTTCCTGCTCACTACACTTTCTATATTTGGTTACAAAAGCTCCAGGCTGCATATGTATGAACCAAACAATAGCTAGGGAAGGACAAAAGTTCATTCATGAGACAGTGTCAGAGATGCAATACAATAGAGAAACTATTTTTTTTCTTTTAAAAAGAGATGAAACACAACCACAGATTATTCTCATTGTGCTGTCACAAGGATAGTTAGTGACAATTGCAGCTCATAATTCTTTCCTTCATTCTTGCTGATAAACATCCATTCAGACCATTCAGTGGGGAAGAGGTGGGAAAAATTTTGCTTGAATATAAATGTTTGTACACGGGGGGTAAACATATTCCTGCTTGATTCTGGAACTAGTTCCATTTAAATACTTTTTTTTGAGTTGTCTTTTAATATTTAATATTATTAACTTAATATATTAGCAATATGATTAACACACTAAAATCAATATTTATTATTAAAGTTGCCTTTTGATAATAATATAAAAGTAATATCTTAATATTATAAAAAAAGAGATTTTATATAGAAATTTTAGAAATGTGGTAAAAAGAGGCAAAAGATTCATTCTGATATAATGGGTAAATGGTTTAAATTCCCATCCTTGTTCTGTTAGATCCAGCAACTGGATTCTAGAAACAGCTAAGGATTTAGTTTCATGAAAAAGAGCATCTCAGAATTTTTTTTTTCTTTTTTTCTTTTTAGGGCTGCACCCTTGTCATATGGAGGTTCCAGGCTAGGGGTCGAATCAGAGCTACAGCTGCCAACCTGCACCACAGCCACAGCAATGCAGGATCCAAGCCACATCTGCCACCTACACCACAGCTCACATCAATGCTGGATCCTTAACCTACTGAGCAAGGCTTGAGATGAAACTTGCAACCTCATGGTTACTAGTATGATTCCTTTGCACTGCGCCACAATGGGAACTCCCAGAATTTTTAAAATTCTGATGTCAGGCCAGATCTGCCTGCTTCAAATGTAATTGATCTATTTAACTACTGCATTTTTAACCCTAAGTTTTTTCTGCAAACTGAATGATAAAAAACTTAGCCTTAGTCATAAAAAAGAATGAAACAATGCCATTTATAGTAACATAAACAGACCTAGATATTATCATACCAAGTGAAGGAAGTCAGACAGAGAAAAACACCACTCATAAGTGAAATCTAAAAAAATAATACAAATGAACTTACAAAACAGAAACGGACTCATAGACTTTGAAAACAAGCTTATGGTTACCAAAGGGGAAAGTATGGGGCGGGGGATAAATTAGGAGTTTGGGATTGATATATACACACTAGTACATATAAAATAGATAATTAACAAGGACTTACAGTATAGCATAGGAAATTACATTCAGATCTTGTAATAGCCTATAATGGAAAGGAATCTGAAAAAGAATATGTGTGTGTGTGTGTGTGTGTATACATATATATATATATATATATATTTACATATCTGAATCACTTTGCTGTACACCTGAAACATTGTAAAGTCACTATACTTGGATAATAAATAAATAAATAAATAAATTTTGAAAAAAATTTAGCTTTTGCTAATTCATTCATTTATCTGTTTGTAAAACACTTTCTGAACATCTACTATGTGGCAGGTACCATGCTAGTGGCTGGAGATAGAGATGATTAAGTCATTATACCAAACCTCAAGGAAGTTATAAATATTTTGGTCAGAGTGGTAATGGAGATAATTTTAATAGTAGCTATAATCATTGAGTGCTTTTCTGCGTGTCATGTTAAGTTTCTAAGACTTTTATAAGTATAAGCTCATTTACTATATAATGATATAACTTTATTTCTATTTCACAGGTACAGAGACTGAAGCAAAAAGGGATTTGCCCAAGGCCACACAGGACAATAGGGGAGATAGTATTCAAATGGAGGCAATTTTGCCCATGTCCTCAAATGCTATGCAGAGAGGGCATCTCACCCAGGCTGGTTATGGATGCAGTCCTGAGCAGACTTTCAGAATGAAATGGAGCTCAGGCTGAACCTTAGAGACTAAGAATTAGTAAAGTGGTGAAGGAGGAAATGCGAAGACATCATAGAGATAATGATATGAGTTAAACCAAAGCTTGAGAGTGACACACGGCATCTTGAACAGGCCTATGTGCTGCTGCTTGCTGCTGCTTGATGGGGTCTCAGGGAAACTGATGTAAAGCTGGAGAGAGCTGGGGGCTGGCAATGAGTCTGGACCAAGTCAAGGGCTTCATGAGGGGTGGGCCTTGGATCTTAGCCTATTCCTCATATGCAACTACACTTTGTCTTTTCTTGCCCGTTTGTTTTGTTGTTTGTTTAAATTACTTTGAGCTACAGTTTATAAGCTGAGTAAATGTCAAGTCATTTTTCAGGGGGTGGGGGGTGGGCTTTGGTTTCCTCATTACAATTTAAGGCGTTGAGTTTACATGGCCACTTAGGTCCCTTTTAGTTGAGCTTTCTGTCTCTCTCATCTGTTTAGTCTCTTGTTTGTGTGATTAAGTTCCTTCTTAAAGCTAAACTTTACCAAGATTACGCATCTCTGCCTCCGCTTAATATAGAAACAAAGTCTGGTGAAACCCTCAGTAATTACAGTTTAAAGGAGTAATGCTCCCCCTTACTCTGCATGTAGAAGAGGGTGCTGATGTGAGAGGATGACATAGCAGTAGTAGAATTACAAGTTAGCTGTACATGTGGGGGAATCCAAATTATATATTAATGAGCCATGGTTCTCATAAAACATTATGACTAGAGGTATGCTAATCCTTTGTTCTTTGGCTCTCCTGATTGCAATGAACTCTGATTCAGAGACGCTGCTTTGTCCTGACATTTCTTTTCTCAGTTGCCTCATTCCTATTTCTTGTTAGGCCCAATTGTATTATCTTGCAATCAGTTCAGCTTTCCCCTCCTAGTTTCCTGTGCTCATCGGTGACCTTCCTCTGTTTGGGGCCTTGTAGCAGACTCCATCTTTGATCCACCCTGTTTAAAAACTATCTTCTTCTCTCTCTCTCTCTTTTTTTTTTTTTTTTTTTTTTTTTGTCTTTTCTAGGGCTGCTCCCGCGGCATATGGAAGTTCCCAGGCTAGGGGTCGAATTGGAGCTGTAGCCACCGGCCTATGCCAGAGCCACAGCAATGCAGGATCCAAGCCGCGTCTTTGACCTACACCACAGCTCACGGCAATGCTGGATCCTTAACCTACTGAGCAAGGCCAGGGACTGAACCCGCAACCTCATGGTTCCCAGTCGGATGTGCCACGACGGGAACTCCCTTCTACTCTCTTATTAATGTCAGTGCGTTTTGCTTCCCACCTTTCTTTAAATGTAGCCTAATCAGTTTCACCTTCCTTGGTATACTTGAAATAAGTTCCTATCTGCCAGAAATTTCTTGAAAACTACCTGTTTGCAAATACTTCTTGGTCACTTTTGCTTTAAGATTTTGGTTGTACATAGGAAGAAGACACTAGCAAGACTTAGCAGGCACATAGTGAGTCTCACAGAGTAGATTTTTCCTCTCTTCCTTTCCTCTCCCACTTCCTCTCTCATTCCCTCCCCTTTGCCCCTTTCCTCCTCTGCATTCAGAAAGGATGCAAAACAGTTTTTTAGAAAAAGAAATGCAACATGACTAGAGCAAATCAAAGTAAAATGATTGTGGAAATAAGTGAGAGGGGAAATAAGAGAGAAGTCAGGAATGAGGCCAAGTTCAGAACAAAATGGTATGAGATCCTTCCTACATGTTTATAAAAGGCAAAATATGAGTTTGTCTTTATAGTGTAGTGTAGTGTAGCCACTAATGCTTAAAGAGAAACTGATTCACTGTATCCAAAGGATAAAAACAAGTGATGCCAAGGCGAAGGACAGCAGTTCTTAGGGCTGAGAACTGAGACAAGTTTCTCCCATGAATCCTCATGAAGGAGACTCAACCATGTATAGCATCCTCAGAGGCATCTTCACAAAAAAGAGCCACACATAAGACTGCTTAAAGGTTTGTACTTTGTGACTTATATCATGCCAAAGCCAATTCAGTAAAAGTAACTTTAGAGGGCTGCCATGATGTGCTATGGTCAGTGAATGCAGGAATGGATTGTAGATGGTGGGAAGCGGCTGTGCCTTCTGTGGCTTATTAGATACAAGAGATGTTGAGGGGATACACTCCTGAGCATCTATCTGGACAAAACTATAATTCAAAAAGATACATGCACCCCTATGTTCATAGCAGCAGTATTCATCATAGCCAAGACATGGAAGCAACTTAAACGTCCATCAACAGATGAATGGATTAATAAGATGTGGTGCACATATACAATGGAATACTACTCAGCCATGAAAATGGATGAAATAATTTGCAGCAACATGGATGCAACTAGAGATTATCATACTAAGTGAAATCAGTCAGAAAAAGAAAGAAATACCATATTATATCGACTAGATGCAGAATCTAAAATATGGCACAAAACAGAAACAGTCTCTAGACATAGAGAACAGACTTGTGCTTGTCAAAGGGGAGTGGGGAGGGAGGATGGAGTGGGAAGGATGGGGGTTTAGGGCTAGTAGATACAACTTACTGCATTTGGAGTGGATAAGCAATGAGATCCTGCTAGCACAAGGAACTCTGTTCAATCTCTTGGGATAAAATATGATGGAAGATAGTATGAGAAAGGGAGACTGTGTGTGTGTGTGTGTGTGTGTGTGTGTGCGCGCGCACGCGCGTGCATGTGCATGTATGACTGGGTCAGTTTGCTGTATAGCAGAAACTGACACAAAATTTAAATCACCTATAATTTAATAAACAATAAATACAAAAAATAGTCAAAGGGATAAAAGCTTCCACACACAAATTAATTTGGCTTTGCAAACTCTCTTTGAAGATTGAAAATGCACATTAGCATATAAGCTCTCTGAAAATTCTTTCAGTAAGGAAACATTCTCACCCTTACTTAACTCACTTTTTCCCTAAGTATGTTTAAACATAAAACTGGTTTTTATTGTCACTGTGTTGCTCTTTCTCCCAATCCATTACTTGGGCTACTTCACTATGTTTAAAGAACAGATTAGTGGTTAATAAAATTAATTGGATGAATCAAATGCAAATGTTTATCTTATTTTCTTAACATATTTTTTTGTTTTCTTAATATAGTAGAAATTATACTAGCTTCTCGATTGTGACAAAATCATGGTGGAAATTAGATGCAATTGAATTAAATCTCACTAAGGACTTCAATGACATTTTACTTTGGGTCAAACAAAATTCTTTCTTTTGGAATATAAGAAAATGCACATTTTGATTTTTTAAAAAACGACTACCTAGAATAATACTGACATTATTTTAACCATACTCATTTATAGCTTTTCAAATATACTTAAAAAAAAAAAACACTGCTGGTGGTTGAGGTTTTTTGAGCAGTGTTTTTTTCTGTTTTAACTGAACTAGTTAATCATTTTAGGGCTACATCATGATTAAACTTAAAAGACAAACATTTCTTAGATATGCACCACTGATAAACTCTTTCAGTGAGACTTGTGTATTTAATCTCTAAGTAGAAATGAACAATTAACAATTAATTCTTAGATTTCTTTTTCAGTGCAAAGGGACAGGAAATTAAAGAGAGATATTTAAAGAAACACTGTTGCAAGTCTTCTGGCTCTATTATTGGATGTACAAAATCCTCCCCAGGACTATTTTTTTTTCCCCAAACAAACACATGAGCAAGCATCAATGAATGAATTGTGGATGAGCCAGAAGTTTTCCCTAAAATATTTTCAAAGCAGCACCTTCGCAGTAGTTAGTTCTTTTCCATTCTCAGTGCATTCTCTTTTCCTTAAGTTATACAAACATGCTATTTCGGGATCACTATTTATCTGAGGTATAAGGCACTTTCTAGCCTATTTCATTTTTAGAACACACATAACAATTAAATTCTCTCACTGAGAAAATTACTAGGCACAGAGAAGAAATCCTTCTTGACTAGTTAGACTTTGCTGGTGAAGAGGGGGTTTGCACATTAGACATTTTTCAAAGGCTATAAACTCCTGGCTGAGACTAATCAGTTCAGTGAGAGATACATGATACTTCCCTTTGGAAAGTTCTAGATGATACAAAATATCACAACTGGAAGGGGTTCTACCCCATAATTTTATAGCTTCAGAGACTGGAGGTTAGGGATGGAAAGGGATTTTCCCATGATCACATGCAAGCCAGTGGCAAAAGTAGAATGGAGCCTGGGTGTTCAAAATCCTTTACCAGTGGTTTTCTATGACAACATGCTGATAGTTTATAGAAGTCTCTATAGATAAATTACATATTTTTTCTGTTGATCAAATAGATTAACAAATGCATGAGGTAATAGACTTTTTAAATGTTTATTAAGCATTGACTATATTTGTAAATAGCATGGTAGCAACACACTGAGTCAAAGTATCCCAAGATATGATGCTGAGTGAGGTGATGCTGGTGTTTGAGGAAAGCTCGCCCACACTCAGACCACTTATTGGACTGAGAAAATACACAATACATACCATGTATTACTATCACATTATTTGTCCTGGGTCCTCTTACTCTCTAAAGTCCAATCATCCACATGCTGATGACATCGAAATACACATCTCCGGTCCAGACCTCTGTCCTGAAGTCTAGCATCATAAATCTAACTGTCTATGGGACAACTTTTCTCCAAGTTCCTCAGGGACATTAAATTTAGGGTGGTGAAATTTGAACTCATCTTCTTGTGCCCTCAGTCTTGTCCTTGCCTGGAATTCCTATCTCAGGAATACCCACACCACCCTTTACAGGTTCCCAACCTGAAAATTTGGGCATCACCATGGGTACCTTCCTCTCTCCCAACCCTCACGTCTAATTAGTCACCAAGTCCTACAGATGTTATTTCCTTAGTATCTTGTGCATCCATGACCTCCTCTCCATCTTCCCTGCAGAGCTTCAGTTCAGGTTCTGACCATTTCTGCTGTATCATAATAGTATCGTAATTAATTTCCTGTAAATTTCCTGAATCTCCTGTCATTCTCTTTCATATCTTTTCTATTGCTGCTTTTCTAAAGCAATCTTTTCTATTGCTCTGGTAACAGAAAATATCATATTTACTTCGCTATTAGAACCCTTTAAAGTTCTATGTAATCTAATAGTTACCATAGATTGTTGCTTAGGGAACTGGCTAATGCTAAATTCTAACTATTTGGCATAAGCTGCTGCTCCATGGTTCACGGGAGAAAGGGAAGGGGAATATGACAGTTGTAGATTATCTGGACATGTATTTAAATAGATTTTAATAATTTTCATGAGACATATTAGTAATCTCATCAGTTACTTGGGGACAACACTTATAAGTAGATATAGATATAAGAATATATAAATGGCATTATCTCCCATCTCCCCCTTTTAAAAATGTTTATTTAGCTCTAATAAAAGAGTGAGGTTAGTACTACACAGAAATGTTGAGCAAATACAGGTTTACAAGCAAAAATTAAAAAAAATAAATTTATGTTACAGTCACTGGGGAAGTTCGAGAATGTATGAGTTTAGCATGCATGTGTATACACGCAAGGGCATGAACACATGTGACTGCATGTGTGATTATTATCTCATTTTCTCATGCTCATGGCAAATATAGTTTTGAGATATTGCTTAATAAATATCAACACTGAAGCTGTCAGCTCTGACTTCTGAAAAATGGCATATGTACTTTCCAGTAAACTTGTAATGGGGATAATTGCTCACTCTCTTTATTCTCTTTTCTGTAATTTTCCTCATGAGCTCACTGATTCTATCCCTTTTATAATGTCTTTTGCACTATTAAAAAAAAATCTGTGCTTGCCTTTTACTTCAAAGAAGTTGAAGAGTCAAATTAATGACACCTGCAATAGCTAGGCAGCCAAATATAGCACAGGCATTTCATAACCCAACCATATGAGACAAGCACCTGGGACTACAAAAGGGCATTTTTGCTTCAATCAATAGATTCTAAATGTTTCCAACATAATGCACTCTGATGAGTAATTTGCATGATTCCTTTTTTTTTTTTTTTTTTTTTTTTTTTTTTTTTTTTTTGCCATACCTGCAGTATGAGGAAGTTCTCAGTCTAGGGATCAAACCCATGACATAGCTGTAACCAGAGCCACAACACTGACAATGCCAGATCCTTAACCTGCTGAGCCACCAGGGAACTCCTACATAATTATTTTTGTTGTTTTAGGTTGGTTTACAGCCTCACCTGTGGCATCTGGAGCTTCCTGGGTTAGGGGTCAAATTGGAGCTGCAGCTGCCAGCCTATGCTACAGCCACAACAGAGCCAGATCTGAGCTGCATCTGTGACCTACACTGCAGCTTGTGGCCACAGAGAATCTTTAACCCACTGAGTGAGGCCAGGGATCCAACCCTCACCCTCATGGACACTGTGTCTGATTCTTAACCCACTGAGCCACAATACAAACTCCTGCGTAATTCTTATTTAAAAGAGAAATCCTAAAAATTTCCATCATCTGTCCCTCTTTACTTTGTCACCTTACATAGCTCAATTTTTCTCCCTTTCCTTTCATTCCTCTTCATTTCTAGTTTTCCAATAGAGTTACTATTACCTGGGAAGCCCCACAACATTCACATTAGCTTCTGTATAAGAAAGGACATAGGAAGATATAGGGGACCACACAAAAGCAAACTAGATCCAAAAATGTATAGGACTTTCAGAGTTAGATTAGAACTCACAAGACAGTATCCTCCTTTTATAGATAAGAAGACTAATTTTGTCCCAGGGAGATAATTCAGAGTCAGGTTACAAAGTCAATAAATAGGCAGATTGATACTAGTATCCAAAATCATTACTTCATTGAGGACATTGGGGACAGCAGGGGTGATGGCAACTGTTGCATGAAGGCAACTGAACTAGCACTTAAGAAATGTCTGTTCTAAGCTTATGTCATCAAATTAGCTTTTTAGGGAGTTCCCGTCGTGGCTTGGTGGTTAATGAATACGATTAGGAGCCATGAGGTTGCGGGTTTGATCCCTGGCCTTGCTCAGTGGGTTAAGGATCCAGCGTTGCCGTGAGCTGTGGTGTAGGTCATAGACGCGGCTCAGATCCCATGTTGCTGTGGCTGTGGTATAGGCCTGTGGCTACAGCTCTGATTAGACCCCTAGCCTGGGAACCTCCATATGCAGCGAGAGAGGCCCTAGAAAAGGCAGAAAGACAAAAAAAAAAAAAAAAAAAAAAAATTAGCTTTTTAGGCTTAAGTATTCTGGAATTGAGAAAAATGCTTCCATACAGGTCTGGAAAAATAAGTATAAGCACAGCAGATGGCAATTATTTGGGGTGGATTAGGAAAGCTTTTATTCAAAATTTTTGTTCCATTAATCTGCTCCCTTGCTTGTCACTTCTCATTAGAGGAATTACCCCAGCAGGCTGCTTAGCATTAAGTAGGCCAGGTATGGCTGCATACACTGTATCAAGTAACCGGGGGTCACTGCCTACTTTGTTACCCCCTCATATCTTTTCTTTCCTTCTTCCTTCCCTTCTTTTCTTTCTCTTTTCTGCTCTCCCTTCTTTCCTCATATTTATGGGTTTCTGTCAGGTACAGGCACTGTTACATGAAATAGAACAAATAGAAAGATTAAAAACACAGACTTTTTTTTTCTTTCATTTTTAGCCTCCCTGTGGCGTATGGAGCTCCCAGGCCAGGGATCAGATCTGAGCTGCAGTTATGACCTAAGCCACAGCTGTGACAACTTGGGATTCCTAACCCATTATGCCAGGCAGAGGATCAAACCCATGTCCCAGCACTCCCAAGGCACTGCCAATCTTGTGCCACAGCAGGAGCTCCAAAACTCATAGTCTTTATAGCCAGGAGTTCAAAGTCCTCTGGGGAAGATAGCTCTATAAATGCATGATTACCAGGACAATGTAATGTCATAAGTGCTAAAAAAGAGTTTTATATATAGATTTATGGGAACCCAGAGAAAACCTAACAACAGATTGTGTTGAAAGGAAAAGATGGGGTGGAAACAGTAAGGGAAGACATCAAAGATTTCAAGAGAAAATGACCATGTTCACGTGGTTTAGAAGGAGAAGCTTCTCCTTTTAATCACTCAATTTACAAGCATGTACTGAGAATTGCTCTAGGTATTAGAGATTAAAATAGCAGACCCTGTATATTTGCCTAGGATTTTCCTTGTTTTGAAATTGAAAGTCCCATATCTCAGTCCCTTCTTCGGTTCTGGGCAATAATGCATTTGGAGTTGCCTGTGAGATATCCAATGAGAGGTGTCAAGTTAACTCTATATATGTTCAGAATATGGAGGAGAGCTTGGAGGGGAGTTGTCAGGGTAGAGATAGTATTTAAAGCCACTAGAGTGGATTATATTACTTGGCATGACCTTGAAGAGTGACATGAGAAGAGGGAGATGCAATGGAAGAGCGAGGGTATTTGCAAGGGAGTGGTTAGATATACTGTAAAATCTAAGCCATTTAAAGGAGAGATTGAATACTGAAGGAGATTAATGAATAGTAAGAAAGATAGCTTCCTTGCAGAGAGGGGGATATGAAGGCTTTAGTGAACCCAATAATGGGAGGGAGCAGTTTCAGTCATGAGTGGCCAAACAAGCCAGCCAGCTAGTCAGGTTAAGAGGAGTGTTATTTTCAATGAGTAGTTTAAGAAGTTGTACCGTTTCACCTTGAAGACAAGTTCCTTGGCACAACCATGGGAAGGATGGCTGTAGCAGAAGTGAAGTGAAGGTAAAGTCTCCTAAGAAGATGGCTGATACTGGGGTGGAGAAGAATTGGTTCTCTGACACAGTCTTCAGTGAATGGAATTTGACTGGGAAGCCAATTGATAACAATGGTGAGGAAGAGAGAGGAGTGTTTCAACTCAGAGGTGGAAGCCTCAATGCAGGTGTGTTATTTTTCTTTCTTTCCCCCAGTTTTACTGAGACATAATTGAGAAATAACATTGTATTTGTCAAAAGTATACAACATAATGACTTGATATATGTATATACTACAAAATGATCACCACAGTAAATTCAACATCAATAACCTCACATAGTTTGGATTGTTATGATCATTATACAACTACAGATGTGATAAATTCATTTGAGTAATTAAAAAAATAAAATAGAAAAAAAGAACATTTACAATTTATTCTTAGCAACTTTCAAATATGCAATACTGCATTGTCAACTATAGTCTCCATTTAGTATATAACATCTCCAGAACTTATTTATCTTATAACTGGAAGTTTTTGTCTACTGATAACCTTCATCCACTTCCCCTACACCTACCCACTGCCTCTGGCAACTACCAATCTGTCCTCTGTATCTGAGTTGCTTTTTTAAATTCCACATATAGAGTGAGTTCATATAGATGTGTCTTTGTCTGACTTACCTCACTTAGCATAATTCCATCAACATCCATCAATGTTATCAAAAATGGTAGGATTTTATTCTTTTTTATGGATGAATAATATTTATACATATACCTCCTTTCCTTTATCCATTCATGAACACATAAATTGCTTCTATGTCTTGGCTATTGTAAATAGTGCTGCATAACCATAGGGGCCAAGTATCTTTTCAAGATAGTGATTTCATTTATCTTGGATATATACTCAGAAATGGAATTAGTGGATCATATGGTGGTTCTATTTTTAATTTTTGAGGAAGATCAATAAGGTTTTCCATAGTGGCTACACCAATTTACATTCCCACCAATAGTGGGATAACAGCCAATGAAACAGGTGTGAGGTGATAGCTCATTGTGGTTTTAATTTTCATTTCCCTGATGATTAATGATGTTGAGCATGTTTTCCTATACCTATCGACCATTTGGATATCTTCTTTGGAAAATATCTGTTCAGTTCCTCTACGCATTTTTTAATGGGATTCTTTGTTTGCTATTAAACTGCATGTGTTCTTTATATATTTTAGATATTAACCCCTTATCAGATAAATGACTTTACAGATACTTTTCTCTCATTCTTCAGATTATCTATTTCATCGATGATTTCCTTTATTGTAAAGAAGATTTTTAATCTGATGTGGTCCCACGTACTTTGCTTTTGGTCAAACCAAAAAAATTTGGCAATTTGGCAATTTTTTGGTCGAATCCAAAAAATTATTGCCAAGACTAATGTCAATCAGTTTCTTACCACCTGTGGTTTTTTTGAGAAGTTTTATGGTTTCAGGTGTATATTCAAGTCTAAGTTGATTTAAGTCTGAGTTGATTTTTTGTGTGTGGTATAAGGGTCCACTCACATCATGTGACTATCTAGTTTTCCCAACGCACTTCTTTCTTCATTTTATGTTATTAGCTCCTTTCTTGTAAATTAACTGCTCATTATTTTTCTTTTTTAAAAATGGGGCCAGGGATAGGGCCACTTTACAGGTGAGAAGAAATCATCTAAAAGAAATCAAAGAAGGCACAGTCCCTCTTCTGACTGCTAAGTTACATGAAAGGTAAAGGAAGGAATGTCTCCACTTGAGAGTATTGTAAGTCCCTCTAAGAATAGCTGGTTTCAGGTAAGACAGGGAGATTGAGAAAGTTGGGTGTGTAAGGGCATGTAATTATTACGTTCCAAAAGCACAGTCAAAGTGCTTGGGGGGCAAGGGAGTCATAGGGTTTTGGGTTCAAACAGTCTGGAGATGACAGATTGGCTTAACAAAGGAGCTTTTTCATGAATCATAACTGGTAAAACCAGGAATGAGTGAAAGGTGGATTGTTTCCTTCTTGGAGGAGGGTAAAAGTTTGGGCTTGGTCATGAGGCCAGTGGTTGTACTGTGGAAGGGGGTACTATTTTCCTAGTGGTCCTCTCTTGTGGGGAATTGTAATGAATGTGGCAGATGTGGTTGGAGGAGCACTAAGACTGGGCTGAAAGCAAAAAAAACAATAAACAAAAAACAAAAAACAAAAAACAACAGTGGTTAGCTTCTAGTGGAAGAAAATTTATAAAGCCATGATAAAGACATGTTAGTGAGTCACATCATCCCTGGGCTGGGGAGAGGAAAGGCATCGCCACAGCCATGCTTGCTGGTGGTGTTTGGCTTCCAGCAACTTCCTGGTCTTCTCATGATGAGTCTTGAGTGGCCTTCTCACTGAAAGAGAATGAAAAATATCCTAATGTCCCCTTATACTTTACAGCCAGGTCCCACCTGAAGATGTTGTTGCAAAAAATAAAAGAATGAGTAAAGGATCCATTAATTCTAAAATCCTGAAGAGAAGAGAGAAAACCCTATGGAAACCCATGCCATAGGAGTTCCTGTCATGGTTCAGTAGTTAATGAACCCAATTAGCATCTATGAGGACTCAGGTTCTAATCCTGGCCTTGCCTAGTGGGTTGGGGATCCACCTTTGCTGTGAGCTGTGGTGTAGGTTACAGACCAGGCTTGGATCCCGCATGGCTATGGCTGTGGTATAGGCCAGCAAATGCAGCTCCAATTCGACCCCTAGCCTGGGAATCTCCATATGCTATGGGTGCTGTTCTAAAAAGACAAAAGACAAGAAACCCATGCCATCTTCTCTGGTTCTCATGGGACTAATCTGGGCTTTTCAACATTTTTGGCTTCCACTAGGTCTTCTAATAAATTCGTCATGGCAGTACTCTTAACTAAGTATGCTTTGATCTTTGACTATCTATCTCTGGCCTAACATTCAAAAAGTGCTTTGTCCCAATGGTCATGGATTTACAAATTTTCTTCCACTAGAAGATAACCATTGCTTCATTTTGTTTGTTTGTTTGTTTGTTTGTTTGTTTTAGAGCCTCACCTGTGGCAAATGGAGATTCCTGGGTTAGGGGTCTAATTGGAGTTACAGCTTCCAGCCTACATCACAGGCACAGCAATGCAGGATCTGAGCTGAGTCTCTGACCTATACCACAGCTCACCACAATGCCAGATCCTTAACCCACTAAGTGATGCCAGGGATCGAACCTGCAACCTCATGGTTACTGGTTGGATTTATTTCCGCTGCACCACAACAGGAATGCCAATCATTGATGTATTTTTATCCAGCTTTTTTTTAATCCATCTATTTCCTTTAATATCAGCCTCTATATTTAGAAATGCTTATTTCCTTAGTTGAGTTTCTCAGGTCATGGATAAGAAAACCTAGCTCAGTGATTTATCTGGCACTCGACTGTCTCTCCATGGAACATCCAACAACCTTGTTGCTATGTGAAAGTTCATCTTACAAGGTTTCTGGATGCAGGACCTGAGAAAAAACAAGTGAACACTAGTATGCCGGGAGTCAAAGATTACTTGTGATATTTCCGTGAGCTATTTCCATCCTCCTGTGTAGTAGCTAGTCATGGGTTGCTTACTGTTATTTGATAGCTGTGGGATGTAGAAACCTGGAGAATATGTCAGATTTTAGCTATGGACATTGAAAGTTAAAATTAACAAATGAAAGTCTAAGAATTTAAGCTTTCTTATGCTCTGCAGCTGCACTCTATATACTGTGTTTACCCCTGAGGGTGTAATGGTGCTGCCTGATCATCTGGCAGCACAAAGATGTCTAAACCCAAATCCTTTCTGGCTTGTATTTATGTAACATTCTCTCCTTGGCCTCATCACAGATAGGCCAGAGGGCTGCAACCCTTATCTGGAAAGATTTATCATAAATGAAGAGTTTCTGCCTTAGCTTCTTATTCTATTTGCTTTAAGGTGTAAAGACACTAGACAGGCTTCTATTTACTGGCTGCTAGTCTAGGCTGCCTCATTTCTGTACTTATGGCATAATCTCAAGAAATGAAAGGCTTGAGCAGAATTTTCTTGGTATATGATACCACTCTTATTTCCTGTTTTTTGTTTGTTTGTTTGTTTTTTGGTAATATTTTATGGCTGCAGCTGTGGCATATTTAAGTTCCCAGGCCAGGGAAGTGAGCCACAGCTGTGCCCTACACTGCAACTGCAGCAAGGTCAGATCCTTTAACCCACTGTGTCAGGCTGGGGTTCAAATGCACACCTCCTCCGAGATCTGAGCCACGGCAATTGGATTCTTAACCCACTTCATCATGGCAGGAGGTCCTCCTGTTTTTGATTGAGTCTAGATTTGTTTCATTTACTTGTGTTTGTTTAATTTATATATATGTATCTTTAATATATTTATTTACATATGTGTATTTTTCTATTTATTCTATGAATTAAGATTGTTTATGTGGTCAGGAAACCTCAGGTCCCATGCTCTGTTGTCCATTTTATTTTATTTTATTTTTTTATTTTTTAGTCTCTTTACAGCCACACCCAGGACATATGGAGGTTCCCAGGTTAGGGGTCTAATCAGAGCTGTAGCCGACGGCCTACACCAGAGCCACAGCAATGCAGGATCCCATCTGCGTCTACCATCTACACCATAGCTCCCGGCAACGCTGGAACCTTAACCCAATGAGTGAGGCCAGGGATTGAACCCACAACCTCATGGTTCCTAGTCGGATTCATTAACCACTGCACCACATGGGAACTCCACAACTGGAAGTCCGTATGTTTTGACTTCCTTCATCTAGTTCCTCCTCCTTCCACTCCTCTGCTTCTGGTCACCACAAATGTGATCTCTTTTTTAATGAGTCTGTCTGTTTATTTGTTTTTGAAGTATAATTGACTTATAACACTATGTTAATTCCTGTTTCACAACATAGTGGCTTTTTTCTATACATTTCATAGTGATCTCCATGATAAGTCTAGTTAGGATGTGTCACCACACAAAGATATTACTTAGTTATTGACCATATTTCCCACACTGTACACTTCATACCTGTGACTCATTTATTTTGTAACTGGAAGTTTGTACCTCTCAAGCTCCCTCCCTATTTCTCTCCTACCTCCTACCTACCACTCCTCTGGCAATCACCTGTTTGTTCTCTGTATCTGTAATTCTGCTTATGTTTTGTTAGGTTTGTTGATTTGATTTGTTTTCATATATAAGTTAAATCATACAGCATTTGTCTGTTTTATTTCACTTAATGTAATACTCTCAAGATCCTTTCATATTGTCACAAATGGCAAGATTTTATTCTTTTTTATGGCTAATATACACTATATATATATATATATATATATATATATATATATTATATCTTCTTTATCCATTTATCTGTTGAGGGACACTTGGGTTGCTTTTATCTTGGCAATTTTCACCCTTGGTAATGAACCTAGGGTGCATATATCTTTTCTAATTAGTGTTTTTGTTTTCTTTGGATAAATACCCAGAGGTGTAATTGCTGGATCATACAGAAGCTCTTTCTTTCTTTATTTTTTTTGAGGAATCTCCATACTGTTTTCCATAGTGGCTGCACCACTTTACATTCCCATCAAGAGTGTACAAAGCTCCCTTTACTCTGCATTCTAATCAACACTAGTTATTTCTTGTCTTTTGGAAGATGGACATTCTGACAGGTGTGGGGCAATATCTCATTATGGTTTCGATTTCCATTTCCCTAATGATTACTGATGTTGAATAACTTTTCATGTATCTTTTGGCCATCTGTATTCTTCTTTGGAAAAATGTCTATTCAAATCCTCTGCCCATTTTTTAATTGGGTAGTTTGCTTTTTTGATGTTGTGTTGTATGAGCTCTTTGTATATTCTGGATATTAATCCCTTGTCAGATATATTGCTTGCAAATATCTTCTCCCATTCAGCAGGTGGCTTGTTTGTTTTGTTGATATATTCCCTCACTGTACAAAAGTTTTTAGTTTTTTAGTTTGTAGTCTCACTTGTTCATGTACTTTTTTGAATTTTATTTTATTGGAATATAGTTGATTTATAACGTTATATTAGTTTCAATTATACATCAAAGTAAATCAGTCATACATATAATACATCCATTTTTCCCACACAAGTTATCACAAACTGTTGAGCAGATTTCCCTGTGCTATAGAATAGGTTCTCATTAATCATCTATTTTATATAGTAGGTGTATGTGTTATTCCCACCCTCTCAATTCTTCCCTCCCCACAGTGGTTTCACCTATGGTAAGCATTGAAATCTGTAAGTTTGTTTCTGTTTTTTCAAATATGTCTTTTTGCCACATTTTTATTAGATTCTACATGTAAGTGATATCATATGATATTTGTCTTTCTCTGTCTGACTTACTTTACTTAGTATAATAATCTCTAAGCCCACCCATGTTGCTGCAAATGACATTTTTCATTCTTTTTATGGCTGAATAATATTCCATTGTATATATGTACCACTTCTTCTTTATCCATTCCTCTGTTAATAGACATTTTGATTGCTTCCAAATCTTGGCTATTGTAAATAGTGCTGCAGTGAGTATTGGGGTGCATGTATCCTTTCAAATTAGAAATTTCTCTAGATATATGCCCAGGAGTGGGACTGTTGGATCATATGGTAGTTCCATATTTAGTTTTTTAAGGAACCTACATACTGTTCTCTGTAGTGGTTGCATCAATTTACATTTCTACCAACAGTGAAGGAGGGTTTCCTTTTGTCCACACTCTCTCCAGCATTTATTGTTTGTTCACTTATTTATTTTTGCTTTTATTCCCCTTGCCTGAGGAGACATATCCCCCAAAATATTACTAAGATTAATGCCAAAAGAAACCTATATTTTCTTCTAGAAGTTTTACAAGTTCACATTTACATTTAATTCTTTAATCTGTTTTGAATTTATTTTTGCTCACAGTGGGGGAGAGTAGTCCAGTTTTATTCTTTTGCATGTAGCTATCCAGTTTTCCCATCCCCATTTATTGAAGAGGCTTGATTTTCCTCCATTGTATACTCTCGCCTCCTCTAATGCTTCAATCTTATTAAAAACAAAGCAGACAATGCAAACTCCTTGCTGTTACCCGGTTTGGTTGCCCACCTTGTTTATAACAACTAGAATTAATGAATTTGGAGTGTTTCCAAAACACCAAGCCCTCTCACAAGTAATTGTCATTGTTGAAGATATTGGTTTACTGGACTTTTTATGAAACGAACTGAGGGTCAGAGGATCAGAGGTTGAATCTGGGTTTGTACACTTAGGATGTTGACTTTGTGAAAGTTATTATCTTCTTCAAGTCCCCGTGTCTTTGTCTGTTAAGTATGTTAACAGTGGTCTCTTCAAGTATGTTCTGAGCTCCTGATGGGTGTGCTTCCTTTCCATATATCATGCGATATCTGTTCTCATAAGGATTAGACAATGTTTGTGCACTGGTTCAATGAATAAAAGGTGTTATATATTTAACATATTTCAAGCCCTGAAAACAAATGAAAAAGTAGTTCTGAAAATGTTTTGATCATTGGCAGCTTCACCAGAGTAAATATTTGGCTTACCTAGGTGCCTGGAACTCAGTGACTATTTATCAAATGGATAAATTTACTGAGCACTGGGACTTCAGGAGAAAATCAATAGCCTTATTCATGGCCTGGCAGAACCTGTGAATAAATGAATGAATGATAACAGTTTCTAGTAAAATATACATTTGTGTATGTTAGGGCAGGTATCAGATGTTAACACTTGTACTTCATATCTTAAGAAAGGTTAAATCTGAAATTTAATTTTCTAGAGATGAAAATTCTGATTAATAATCTCCCAAAGGAAATAAAAAATACTTCTCTTCTTACTTTTCCTAGCCTGATCAGTGACTCTGAGCTCCGTTTATTCCTTCATTAATCATGTTGTCAAACACTTGGTGTGATAAGTGCTCAGGCAAATCCTTAATAAGACATTTACCCATACTTTGTGAAGCTCACATTTGTACTTTATAACTTCCCCAGATCCAAAGGTGGGCAGATAATCACAGTCAACTGCGGGTACCAATGCACCAATTACTTCTGCAGTAAGAGCATCTTCTTACTCTTAAGCTGCCTGAAAAGGCCTCTCCAGGCAAAACAAAAAGAGAGTTACCTGGAAAACTGAAGTCACATCAGAACAGCCTCCTACAGAGGACTGATGACCATGAGGGTCTAGGACAATTACCTATTGTCATTTTTCAATTTTAGTAATAGTAATATAATAGTAATAAATGTGTATAGTCCTCTAAGCATTATTTTCATTTCATGTATAAAAACTGGGAGTTCCTGTCGTGGCTCAGTGGTTAATGAATCTGACTAGCATCCATGAGGACACAAGTTCAATCCCTGGCCTCGATCAGTGGGTTAAGGACCCGGCATTGCCATGAGCTGTAGTGTAGGCCACAGATGTGGCTCAGATCCTGAGTTGCTGTGGCTGTGGTGTAGGCTGGCAACTGCAGCTCTGATTTGACCCCTAGCCTGGGAACCTCCATATGCTGTGGGTGCAGCCCTACAAAGCAAAACAAAACAAAACAAAACTGGAACTCAGAGACCCAAGTAAGCTTAGTTTGGGGATAACATACCGAAAATAAAATTTCAGGATTCCTAATTCCCAACCCAGAGCACATTCAAACAAACAATGCTGTCTGTCTTCTGGTGACTCGTTTCCTATTCATTTCTATATTAAAAATTCACAAACTTGTAGTTCCCATCGTGGCTCAGCAGAAACGTATCTGACTGGTATCCATGAGTACATGGGTTTGATCCCAGGCCTTGCTCAATGGGTTAAGGATCTGGCATTACTGTGAGCTGTGGTGTAGGTGGCAGACACAGTTCAGATCCCATGTGGCTGTGGCATAGACCAGCGGTACAGCTCCAATTCATCCCCTAGCCTGGGAACCTCCATGTGCTGCACTGTGCCCTAAAAAAAGAACAAAAAAGAAAAAAATTTCACAAACTTCACTTTAGGATATGGTGGAAAAGAAAAATGTGATTTCAATAACCAAAGTTTTGCTCACAAATGAAGAATGAAACCTAATTTTAATCTGAAGATTGCCTAATTAGCAAGTTCTTGATAGAAACAGTCATCATTATTGGCTGAATTATGGTAATGTCCAGAAATGCTTTATCCATGTAGGGTTTCTTGATAATATAAGCAAACTTCTTATATATGCATACAATAAATATTTTCTTTATCAGAAAGTTATAGAAGACATCATTCAGGGAATTAGTATGATTTATTTGTTCTAAATGAACTAATCAAGTATGGTTAAGAATAGAAATATAACTTTTTTTTCGTCTTTTTGCTATTTCTTAGGCCACTCCCATGGCATATGGAGGTTCCTAGGCTAGGGGTCGAATCAGAGCTGTAGCCACCGTGTTACGCCAGAGCCACAGCAACGCGGGATCCAAGCCGCGTCTGCAACCTACACCACAGCTCACGCCAATGCTGGATGGTTAACCCACTGAGCAAGCACAGGGACCGAACCCGCAACCTCATGGTTCCTGGTCGGATTTGTTAACCACTGCACCACAACGGGAACTCCCAGAAATAGAATTTTTTTTTACTCAATTTTAAGTCAATGGAGACCCCATACAAGCCAGCAGCCATAAGTGAAGTGGGTTTATAGAACCAGATGTGGAGGTGTGGGAAAGCAACAGATGTGGAGGAATGGAATAGGACCCAACATGGTGTATGGTAGAACCAGATGTGGAAGTGTGGGGTAGAACTAAACATGGTGGTGTGGGATGGAAACAGATGTGGAGGTGTGGAGGAGAACCAGGTGTGGAGGTGTGGGGTAGGACCAGATGTGGAGATCTGGGGTAGGACCAGGTATAGAGATGAGGGATAGGACCACACGTGGAGGTGTGGGGTGAACTATATGTGGAGGTGTGGGATGGAAAGATGTGGAAGTGTGGGATAGGACCACGTGTGTAGGTGTGGGGTGGAACCAAATGTGGAGGTGTGGGATAAATAGCACATCAAGCTAAGGGAGGTGTTGCCTGAAGACTGAATTTTTGAGGGGCTATGAGCCATTGGGGTGAACCATACTGAAGCCCTGGCCATGGAATGTGTCTAAACTTTCAGGTGTGCTCTGAAGATAAGTAGGGTAGCAGATTTTTACTTTAATGAGGGGCTTTGGGTTTGGAGGACCACATGTAGAAACCTAGCTTCCCTCCTTGTCAGCTCTGTGCCTCAGACAGATTCTCCCTTCCTAATTCTGCACTTCAATTACTTTCTGTAATAGGAAAATAATGACACCTACATCATAGAATATTAGGATGATTAAATGGGATATTCTTTGCAAAGCTGTTTGCGTACTATCTGGCACATTATTGCTCTTCAGTAAATAAAAACTTTTAGAGCTGTAGAAAGAAAAGCTATTATGTACTGACCAGTGAATTCTCAAAATCTGTTGTGGGAAAAACAGAAATGTAGACAACCTGGTGATCTGTGTACAAGGAAGCAGAAGAGACTCAAACAAATGCATCCCATATCTGAATATCAGATCAGGCCTTAAAATGCAAGCCAAGTATGGGCAATGAATGAGCCCTGTCAGAGAGAGCCCTGAACTTTTTAGGCATGAAGTGTTACACATGCCTACCAAAGAGAACTATAACTCTCTGTCCACAGGATATCACATCCCAACTTAAGCCCAAGTGGAGTTAATTCTGCAGAACATAATGCAAACATACTGAAATGTTTTACCAAAAGGATTAAGCAGCCTGAGGGGAGACTTCCTCAGAAGGGGGAAGACAGTAAGATCAGCACTTTTGGCCAAGTTACAAAGCCTCCAGCCTGAGGGGGAGAGCACAGGTTTGTGTTTGTCATTCCCTGCAGCTTGGGTCCATCAGGTGTGGAAATTGAAAGTTTAAATCTTGGTTTCATTGCTTATTATCTGGATTTCCTTGAGCAAGTTACCACTATGAATTTTCTGTTGTTGTTGTGTACCAAATGTGTACCATACGTTATGCCTTCACACAGCATTCATTTATCAGCTCACAGAGCTAAGGGCAGAAGTCCAGCAGGGCCTGATTGGGTTCTCTCATTTCTGGAGTCTCACAGGGCTGAGGTCAGGGTGTCATGTGTGTTGGGCTGTCATCTGGGAGCACTGGGGAAGAATTAACTTTCCAGGTTAGTCATGTTCTTCCTCCTCCTCCTCCTCTTTTCTTCGTGTGTGTGTGCCTGTGTGTGTGTGTGTGTGTGTGTGTGTGTGTGTGCTGGCTGCACCTGCAGCATACGGAAGTTCCCAGGCCAGGGATCGAACCCATGCCATAGCTGTAACCATAGTCATAGCAGTAACAATGTCAATCCTTAACCTGCTGAGCCATGAGGGAACTCTAGGTCACTCATGCTCTTTGTAGAATTCTGTTTCTTGCCATCATGTGTCTAAGGTTCCATTTCATTGCTGTCGGCCTCTGACCACTGTCTTTTATTAGGGTTCATCTGAATCCTTCTCACTCACCCTCCTCCACATTGAAAGCCAGAATGTTGAGTCCTTGTGCTTAAACTCTGATGTCTTCTGCTCCTTGCTGGAGAAAAAGTCTCTACTTTTAAAGAACTCACTTGATTGGATCAGATTTACCTGGGTGAATCTGAAACTTAAGGGAAATTGATTTAGAATTTAAAGTACATCTGCAAAATCCCATCAACAGCAGTGTCTGTATTAGTCTTTGAAAAACCAAGGGATGGAATCCTGGAGTTTCCTCTTAGAATGTTGCCTCCATATTACCTCACCTCCATATGCCTCTGTCTCCCCATCTATACTTTGGGGTAATAATAGTGCCTACATCATAAGGTTGTGAGGATTAAATGATTACACGTGAGGATTAAATGATGAAATATATGTAAAGTGCCTGGAACAGTTCTGGCACATAAGAAGAGTTAAGTATCACTATTAGTATTGAGGTCTAGTGGCCCTGATTCTGAGGATGGTACCTAGTTGACTCCATGGTGTTTCCTGGGGTGAGCAGCAGAGCCTGTAGAAGTGATGTTGGGTGATTGGGCAGATACAGACGTAGCTGGTGGGGGAAAGCAGGGGTGAGGCAAATTCTAGCAGACAGGGAAACGCCTAACAGGAAAGGAGGGAAGAGTGGATAGATCTCACTGGCGACTGAGCAGATGTTATCCTGATCACACTGGACTCTCAGAAATGCTCGAGGGGCACTTTTCCAGCTAAGCTCTAGCTACATGTTAAAATCCCTTGGGAGCTTTTTAAAGACTCTTAGTCTGAGCCTCACCCTAGACCAATTAGGTTAACATTTAAGACCTGTTTCTAAATGGATTTTTAAAACTACGTAAGTATTCCCAGAACTGGGAGGATTTAAAATGACAGGGCTAAAGGGAAACACAAAATACTGCCTGAAGAGACCAAAGAACTGTCATTCCTTCAAGCCACACTATCTAGGGCTGAATAGGAAACAATCCATTTGGAAATAAAATCTGTTTATCTGTCAGGCAGAGAGTGCTGGGCTTCCAGTGGGGCAGATGTAGGTCACTTCTGGCCTGGCTGCTGCCCTATGGGTGGGTGGGTGGGTGGCAGAAGGGAGGGGTGGAACCCAGTGAGGCTGACAGATGAGAGGAGTCGCATTGAGAGGCAGGCCAGCCATGGGGAAGAGCAGCAGCAATGAGAACTTCCCCCCACCAGTCACACACTCACCCACCAGCCACCATGTAGTGCTTGACCCAGACCAGCCAGCTGGTACAGGGGCATCTAGTCTCAAAATAACAAAATTAGTGGGGCTGAAGCTAATCCAGCTATTCATGAAGACCTGATTTTTCACTGGGTCTAATGATATAAAGGCTGCATATGTGAGTTATGTTTCTTCTTTTTCATTAGCGGACTTGTCTTGGTGGACACCAGGGCTGAGTTATCAAGCGTGGGCACAAAGTAGCTGGGTAAATTAGAAAAGATAGCTGGAAGTAGATTAAATATGGGTGGCTCAGGCTTTCAACTTGGACTTTGTTGGTACACTGGGAAGGCAAACTGCATAATGGAGAGTTAACAATATATTAAAATGAGTAAGGATTTTTTGGGAATGTCTCTCTTTTAGAAGTGCTTTTATGAGTTCTACATAGCCTATTTGATAGTACTCAGAATTAAATATATATATATTTATTCATTTACATTACACCTCCCCCCTGCCAAAGCATTTTAACTAGATTATGGTTCCACTTATAAATTCCAACATACATTTTTTTAGAATTTTAAATCTTTTCTTTTTAATTGAAGTATAGTTGATTTACAATATGGTATTCCTATAAGTGTACAGTAAAGTGACTCAGTTATATACATGTATTTTTTCAGATTACTTTCCATTATATGTTATTATAAGGGATATTGAGTATTATTTCTTGTGCTATACAATAAATCCTTGTTGCTTTTCTACTTTATATACAGTAGTTTGTGTCTGTTCATCCCACACTTTTAATTTATCCATGCCTTCCTTCCTTTCCCCTTTGGTAACCATAAATTTGTTTTCCATGTCTGTGAGTGTGTTTCTGATTTTTATATAGATTCATTTGTATTAATTTTTAGATTCCACATATAAGTGACATCATATGATATTTGTCATTGTCTGACATTTCACTTTGTATGGTAATCTCTAGCTTCATTCATACTCCTACAAATGACAATATTTCATTCTTTAAAACTTTAAATCTTGATAATTTGGACCTTAAAGCATTTAATGATCCCATCTTTATTTACATTGTTTTCTAGTAACAGTTGAACTTTTAACCATCCCCTTGAGTGATAATTTTACCATGAAGGTCTCACAAGTGGTTTTAATCTTTGTTGTTAAAGCACTTTCCTGAAAAGTACATTTCCCGACAAATTACACTTCCCTATTTGATTTGGGTCCCTTGGCTGACCAAGATATTGGTGGAAGAAGTTGCTTGAATCCAGGACCTTGAGCGCTTTCAATTCTCTTCTCAGTGGACTCAAAACTCAAGGCAATCATTTAATATTCTTTTTCATTCTGACATTGTTTTCTCATTGTTCCAGCTTGACATGTCTTCCTGTCTTAGGGCTCAGTGCAGGTGTGAATTATTAAAGACAAGACTAGTAAACTGATCTAATAGAAAACTAGATTGTAGGCTGCAGGAAGCTGTTAGCCTGGAACGCAAAGTGAGAAGAAGCTTGGACCTGAGGGCAAAAAGACCTAAAGTGATTCCTGAAGTACAAAACAGAATCAAGCACTCATGCTTTCTAGACATATGATAGCAAAGAGAAAACAACAGTTTTCATTTCTTTGTTATGAATGGTCGTTACTACCTAAAGGCTTATCAAAACAGTCCCTGTATGAAGCAGATAGAAATATAATATGTAGGTCATTCTCACAGCTATATTCTCAAATTCAAATTGGTTCCCTACTTGTGCTATATGTATGTTTTCTGAATTATGTGGAAAAGTAATTGGCTAGGATTGTTGTTACAATATTAACCTATTAGAGTTCCTGCTATTAGCACAATGGGATTGGAAGCATCTCTAGAGTGCTGGGATCCTGGGACAAAGGTTCCATCCCCAGCCCAGCAGGGTGGGTTAAAGGATCCAATGCTGCTGAAGCTGTGGCATAAGTCACAACTGCTGCTTGGATCTGATCTAAAGGAATTCCATATGCTATGGGTGACCAAAAAAGAAAAAAAATATATATTAATTTATTCTTATTTGTTTTATAGAATTACTTAGTTTTGTTAAATTCATCATTATTTGGATTTTTATTATTATTCAATATTATTCAGTGAAAAAGCATTTTTAGGGAGTTCCCATTGTGGCTCAGTGGTTAATGAAACCCATTAGGAACCATGAGGTTGCAGGTTTGATCACAGGCCTCACTTATTGGGTTAAGGAAACAGTGTTGCTATGAGCTCTGGTGTAGATCACAGACACAGCTCAGATCCCGCGTTGCTGTGGCTCTGGCGTAGGCCAGTGGCTACAGCTCTGATTAGACCCCTAGCCTGGGAACCTCCATATGCCATGGGTGTGGCCCTAGAAAAGACAAACACACACACACACACACACACACACACAAAGAAAAAGCATTTTTATTTATTTATTTTTAAAATTTTTATTTTAATGATTTTTATTTTTGTTATTATACCTAGTTTACAGTGTTCTGCCAATTTTCTGCTATACATCAAGGTGATCCAGTCACACATACATATATATATATATGCACATCATATATATATATTCTTTTTTCTTTATTATTGTGCTCCATAATAAATGACTAGATATAGTTCCCAGTGCTATGCAGCAAGATCATTGCTTACCCATTCCAAAGAAATAGATGTAATAGTTTGCATCTAAGAATCCCACTCCCTCCCTCTCCCCCTTGGCAAGCACAAGTCTGTTCTCCATGTCCATGATTTTCTTTTCTGTGGAAAGGTTCACATTTGCCATATATTAGATTCCAGATATAAGTGATATCATATGGTATTTGTCTTTCTCCTTCTGTCTTACTTCACTTAGTATGAGAGTCTCTATTTCCATCCATGTCGCTGAAAATGGCATTATTTTGTTCTTTTTTATGTCTGAGTAGTATTCCACCATGTATATATACCACATCATCTTAATCCATTCATCTGTCAGTAGACATTTGTTTCCATCTCTTGGCCATTGTGAATAGTGCTGCAATGAACATAGGAGTGCATGTATCTTTTTTCAAGGAAAATTTTGCCTGGATATATGCCCAAGAGTGGGATTGCTGGGTAACATGGTTATTCTATATTTAGTTTTCTGAGGAATCTCTATACTCTTTCCTTAGTGGATGTACCAATTTACATTCCCACCAACAGTGTAATAAGGTTCCTTTTTCACCACACCCTCTCTAGCACTTATTGTTTGTAGAATTTTTTTTTTTTTTTTGCCTTTTTGCCATTTTTTGGGTTGCTCTCACATCATATGGAGGTTCCCAGGCTAGGGGTCAAATTGGAGATGTAGCCGCTGGCCTACACCAGAGCCATAGCAACACTGGGTCCAAGCCATGGCTGCAACCTACACCACAGCTCACAGCAACGCTGGATCCTTAACCCACTGAGCAAGGCCAGAGATCGAACCTGCAACCTCATGGTTCCTAGTCAGATTTGTTAACCACTGAGCCACAACTGGAACTCCTTTTGTAGACTTTTTGATGATGGTCATTCTAGCTGGTGTAAGGTGGTAGATACCTCATAGTGGTTTTGATTTGCGTTTCTCTAATAATTAGTGATGGGCATTTTTTCATGTGCTTATTGGCCATCTTCTTTGGAGAAATGTCTATTCAGGTCTTCTGTCCATTTTTCAATTGGGTTGTTGGCTTTTTTGCTATTGAATTATACAAATTGCTTGTATATTTTAGAGATTAAGCCCTTGTCAGTTGCATCATTTGAAACTATTTTCTCCCATTCTGTAAGCTGTCTTTTTGCTTTCTTTTTGGTTTCCTTTGCTGTGCAAAAGCTTGTCAGTTTGATTAGGTCCCATTGGTTTATTTTTGCTCTTATTTCTGTTGCCTTGGGAGAATGACTTGAGAAATATTCATGAGGTTGATGTCAGAGAATGTTTTGCCTATGTTTCTTCCAGGAGTTTGATGGTATCTTGTCTTATATTTAAGTCTTTCAGCCATTTTGAGTTTATTTTTTGGATGGTGTGAGGGTATGTTACATTTTCACTGATTTACATGCAGCTATCCAGATTTCTCAGCACCACTTACTGAAAAGACTGTCTTTTCCCCAATTTATATTCTTGCCTCCTTTGTCAAAGATTAATTGACTGTAGGTGTCTGTCTTTATTTCTGGGTTCTCTATTCTGTTCCATTTTTCTGTATGTCTGTTTTGGTGCCCGGTACCACACTGTCTTGATTACCATAGCTTTGTAATATTGCCTGAAGTCTGGGACAGTTATGCCTCCTGCTTGATTTTTGTTCCTCACGATTGCTATGGCAATTCTGGGTCTTTTGCGGTTCCATATAAATGTTTGTATTGTTTGTTCTAGTTCTGTGAAAAATGTCATGGGTAATTTGATAGGGATTGCATCAAATCTGTAGATTGCTTTGGGTAGTATGGCCATCCTTACAAGATTAATTTTTCCAACCCAGGAGCATGGAATATCTTTCCATTTCTTTGAATCCTCTTTAATTTCCTTTGTTAATGTTTTATAGTTCTCAGCATATAAGTCTTTCACCTCCATGGTCAGGTTTATTCCCAGGTACTTGATTTTTTTGGGTGCAATTTTAAAAAGTACTGTATTTTTGTATTCCTTTTCTAATATTTCATTGTTAGTATATAGAAATGTGACTAATTTCTGAGTGTTAATATATATCCTGCTACTTTGCTGAATTTGTTAATCAGTTCAAGTAGTTTTGTGGTTGAATACTCAGGGTTTTCTATGTATATAGTATCATGTCATCTGAATACAGTGACAGTTTTACCTTTTCTCTTCCAATTTGGATACATTTTATTTCTTTTGTTTGTCTGATTGCTTTAGCTAGTAACTTCCAATACTATGTTGAATAACAGTGGTGAGAGTGGGCATCCCTGCCTTGTTCCAGACTTTAGTGGGAAGGCTTTCAGCTTTTCTACATTGAGTATTATATTTGCTGTGGGTTTGTCATAAATGTCTCTGATTATGTTAAGGAATGTTCCCTCTATACCCATTTGGTAAGAGTTTTTATCGTGAATGGATATTGGACTTTGTCAAATGCTTTTTCTGCATCTATTGAGATGATCATGTGGTTTTGACTTTTCTCTTTTTAATGTGGTGTGTGACATTGATTTGTGTATGCTGAACCATCCTTGTGAACCCGGGATAAATCCCACTTGGTCGTGACGTATGATCTTTTTTATATGTTGTTGGATTTGGTTGGCTAAAATTTTGTTGAGAATTTTTGCATCAATATTTGTCAAGGATATTGGCCTATAGTTTTCTTTTTTGGTGGTATCTTTGTCTGGTTTTGGTATTAGAGTGATGGTGGCATCATAGAATGTCTTTGGGAGTGTTCCTTCTTTTTCAACCTTTTGGAAAATTTTAAGGAGGATGGGTGTAAGTTCCTCTTTGTATGTTTGGTAGAGTTCACCTGTGAAGCCATTTGGTCCTGGAGTTTTATTTGTAGGGAGTGTTTTTATGACATATTCAATTTCATTTCTAGTGATTGGTCTGTTCAGCTGATCTATTTCTTCTTGATTCAGTTTTGGCAGGCTGTAAGTTTCTAGAAATTTGTCCATTTCTTCCAGGTTGTCAAATTCGTTGGCACGTAATTGTTCATAGTATTCTCTTACGGTTTTTTGTATTTCTGCAGTATCTGTTGTGAGTTCTCCTTTTTCATTTCTTATTTTGTTTATTTGGGTTTTTTCTCTCTTCTTCTTGGTGAGTCTAGCCAGAGGTTTGTTAATTTTGTTTACCTTTTCAAAGAACCAACTCTTGGTTTTATTAATTTTTCCTATTATTTTTTGAATCTCTATTTTATTGATTTCGTCTCTGACATTTATGATTTCCTTCCTTCTGCTGACTTTTCTATTGTTTTTTTGAGTCTCTGTTTTATTGATTTCCTCTCTAATGTTTATGATTTTCTTCCTTCTGCTTGACTTTGTTCTTCTTTTTCTAATTCATTTAGGTGGTGGGTTAAATTGTCAGTTTGAGATTTTTCTTCTTTTTTGAGGAAGGCCTGTATTGCTATGAGTTTCCTTCTAAGCACAGCTTTTGCAGCATCCTATAGATTTTGAGTAGTTGTGTCTTCATTATCATTTATCTTGAGGTACTTTTTAATTTCCTTCTTGATTTCCTCATTGACCCATTGGTTTTTAGTAGCTTGTTGTTTAGTCTCCATGTAGTTAGTTTTTTCTCATTTATTCTTCTGTGGTTGATTTCTACTTTCACGCCATTGTGGTCAGAGAAGATACTTGAAATAATTTATATACTCTTATATTTGTTGAGGTTAATTTTGTGCCCCTGTATGTGGTCAATCCTTGAGAATGTTCTATGTGCACTTGAGAAGAATGTATATTCTGATTTTTTTGGATGTAATGTTCTGAAAATGTCAATTAAGTCTAACTTTTCTATTGTGTCCTTTAGGATCTCTGTTGCCTTATTGATTTTCTGTCTGGAGGATCTGTCCTTTGATGTGAATGAGTTGTTAAATTTTCTTACTATGATTGTATTCCCATAAATTTCTCCTTTTATGTCTGTTAGTATTTGTTGTATGTATCTGGGTGCTCCTACATTAGGTGCATATATATTGGTGATTGTAATATCCTCTTCTTGAATGGATGCTTTAGCCATTAAATAGTGTCCTTCTTTGTCTTTATTTATTTTGTGTGTGTGTGTTTTTCTTTTGAGGGCCACACCTGTAATCATATGGAGGTTCCCAGGCTAGGGATCCAGTCGGAACTACAGCTGCCGGCCTACACCACAGCCACAGCAACACCAGATCTGAGCTGAGTCTGTGACCTACACCACAGCTCATGGCAACACCAGATCCTTAACTCACTTAGTGAGGCCAGGGATCAAACCCACAACCTCATGTTCCTAGTCGGATTCATTTCTGCTGCTCCATGATAGGAACTCTTCTTCATCTTTCTTTATGGACTTCATTTTAAAATCTATTTTGTCTGATGTGAGTATTGCAACTCCTGCTTTCCTGTATTGTCCATTGGCATGAAATATCTTTTCCCATGCTCCCACTTTCAATCTATATGTGTCCTTTGCCCTAAGTTGATTCTCTTGTAGACAGCAGATTGTAGGCTATTCCTTTTTTATCCAGTCTGCCACTCTGTGTCTTTTGATTGGAGCATTCAGTCCATTGACATTTAAGGTAATTATTGATAAATCTGTATTTATTGCCATTTTAAACCAGTTGATTCTATGTTTCTCCTTTTTTCCTTTCTTTTTTTGCTTGGGTGATTTCCATTTATTTTATATTTGAGTAATTTTCTTTTAGGTTTTTGTGAATGTAATGTTTGGTTTTGATTTGTGATTGCCCTTCCTGTATCTGCTTGCTTTAGCCTGATAGTCATATAGGCTCAAACACATTATTTAAAAAAAAGAGTCTAGATTTTCTTACTTTCCTTTCCCACATTCTATGATTTTGAAGTCCTTTTTTAATATCTTCATGTTTGTTCTTTTGCTGTTCCTTGTATTTATCATCGCTGCTACAGTAGCTTTTTTTTTTTCATACTTTTAGTTCTGTAAGCTGACTTATTTAAGTGATTGTTTTCCAATTGTATTTTCCACAATTCTATTTCTTCTTACTTCTCTTTTTATTTAAAGAAGGCCTTTCAGAATTTCTTTTAGAATGGGTTTAGTTTTGCTGTACCCTTTTAGCTTTTGTTTTTGGGAAAGATTCTTTATTTCTCCTTCTATTTTAAATGATATTCTTGCTGGATAGAATATTGTAGGCTGCAATTTTTTTTTCTCCTTTCAGAACTTTGAATATATCTTGCCACTCTCTTATGGCCTGTAGGGTTTCTGTAGAGAAATCAGCTGATAGCATTATGGGGGTTCCCTTATACTTAACATTTTTTCTCTTGTTGCCTTTAGAATCCTGTCTTTATTTTTAACTTTTGCCATTTTTATTATATTATGTCTTAATGTGGGCCTACTTGAGGTCAACTTGTTTGGGGCCCTCTGTGCTTCCTGTATCTTGATATCAGTTTCCTTTAGATTTGGAAAGTTGTCAGAATAATTTCTTCAAATATATTTGTAATCACCTTTTCTTTTTCTTCTCCTTCTGGAATTCCTATTATGCACAGATTGGCCTGCTTTATATTATCCCATAGATCTCTTATAGTGTGAAAAAGCATTTTTATATTTTTTTAAATAAACATTGCCTGGAGTTCCCATTGTGACTCAGTGGTTAATGAATCCCACTAGGAACCATGAGGTTTTGTGTTCGATCCCTGGCCTTGCTCAGTGAGTTAAGGATCTGCGTTGCCGTGAGCTGTGATGTAGGTTGCAGACGCGGCTCAGATCCCGCATTGCTGTGGCTGTCGTGTAGGTCAGCACCTACAGCTCCGACTGGACCCTAGCCTAGGAACCTCCACATGCAGTGGGAGCAGCCCAAGAAATGGCAAAAAGACAAATAAATGAATAAATAAAATAAAATAAAATAAACATTGCCAGAAAGGGGCATCATTTGTTTCAGAAACCAACCCTGAGATGCTTCTTATAACCATGACCCAGGGCTGGAGAGGAGAAGCAGGCTGCAACTTACTGCACTCTGAACTCAACTACATTTTCATCAGCATCTCTAGTTTTTTAAATATAACCTATGGCTTTGTAGGAAATCAATCAGTGATATGAATTGTTGGATATGTATCTTAGCTATTCTAGATTTTTTTTAAATTTTTTTTTTGTCTTTTTTGCCATTTCTTGGGCCGCTCCCAGAGCATATGGAGGTTCCCAGGCTAGGGGTCGAATCGGAGCTGTAGCCACTGGCCTACGCCAGAACCACAGCAACTCAGGATCCAAGCCATGTCTGCAACCTACACCACAGCTCATGGCAACGCCAGATCCTTAACCCACTGAGCAAGGCCAGGGATCGAACCCGCAACCTCATGATTCCTAGTCGGATTCGTTAACCACTGAGCCACAACGGGAACTCCAAGATTTTTTTTTTTTTTTTTTTTTAATTTTAGAACTGCAAAACTTCCTGAGAATATTTAAATCCCAGCGAAAAGGCCAGTGCTATTTTGGGCTGTCTCTGAAGACTATCATGGAGAAGGGAGGGAGGAAAACAGAGGTAGACACATCTGGGATGCTATTTTCAGGCTCCTGGATTTCAAGAAGACTCTGGAAATCTGGAAAGAGACCAGAAGTGTGAAAGGAAATGATTAATGAGTGAAGTCCCTGCAGAAGAACTTTAAGAATGATGGTTCAGGGTGTGGCTTAGAACTTGAAAACCAGGGAGAGCTGGGAAAGGCAGGAAAGAAACCCCCACCTCATCAGTCTTTGGGAACCACACATTGAAATGAGCCAAAGCTGGAGTTCCCATCATAGTGCAGAAGAAACGAATCCAACTAGGAACCATGAGGCTGTGGGTTTGATCCCTGGCCTTGCTCAGTGGGCTAAGGATCCAGCATTGCCGTGAGCTGTGGTGTAGGTCACAGACACGGCTCAGATCCCGAGTTGCTGTGGCTGTGGTGTAGGCTATAGCTATAGCTCCAATTAGACCCTTAGCCTGGGAACCTCTATATGCTGCGGTGTGGCACTCAAAAGGCAAAAGACAAAAAAAAAAAAAAAAAAAAAAAAAAAAAAAAGAAAAAAAGAAAAAGAAATGAACCAGAGCTAAGGCTACATTTAAAAAGGTCTCATTGGGGGAGTTTCCTATTGTGGCACAGCAGAAATGAATCCAACTAGTATCCAAGAGGATGTGAGTGCAATTCCTGGCCTCGCTCATTGGGTCGGGCATCCTGAGTTGCCATGAGCTGGAGCATAGGTCACAGAGTCACCTCAGACCCCACATTGCTGTGGCTAAGGTCTCATTGGTTCTGAACCTGCAAAACCTTCTTCTGAATCTGCAAAGACCTTGAGCCTAAGCATCAGATATTTTGGAGACAGTGACAGCCCTTAGTCCCAGCTGAATATCAGCCTCCCCCGGAAAGTTTTAAACAGACACACATGCCAGGACCTCATTCACAGAGGCATTGGAAATGCCTAAGAACACTTTCCACACTCCTAATAACTATAGAGATTATCATAATGCTTGTAGATTACATGAAAACTTCTTAAAATAGGGGTCAAGTTACAGCCACATTTAAATAGCAGTACAGTAGCACATAGTATTATACACTATTATGAGGGAAATCTGGAATTTAATTAAATGGTTAAATATAGAAACTTTTTATCTTAATTTGAAGAATGGTAATATTAATGTAACAATTTATTATATCTTTTAACAGTGATTAATTAAACAAAACCACAGAGGCTATTGTGCTCTATAGATTTGTGCTTACCAAACAGTAATGTGCACGGGAATAAACCATTTTTTTTTTTTTATTACAGTTGCAGCATATGGAAGTTGCTGGGCTAGGGGTCTAATCAGAGCTGCTGCAGCTGCTGGCCTATGCTACGACTATAGCAACACTGGATCTGAGCCACATCTGTGACCTATGCTACAGCTTGCTGCAACACTGGATCCTTAACCCACTGAATGAAGCCAGGGATTGAACACACATCCTCACAGAGACAACTCTAGGTTCTTAACCCACTGAGCCACAACAGGAACTCCCAGTAGATCTTATTATGATGAAGGTTCTGATCTGATAGGTTTGAGTGGGGTTTGAAATTCTGTTTTTCTAACAAGCTCTCAGGTGAGACCCTGGTCTAGGCACACATCTGGATCAGTGAGGCCGCAGTACATTAAATGGCTTCCTTTCCCATATTCGCAGACCTGAAAAACCATAAGAAATTATTTTTATGTGACATATAGCATATTCGTTCCCGGTCCAAGAGGGTGGAGTTGCAAGAAGTTGCCTTTTTTCCCTAGTGCATTAGGAATGACTCAGCATTTACCTTAAAGATATATAGGTCATGGGGAAAGTGTTTTTGGTTAAAGAAATTTCATCCCTGCCATTTCCAAAAGGTCAGTTTATGCACTCTAAAATCATGTCTTCTCTTGAAATAAAATGTTAAATTCCGTAAATATACTATGATCGTTAAAAAAAGCAACAATTTATTTCATGGTGGGAAAATAACTTGCTCCTAATGAGTTTGGCTAGGTTTTTCTTCATTAATGTCTGGTCTGCACTCACTGCTGACATTAGGTGGCAGGTGTGTGGTGAAGCAGGAAAAGATGTCCCTGGGAGGGTAGAGGGAGGCCAGGAAGCATATATACTTGGAGTTAACATTTAAAAAATTATTTATGATCATACACTGTACCAAAGAATATTGCACATATTCTTTGGGAAGTGTTATCTTTTTTCCTTGACATGGGTGAATTAAGTGAATTAAATAAATACCGATGTTCACCTTTTCAATAAGAAATATACTACCACGGGCCCAATGTCTTTTTAGGAATTTGCCCTAAGCAAGTCTTTCTTTAAAATTATATACTCTTGCCAACTTTTAGTTTAGTTGGGTTCTTCTTTCCCTTTAGGTTTGAATCTGCTGAGCCTTTAAAATAACTGTAAAGTGTCTGGGTGTTACGCTTTCAAATTCTTACCTATGTTTGGTGCAGGGAACAAACTAATGTAAAACTCAAAGTGCTTTAACTCCATAGTTACTGTCCTTATAAGTAATATTATGATGTTCTTAGAGCCCAACAGAATAGAAGAACAAGCAAATGGTGTTTGTTAAGCGGGTAGAAATTAAAGAGGAAGTAATGTAATTTTCCTATTTTTTTCAGGATTTTTTTAATGTATTTTTTTTCTATGTATGTTTCCAAGTGTTTACAGACTTTCATATTTCGGAGGCCACATGAGTTATTTAAAGAATAGTAAAAACTGTCCTGGACTTAGAGACTGTGTTCTTTCCAAAGTTCTGTACAAAAAGGGTTAGAAAATGTCTTCCTTTCCCTGCATTTCTGTCCCAATGGCTCTTAGCTCCCACAGTCTTCAGAAACTGTCTGTATCTGTATGTCTGAAACCACAGCCACCTGTCAGATGTGGCTTCTGAGCACTTGCAATGCTACTTGTCCAAACTGAGGAGTCCTATAAAGTATAAAACACCTACCCAATTTCACAGGCTTAATATTTTAAAAAAGTAAAATATTTTATTAACAATTTTACTATTGATTTTATTTTGAAATAATGTTTTGTGGGTTAAGTAGCATTATTATTACTACTTTTTTTTTTTTTTTTTGGTCTTTTTAAGGCCACGCCCATGACATATGGGAGTTCCCAGGCTTGGGTTGAATTGGAGCGGTAGCCACTGGCCTACACCACAGCCACAGCAATGCAGATGCTTGACCCACTGAGCAAGGCCAGGGATCGAACCCCCATCCTCATGGAGACTAAATAGTTTTGTTGCTGCTGAGCCACCATGGGAATCCCATTAAGTAGCATTATTACAATTACCTTCACCTTTTGTTTTTACTTTTTTTTTTTTTTTTTTTTTTTTTTTTTTGCTTTTTAGGGCTGCACCTGTGGCATACAGAGGTTTCCAGGCCAGGGGTTGAATCGGAGCTGCAGCTGCCAGGCTATGCCACCACCACAGCCATGCCAGATCTGTGCCCTGTCTACAACCCACACCACACTTCACAGCAATGCTGGATCCATAACCCACTGAACAAGGCCAGGGATGGAACCCGTGACCTCATGGATTCTAGTCAGGCCCATTACCACTGAGCCATAATGGGAACTGGGAGTTTTTTACATTTTTAAAAGTGACAGTTAGAAAATGTAAAATTACATATATGGTTTACATTCAATTTCTATTGGACAGTGCTGTTTCGTAATAGTTATCTAGATCACTTATTTTGGTTTGGGAATAATATTCTACTTATTGAATATTCGCTAACTCTAAGCTAAATATTTCCCCTGTATCAATTCAAATTTAATTATTTCCACTTGATATTGAGCTTACAGAAATCAGGTAACCTGCTCAAGTCACATCTGCCGTGAGTGGGAGAGATGGGTTCAAACCTACATCTGTCTGAAACTGAAGCCTATCTCTCAGCCGGGGTGTTACCAGGCCAGGGCCAGGATGAGATGAGAGAGCCATTCACCTTGAGTGCAGAACTCAGTAATTAAGATATATAATGTTATAATGGAATTGTTTAAAAAAATCAAAATAAGTGCAAAAAATTCATAATGATCAAAACATCAAAAATTTAAATACAAGCAGAATTTGTCCATGGACTTGCTCAGTGTGGACTCCCTTACTCACCCCAGTCTTGGCCCCAACAGTCAGTCCACCTTGCTAAATGGCTGCTCACTTATGTATGTGTTATCTTCTCAAATACATTGTCAGCTCCTGGAGAGAAGGTCTAGACCTCTCATCTCAGAGCTGCTCCTCATGGGGCTGAGGCCTAGTGAAGTACTGAGACATGGGAGCCACAATAAATACATGAACAGAAAAAAGACTGAAAGGCAAGAAGAGACCACAACATATAGAGATGTTTTTTCTCTGTGTGTAGGGGGCCAGGGATGAATTCTCCATCACTTATTTTATATATATTTATGAATGTGTGTATATATATATTAATTATGTTTATATATTCATTAAATATATATAAACATATATAGTCTATATATTTACACACATATAATGTATTATGGATATTAGATCCCCGAATTCTGGTTATCCTGTTGATGCTACTCTTGATATATAAAATTCTTACAATTAAAAACAAATGTTTAAAATTTTGCTGAGCAAGCTCTGAACTTGATTTAAAACTGTGGAGCAAGCACACCTTGCTGAGAAAGGTGTTTAAAACAACCTTACGCAATGAATGAAAAGCCCTGACTTTCCTAGGCAGACTCGACAAGTCAAATATGACTGTTGGGAAATCCTAGCCTGTTCCTTTAACTCCCTTTGTTCAACATGTGAATCACAGGGTGGACCATTTACAACAGGCCTTTCCAAACACGGATTTGATGATAGGGGCCTGTAATCAGAGCTAAAGGAATTCAATCGTTTCTCTGTATTAGAGGTTCTCCATCCACAGGGCCAAGCAGAATTTCCCGCAGAAATTTCAGATCTCACCACTCACTCCTCCCCCACCAAATATACACAACCTTCCATAGCTTTCTATTCTCTTTCTCAGCTAAGCTGCTTGGAAAAAATAACCAACTCTGATTCTATTTCTTTACTTACTTTCCTTGTAACTCATTGAAAAAAATAACCAACCCCAATTCTATTTCTTTACCTACTTTCCTTGTTCAACTCATTCCTTTCTGACTTCCACTCCTTTCCCTATACAAAAGCTAATTTTGTGATGGTTCCTATTGACCTTCTTCAAATCTAATGGGCAATTTATAGTTTTCATCTTTCTTGATCTCTTAGCTGCTCTGGACACAGTTGACCATTGCCTCCTTTAAATAATCTTTTCTTGGCTTCTTTCATTCTACGTCCTCCTGGTTTTCATCCACATTCTTAGATTCCTTCAGAGTTTTCTTCAAAGAGTTTCCCTAGAGCAAACACTCCTCCATCTCCCTCTGTCTCCCAGACCTTAACATGCCCCTATCACCCATGTTCCCCCTAAGCTTCATCATGTGTACCTTTAGAAGTCTTAACTTCTACTATTGGTTTATATTTCTCTTCCCAAATCTATCCCTTTCCCTAAATTCAAATCATTCCATCAAGTGTAACAGCAACAGAATGACAAGAATTTGGGGATCAAATATCCATAGTACATTATTCTACTAAAATCATCTGGTTTCTTTGTTGGCTCTCCCAGTCAGCCTTTGTCTAGTTTATATTCACCACTGGAGCCTCAGTGCCTGGAGGAGAATCTGTCACCTATCAGTACATACCACTATGATTTGGGGATGAAATAATAGAAATTCCAACCCCAAATGACTTAAATAAGAAAGAAATAGAGTTGCTCGTGTCATGGTCTATGCATGCAGGTTGAAAAAGGACTTTTCCAGATTCATAGCATGGGTGAAAAGAAAGATAAGTTTATTGATATGAGACACCAGCACAGTGGGACAACTCCCTGATGATCAGGGAGAGCTGACCCTGTGGGGTCATGTCTGTTTTTATAGCACAAGGACAAAGGAGAGAGGAGTAGTCTTAGGATGCACTTGCTGATTGTTTGGAGGCATATATTGCCCCTATAGCAGTGGGGGGGAGGGGTAGGCCAAATACCTTTCCTAGAAGGGGACAGGAAAGAGGCCAGGTTGCTCAGGAAGCGATTGAGAACTCTGTAACAATTGCAGTGGGACTGAAGGGGTGGTAAGGCCTGGTCATTTTTATCCTGGCCAGAGGCTCTTTGATTTTATCGCATTGGAGTGGCCTTAAAATCCCACATCTCATATAGCTGGAAGTCCAGCATCAGGTATACCAGGGGGTCTGTGATGCCAGCAAGAACTAAAGTTTTTTGGGTCTTATCACTTAGGTATCCTGGGACTGCTCACTTTCCAATCCCTGAAGAATCAGTTTGTTCTGTGTGGTTCTCTAAGACTTGCCTTGCATATCAGGAAAAAAAAAATCAAAAGTCTTAGGAAAACTGTATTTACTGAATGGATTGTCCTCCTAAACACCTTCAGTTTCTTCCAATTGATTCAAATTGCCAAAACTCCAAACACTAACCCAAAAGCCACTAAAGGCAAGCTAGTATTCCTCTCTTTGGGTGCAACTTAGTTGTTTCATAGCTTTGCTGTCACCCTTTCTCTTGCTCTGTTTCAAATCTGTGTTTCCTTTCCCTTGGCTTATCTGCTATTTTTAGCCCAATGCCTGTCCTTTGGATTTGTCAGTCACATTTATCCCAGATTAAGCCCTCAGCATTTTCTCAAAGCTTTGCTTGAACTCTGCCCCAACTGATTCTGCCCTCCACTGCCTTGGGCTCTCAGACTCTCAGCTGCCAAATGCTGTCCATTGCTCTGCCTGTCGATATCTCGTCCTTTTCCTTATGCCCCTTTTTGTTTAAATTCCTTCTTCTAACCCACATTTATCAGTACAGGGTAGTATAAACAGTAATTTCCCCTTGTTCATCATCCATCACAGAATCACTTACACAAGGAAGTGTTTGCATTTATGTCATATAAAACACCCATGGCTCTCCCAGTCTGGAGGGACAGGCTCAGCCTAGGCTAATAAAGCTGTTTCGTATTAGTAGGTCTAGATTCCATTTGGTTCCACTTGAGTTATGTGAGTCAGGCTAATTGAAAATCTATCTCACTCCATATAAATCAATATCTCAGTTGATAAGCTGTTGAAACTAACTAAACCAGGCTTGCTTGGTTTTTAATCTCTGAAGGGCTTCTTTACATATGAAGTTAGAAAAGTAACAGCATCAGTTATTAAGAAAGAACTACACAACAGTTTAGACCAGAGGTTGGCAAACTTTTGTCTTAATGAACCAGACAGCAAATACTTTTGGCTTTGTGGGCCTTATAGTCTCTGTTGCAACTCCTTAGTTTTGCCTTTGTAGTGAAAGCAGCCATAGACAATAGTAAATGAGTAATTTAAATGGGTGGTTATGGCTGGGTTCCAAAAAAACTGTTGACAGAAGCAGATGGTGGGTCAGACTTGGCTCATGGGCAGTGGTTTGCCAATCACTGATGTAGGTGACCAGCACACAGGCTGATGAAGGGCCTCTCCTGGGGCCAGGATATGCCAGAAGGATGAGAAGCCACGAGGTCCTTCTTGATAGAAAGTCGGTTTATCTGCTGGTAAATAATATGAAACAATTTTATATTAAAACAAACCCAGATATTTTATGGATTAGGATATCACATTTGACCTTAGTGAGGCAGGCTCTTGGGATTTTTTTTTTTTAAATTGAAATATAATTGGTTTACCATATTGTGTTAGTTTTGTTGCCAGAACTCGGCCTCTGCTCACCAATGCCAAATAGAAACTCTAGAAACTCTGAGACAGAGTTTGGGTGAAGGAGAAAAAATAGTTTTATTGCTTTGCCAGGCCAAGGAAGGTCAGAGCAGGGTAATACATTAAAGACTGTGCCCCCCCCCCTCCCCCCGCCCCCCCCCCCCCCCCCCCCCCCCCCGAGCCCACAAGTGATTGGGAGGTGGTTTTATAGTTTGGGGAGTGAAAAATAGGGCCGCAGATAAGGATCAGGGTTTAGGCAAGCTGGCATTGTTTTTAAATCTGGTGGTCTTCTTTCCAGAATAAAAAATGCTTCGTTAACACCTTCTATTTGTTGGGAGATTTAGTCCTGCAGAAGAACTCAAAGACATTGCTGTCTGTATTCTTTGAAGAGGAACTGGGACCCTGGCCCAAAACTGTATTTTTTTCTTGACTGCTCCTCCCAGGTCTCTGCATCCCCTCCCTTCTCTGATCAGCAACTGTTTGAACCTACTCTTTGGAATTCAGGGAAGGTCATGGAGGCTGAAGTTTATTCCCCCCAAACAAGAAATGGGGAACACAGAAAGGCTTGTGTGTCCAGGAGCCCACAGGGCCCTGCCATGCTTGGTTTTAGTTTCAGGTGTACAGCATAGAGATTCAGTATTTGTGGATTATATTCCATTATAGGTTATTAATGATTAAAGATAATGGCTATAATGTCCTGTGTATTCATATATTCTTGTTATTCATCTATTTCATCCATAGTAGTTTGTATCTTTTAATCCTGTACCCCTAATTTGTTCCTCCCCAACTTTCTTCCCCCCTTTGGTAACCACAAGTTTGTTTATATCTGTGAGTCTGTTAAAGTTCTGCATAAACATTTATTTCTATTATTTTTTTGGTTTCCACATATAACTGATACCATACAGTATTTATCTTTGTCTGATTTATTTCAAAGCATAATATTCTTGAGGACTATATATTTTTAAATATTCCATTTTATCTATATATACCATATCTTCTTAATAGGGAATATATTTTTGACTCTCAACTGCTTTTAGAGGAACTTGGTGGGAGGGTTTGAGAAATGCCAACTAGGAGATATTTCTATAATTCATTACCATATGGGAACACCAATGTCGTCTGTCTAATTGCAGTGCCTCCATTTCCCCACAGAAGTCTGAGATGTGGCTAGTGTTGTACCTGTTGCATTGTTTTGAGACTCACAGCTTTGGAGACTTACAATCCCTCTTTGCAGTTTCCCAGAGGAATCGACTTATTTCACCATGGTGTCCTGAAGTTTCCTGATGTTGTTCTGCTGAAGTTGCTGCTATTATTAGGTCTTTCCTGGCTAATTGCACATCTGAATATTATACAGTCAATCCTCATCATTCACAGAATCCAGATGTGTGATTTCACCTACTCACTAAAATGTATTTGTAACCCCCAAATCAATACCGATGACATTTTCACAGTTGTAGCAGACATGTGCAGAGAAGTGAAACACTGAGGTGCTTGATTCACAAGTTCCCAGCTGAGGTCAAACAAGGGGGGAACTGCCTTCTTATTTCATCTCTCAAATTATAAGCATGTATCTTTTTTATTGCAGTGTACTTAGTGTCACATTTCTGACATTTTTGTGCTTTCTGGGTTATTTTGCTGTCTATGATGGCCTCCAAGCATAGTACTGTCTATCCGAAATGTCCCTGAGTGCAAGAGGGCTATGATGTGCCTCAGGGAAAAAGGACATGTGTTGGATTAGCTTCACTCAGCCATGATTTAGAGTGCTTCTGGCCATGAATTGAATGCTAATGAATCAATAATATGTATTAATGAAGTGCTTTTAAACAGAAAAACACATGAAACAAGGTTATGGATTGATTGGTTGGCAAAAATGCTGTGACCAGAGGCTCACATGGACCTAGTTCTGTATTTCCTCCATGATCAATTGTTTAGTATTTGCTGAACCATGATCACCTTGTTCAGTGACTTTATAGACCACAAAGAACAAGAATCCACTGCAGTGCCACCAGCTGGGCCCTGATAACTTTGTGCCCAGTGTCAGCCACTCTCAAGGGTGTCCTGTCATTTCACCACCAGCTTCTCTAAGGCAGTTGCTAGAGGTCTTGCTACTCAGAATGTGAATCAGCAGCACCCACACCACCTAGGAGGTTGGGAGCCATGCAGAATCCTAGGCTCCAAGTCAGATGCCGTAAATCAGCATCTGTACTTAAAACAAGATTCCCAGCAGATTCACATACACATTGACATTTGAGAAGCACAGCTGTAAGTCACCTCCATCATGTCCACAATTAGCTCACTAGCCACTTTTGTTGTTGTTCTGGTCACACTAGAGGTATCTTTAGTGCTCACAGGTCAAACACACCTCATAGTCAATTACATATTTCTAGTCTGGTGCCATCCGTCTGCTCATTGACTCACCAATTTATTAACTTAATCAATAAGCCTTTTCTGAGTACCCACTTCACTTATTTACTTATTTATTTATTTTTCTATGGCCGCACCTGTGGCATATGGATGTTCCTGGGCTAGAGGTCCAACTGGAGCTGCAGCTGGGGTCTACACCACAGCTAGGGTGACACTGGACCCGAGTTGTATCTGCAATGCACACCATAGCTTGAGACAACATTGGATCCATAACCCATGAAGTTAGGCCAGGGATCGAACCTCAGGGAGAAATGGGGGGTCCTTAACCCCCTGAGCCACAACAGGAAATCCTGAGCACCTACTTCATAGCAGATATAGTGGTGATATTGAGATTACAGAGAAAAAAATCCTCAAAGGACCCCTGTTCTGTAAGGGATAAAGTCTGCAAGCCATAAACTACTGAGGAGATGGCAGGGACAAATTCACAAAAGAGGCACAAAGGTAGCACAGAGAGTAACACTAGATGGATGTGGTCTGTGACTAATTCCTGGAAGAATTATTGTAAACACAAAACACCTTTAATCTCTGTCGATATAACTTAACAAAGAAGATGTTTTAAAACATTCATTAATCCTTTCAACTCTAGCATGTAACATTCTCTGTGCATACACACCATGACTAGATTATAACAGTTTTTCCCATGCAGAAACAAAAAATAACAGTAACGTCAAAAGAAGTATATCTTTCCTGGAAGGGTCTTTGATCCAGCATAATAATTCAGTTTCCCTTTCCTTTCTTTATAGATTCTGATGACTCTGCATGATGTAAAAATTTTGATCATTTTTTCTGATCTGCTTTTACCTAATGTGACCTTCTTCAGGTCAGAACTCAACAAAGGAAGTTAACTTTTTTCCTAGAAGTCTTTGAAGATTCACAAGTTTCTTTCCCCTCTTAAATTATATAATAGAATTGCAAAAGAAAAATGGAAAAAATATTGAATCAAATGAGCTATTGATTTGCCTCCCTCAACAGTCACTTAGACCTTTGAGAAAAGCCTTTTCCTTTGAGTACAAGCAAGCTTCCATTTAGCTCACTATCATTTTTCACTGCTTGTCACAAAAATGCCTCAAAGGGAGTCTGTATTAGCCTCTCCAGTTTATAAATGAGAAACCCGAGGCACTGGAAGGTAACATGATTCTACGTTCTGAGTCAGCAGAGTCCTGGAAAACCAGGAGGAAATATGAGCTGCAGACAATTTGGTCTAAGACTGTTCTTAAGTCAGTGAGTGACCTTATGAAGAGGTAAATTTGCAATTAGAAGCTATAATTATCTCTCTAAGTGGGAGCTCTGTTCTATCCTATTCATTTTGGGATAATGAAAACATTCTTATAATTTCAAGAAATGAGTAAAGGAAGGCTGAGTGGAAATGTGGAAGGTTTTTGCATCGTGCCTGGGTTCTGAAGCCGTGCAAATGTCCCGCATGGTATATGGTGACATGGATACTTGTGACAGCTGGACCATGAGATAGGGATGAATGCTATGGCATGAATTAGGAATAACTTATACATTTATCAATGTACTCCTGGGTAAAAGGAGTTGGAGTCATAGAGGAAGATATAAATAAAGACAAGACTCCTCAAATTCACTTCTGTAGTTGTAGGAAGCTAGCATATTATCAGGTGATGGCTTTTGAAATATGACTAAGAATAATGGCCCAATGGAAGTTCCAGAAGAGAGTTTGAGAAGCTGAGGCATCTGGAAGACTGGTGTGCAGGGCTACAGCCTTAGGGCTGCCTCTAACTCACTCTGGACAAGACTTCCAGGGCAAGTCCTTTCTTGTGTGTTTCTTCATCTGCAATGACAAAAGGGAACTGGACTAGGTGGTTTCCAATATCCCAAACAGCTCTGGTGCACTCTGATCCTGTATTTGCATGACCTGCTCCCCCTGGGGTCCCAAGAGAAACCCACCACAGCCACCACCTCTGGGCAAACGTATCAAGGGGAAGCCGATGGCACCCTGCAAACTCAGTCCTCTTGTTCCTTTCCCTTCCCAAATAGTAGTGACCTCTGGGGAGATGGGATTAAGATGGCAGAATAGAAGGACTGGAGCTCAACTTCTCTCCTAAAGACAGCAAAATTCACAACTAAAGGCTGAGCAGTCTTCACCCAAATGGACTGGAAACCTTAAAAAAGATATCCTACTCCAGAAGAAAAAGAGGAGGCCACATCAAGAGGAAGGAGGGGTGATTTCATGATATAAACAACCCATACCTCCAGGGTGGGAAGCCCCACAGACTGAAAACTAACTGGTTCACAGAGACTCACCTACAGGAGTGAGAGTTCTGAGCCCCATATCAAACTCCCATGTGGGGGGATCTGGTACTGAGAGAAAGAGCCGCTGGAGCATCTGGCATTGAAGGCCAGTGGGGCTTGTGTGCAGGAGCTCCACAGGACTGGGGGAAATGGAGACCCCATTCTTAAAAGGTGCATATGGACTTTCACATGCACTGAGTCCCAGAGCAAAGCAAAGTCTCCATGGGAATCTGGGTCAAACCTGACTGCAGTTCTTGGAGGACCTCCTGGGAAAACAGGGGTGAATGTGGCTTGTTGTGAGGAAGGGACATTGAAGGCAAAGCTCTCGGGAATATTCAGCAGCAGTGCTTTTCTCTGGAGGTGGCCATTTTGGGAAATCTGGCCCCATAAGGTCAGTCAGCACTGAGAAGCCCCAGGGCAAACAACAATCCAGGTGGGATCACAGCCCCGCCCCTCAGTAAACAGGCTATCTAAAGACCACTCAGGCACACAGCTGCCTCTAATCCCATCCAGAGACTAAGCCCCACCCACCAGAGGGATTAGAATCAGCCACCTACCAGTGGGCAGGCATCAGCTCCTCCCCTCAGGAAACCTACAGCAAGCCCCCATTCCAACTTCAGCCACAAGGGGGGCAAACACCAGAAGTAAGAGAGACTACAATTCTATCTGTAAAAAGGTCACCACACCAAAACCCTATAAAAATGAAAAGACAAGAAACTATAACTCAGATAAGGGAGAAAGGAAAAACCCCACAAAATCAGCTAAGTGATGAGGAGATTCTCAGCCTCCAGGAAAAAGACTTTAGATTGTGGATGCTAAAGATGATGCAAGACATTGGAAATAAACTGGAGGCAAAGATGGATAACTTATAGGAAACACTGATCAGATAGTAGTGACCTCTGCTTCCCAGAGGTGTTATATCCTAAATGGAAAACTGTTCTGAGATTCCTTCCAGCATATAAATAATTTGAAATCTGGTAGAGTGGAGTTGAAATCCTATTTTCCCCAGTCACTGACTGTGGCTGGGGGTCATTCTGTGTTTACTAGCCATGTGATCTGGGTTCTTGCTGGGCCTCGGTTTCTTCATCCATAAAATGGGTACCCTAAAATCACTTTCATGGTTTTCTCATAGGAATTAAACAAATAAGATAATGCTAAGCTACTCTGCCTGAGAGAACACTGGTCACATGATAGATTTCAAAGATGCTAATGCTTTTCCCACTTTTTCCATATTCTGCAATTTATTAATACTTAAAGATAACAGGATAGTGCTCTCAAAATCAAATTTTAGATAACGTTTGGTGATGAAGGACAAATTCAGCTTCTCATCCTTGAAACCCCAATATGTCGGCGGGTATACATTTGCTTACAAAGCAGGCCCATACCTTATATACACCACCAAGTCTCTAATAGACAGGAGATTTGGGGCCTGCTCCAGCCACCGCTGAAAAGGGAGTAAGAGCAGAGAGCAGCATGCAGGCACTCTGCCCATCTCATACTTTGTATTTATGCCATATCTGTGGGGCAGAAGAGCGAAAACAGAACATAGAGATCCTTCCAATGTGGGCAATAAGGCTACCATAATAATGCTGACATAATGCCTGGATGAGCTGAAAGAAGCTGGCACTGCCAAATTGCCCAGAGAAATGAGAGGAAATAGGCAGGATCATGGCTCAGGAGAAAGGATTAAGGTGTTGGTCATGCAAACCTCAATATGTGCAAAATCTTCAATATACAATAATCTTCTTTTTTGGATGTTTAAGCCATTTGCAGCAAAGAAGAGGTAAGAAATGTACCCTCTGCCCTCAGACTTTTGATAAACAACATTAATATAAAATTCCTAACTACCCTTTAAATCTGATGATGGCACAAAGAATGCTTAAGACAAGCTGTCTATCTGCGCATCTTGCTGGAAGAACTTTGGACTCTGTTGGAAGAACCTCCCCTAGAATACAAAGCCCTGATGTCATATGGTCCTGTTCCAATCTCCTAGTTTGATTTCCAACCCCACCTTTACCCTTACCCCCCCAACAAACACATTTCTTTTATTCTTAGCTTAATTTCTAAGAAATCAATTATAGTAAGAGCATAGCAAGGAAATCTTATAATGTTCTATATAGCACTTAAGTCTAAGCCTTCATTTTTAGAAAAGAAATTTACAACCTAGAATGACTGAACTGCTGGAAGCCCCACGCTGAAGCCTGCACTGCAAAGAGAAACCAAGTTACACATCAGAGAATGAAGGATGATTCAAAATGTGTCACCAGTTTATTCTGTGCTGGGTGCAAAGCTGGTATTGAAAGAGGAAAATTAAGGAGAGTTCCCACTATGGAACAGTGGGTTAAGGATCTGGTGTTGCTGCAGCTGTGGCATAGGTTGCAGCTGCAGCTCCAATTCAGTCCCTTGTCCTGGAACTTTCGTATGCTGCAGGTACAGGAAAAAAAAAAAAAAAAAGAAGAAGAAATTAAGAAAATGTGGTCTTTATGGTGTTCATGAGTTAACAGGGGGTAACAGAATATTTCTCCTTTACTGTAGTTAGCAAAGCAGGGACTCAGCAAAGTCAGCTTCCATTTGCAGAGGTAGATGCACAAGGAGCAAAGTGAACAAGGTGTCTCAGACAGTGCAAATCCTCGGGGCAGAACGGTGCTAGCCTTGCTCACACCCACAGGCACGCGTTTTCCTTCATTTTGTCTTTTCTGAGCCTGAGGTTTTCAGACCAACAGTGAAAATAGCATTGATCTTAGACCTGTGGGGAAATATCACCCTGAGGAGCAGTCTCCAAACATCCTATTCCCATAGGTTTCTGGCTCACTACTGTAGTTTGCACGTGGCTACTGCTGCCACCATCATTTTCATACCCCTTAATGCTCTCTAAAATTAATGCTTCAAATTAAGCAAATGTGTTATCTTCACAACAAAGGATTCAAAGTGTTTTGCTACTTCTGTTGGTTGTTCTAACATCTTGAGAAACTAAACAGATGAAGGACTAATTCTTGCTATTGTTAGGCAGATATTTTCATAGTCTTTAAAACATAGTGATTAATGGAGTGGGTTAAGGATCTGGGTTGTCACTGCAGCGTGCTGGTTCAGTCTCTGGCCTGCAGGAATTTCCGTATGCTGAGGGGCAAAAAAAAAGTAATTAAGAAAAGCGACAGCAGAAAAAGTAGTGATTGTCAAGTTTTTTTAGATTTCAATTCAGACAAAATAGTTCTTGCTATAAGCAGGATGACTTGGGCTTTCAAAGTCAGTATCATGCTTCAAGAATACTTGATTTTAATCCTATAAAATAAAGGACAGAGTTATCATGTGGAAATACACAGTATACAGAAACAGAATTAGGGGAGTGCCCTTTGTGGCGCAGTGGAAAGGAATCCGAGTAGTATCCATGAGGATGTGGGTCGATCCCTGGCCTCGCTCAGTGGGTGGGGGATCTGGTGTTGCCATAACTGTGTTGTAGGTCGAAGATGCAGGTCAGATCCCACGTTGCTGGGGCTATAGCTCCAGTCCGACCCCTAGCCTGGGAAATTCCATATGCTGTAGGTGTGGCTCTAAAAAAGCAAAGAAAGAGAGAAAGGGAGAAAGAAAAAAGAAAAGAAATACAGAATGAGTCTGGGACTGGAGAGTTAAATGATGTCATCCTAATGAATCATTGGAATTATTGGTGTTTCTTAAGCTGCACTGCTTTTCTCACATTAGTAATTTTGGGCTTATGCATCATTGCCAGGTTGTGCGAGTACCATTGTCGATCAGCCAAAATCCCAGCTCTTATTCTGTATAGCTTGACAAAATGGGCCTGAAGGAGTAATAGACATGTCCATTTTTTTAGACAGGTCAGGTTTTAGCATGTACATGGAAGAGACTAAGCATGAACAGATCGGCAATGAGTTTCAAAGGTTCGCAAGGAAGTGGCAAGATCTTTTATAGGAAACAGTGGATGTGGGTGGACCTACTTATGTATGGGATCTTGACCTATTTTCCCTCCAAGAAAATGAGTATTAGACTAGAGTTCTTCCTGAGAATAGCAAGGATCTGAAAGAACCATTCATCCCCATAGTATCTTTCCTTTTACTCAATTAAGACAGGAAGGGAAAAAGAAAAACCAAGCACAGCAACAAAGGAATGAGTGCTTTCCCTTGAAGAGAAACTTTTGAAAATCAAATGCTTGAGGTATTCAGGCTAGATTCAATGACTCAAGAATGAGCCCACTAACTCCTAACCTCTTTATCTGCTGGGTATTCCTTCTATGTTGGCCAAGTTTATATAATATCTGGGAGTAGGGGGAGTTCCCGTTGTGGTGCAGTGGTTAACAAATCCGACTAGGAACCATGAGGTTGTGGGTTCAATCCCTGGCCTTGCTGAGTGGGTTAAAGATCCGGCGTTGCCATGAGCTGTGGTGTAGGTCGAAGATGTGGCTCAGATCCCCCATTGCTGTGACTGGCGTAGGCCGGTGGCTATAGCTCCGATTGGACCCCTAGCCTGGGAACCTACATATGCCACGGGAAGCGGCCCTAGAAAAGGCAAAAAGACAAAAAAAAAAAAAAAAAAAAAAAAAAAAATCAGGGAGTAGGGTTTTCCTATGTCACATGTTCTTTCACCTCATCTGCTCCCACAAATCCTATGAACAAGTACATGAGGATTTTGTGAAATGAAAGTGTGTGACCTTGAAGCAGTTTGCAGGGGCTGGACATGCTGTAGGAGATAATGGTCCACAGCCCTGAACCCCAGTCTAGCACCTCCCATTCCTGAAGCCACTGCTTAAACAAGCATGGAAAATACTTTGTACTAGTGTGTTCCCTTTAAAAATGAATGTGCTAAGGAGTTCCCGTCATGACACAGTGGTTAACGAATCTGACTAGGAACCATGAGGTTGCGGGTTCGGTCCCTGCCCTTGCTCAGTGGGTTAACGATCCGGCGTTGCCGTGAGCTGTGGTGTAGTTTGCAGACATGGCTCGGATCCCGCATTGCTGTGGCTCTGGCATAGGCTAGTGGCTACAGCTCCGATTCGACCCCTAGCCTGGGAGCCTCCATATGCCGTGGGAGCGGCCCAAGAAATAGCAAAAAAATAAAATAAAATAAAATAAAATAAAAAACATACTTAAAAAAAGAGAACCAGTGAGTTTATGAAAAGAAACAAAAAAAGAGCAATAATGGAGCACTAGGCTGACCAAATATTAAAACGTGTGTGCATAAAATAGTGAGGCAGCATTGCATGAATAAAAAAAATTAAAGAATAATATATTAAGTCCAGAAATGAGTATAAAGTCCAGACACATATACAAAGTTAGGTACAATAAAGGATTTAGTATCTGATGAAAGTGGCATCTCAAATAAATATAGGAAAGATGAATATCTGAATAAGTGGTGTTAGATATTGGGTTACCATCTGAGAAACACAAAGTTAGATCCATAACTCACATTATGCTGACAGGATAAATTCTATGTGGATCAAGAATTTAAATTTAAAAATGAGGAAATCCTGAAAACATCAGAAGAATAATGTGGGAGAATTTCTTTATAATTTGAAACCAAAAATAACTAAGGAAAAATTGTTAGACTATCTAAAATTTATTTCAAAAGCCTGTTTAGGAGTTCCTGTCATGGTGCAGCAGAAACAAATCTGACTAGGAACAATGAGGTTGTGGGTTAAATCCCTGTCTTCACTCTGTAGGTTAAGGATCTGGCATTGCTGTGGCTCTGGTGTAGGCCAGCAGCAACAGCTCCGATTAGACCCATAGCCTGGGAACTCCATATGCCCTGGGTGCAGTCCTAAAAAAGACAAAAGAAAAAAGACAAAAATAAATAAATAAAAAATAAAAGCCTGTTTAGGGGGAAAAATGCTATAAGCAATATTACAAAACAATGGATATAGTGGAAAAAGTATTTGCAAATCATATCACAAAAGGCTAATAATAACCCTAATATCTTTAGAACTTCTATAAATTCATGAGAAAAAAAATGACCACCCTGTTGAGAAATGAGCAAGGGATGAACAAATGGGCCACAGGAGAGTAAATTAAAATGACTCAAACTTATGAGGGGATAGTTAATCTCATCAACAAGATGCATGCAAATTAACACTTACTGAAACACCATTTTCCACCAATCAGTAAAAATCCAAAGTAGAGGCACTCTATTGATCTGACTGCAGGAAATAGGTGCTCTCATGTACTGTCAGTAGGAGGGTGAATTATCATTACAGAAGCAATCTTGGACTCACTTGCCTGCAGCCAGTAAAGCCAATCTACTGACCCTGAGTTATAGTGAAGGAAAGTACACTCTTTATTGCAGGGTGTCAAGCAAGAACAGACAGCTCGTTTTCGAAGGAGTGGAATTAAAGGCAGAGTGGGGAGTTCACATCATGGCTCAGTGGAAACGAAACTGACTAACATCCATGAGGATGCAGGTTCCATCCTTGGCATTGCTCAGTGGGTTAAGGATCTGGCGTTGCCATGAGTTGTGGTGTAGGTCATAGATGCAGCTGGGATCTGGCATTGTTGTGGCTGTGGTGAGACTGGTGGCTACAGCTGCAATTTGCCCCCTAGCCTGGGAAACTCCATGTGCCACTGATGTGGCCCTAAAAAGACAATAAATAAATAAATAAATAAATAAATAAATTCAATTATTTGTTGTAAAGCTGGTTTAATTAATTATTAGTTATTTGCAGTAAAATGGATGGACCTAGAAATTATCATACTAAGTTAGTCAGACAGTGAGAGACAAATATCAAATAATAAGTGATATCATATGGAATCTGGAAAAAAAGGATTTAAATGAACTTGTAGAACAGAAACAAACTCAGAGACTGAAAAACTTATGGCTACTGAAGGGGACAAGTAGCGGGGGAAGAATGGACTTGGTTTTTGGGGTGGAATGGTTGTGAATTAGGTTGTGATGATGGTTGTACAACTATAAATATAATAAAATTAATTGAATTATTAAAATAATAAATGCAATTAATAAAAAGGAGCTCTCAGATTCATTGATAAGGAAGAAAGTGTTCAGTAGAATATGCCCCTCTTTTGAGTAAGTAGGTGGGAAATAAGAACCCGTATTCACATTTGTTGGTACACCCAAAAAGAAGCTCTGAAAGGACACCTAAGATATTTGTAACAGTAGTTCTGGGTGGTAGAGGGTTGGAGGGTGAGGAGAGGCAGAAGAATTTTAGTCCTGCAGAAGAGTTAGCTTCCAACATTACAGCTACATGGGGATAGAGGCACAGTCTGGGGTCATGGAATTGACCAGGTTGGGGCCCTACTCAGGATTAGACAAATTGCTTTGTCCTCATTATCCCAGAGCTCTTGCCAGCAGCAGTGGCTGGCTCTCAGCTGAAAATACACAGCACGTTTCAGAATCAAAGATGAGAGTAAGAAGATGTCTCAAGGAGCTCTTGGCCTAACACTTGGCCTCAAGCCTTCCATGTCCTCTCCTTTCCTCATCTTGTCCTTCACTAGACCAAGAGTTCTCAGCTGGGAGTGATTTGCCCCAAGGTGGCACTTTTGGTGGTCACACATAGGAATGCATATATTTGGCATACAATCAAAAAGGGTGGAAGGTGAAAAACCTTGCACTTGTGTAAGATACCAGGGAAAGGATGAAACCTGTGAGACCAAGGGAAAATAAGGAATCCTGTAGCATAATGAAGGTCAAAACTTTTAAACTCACCTTTAGGTAACGTTGTGGGAGGAGATGGATGATTTTTCTATGCCTTGGTATGACAACACTGTAAAGCATAATCTTTTTTGTTTTTTATTTTTTAATTACTTAATTAATTTATTTATTTGCTTTTGAGGGCCCTGCCCTTGGCACATGGAAGTTCCCAGACCAGGGGTTGAATTGGAGCTACAGCTGCTGGCCTACACCACAGCCACAGCAACACAGGATCCAAGCCACGTCTGTGACCTACACCACAGCTCATGGCAACACCAGATCCTTAACCTACTGAGTGAGGCCAGGAATAGAACCTGCATCCTCATGGTTACCAGTTGAATTCATTTTTGCTGTGCCACAATGGAACTCCTGTAAAATTTAATCTTGAATAAAACATAAAGCAGATCTAAAAGCACAGTGCTATAGTGAATAACAAATTGCTTGAATCCCTGCATGTGTGGGAAATCTGTTTTCAGTGTTGGCCCCTCTCATTATTGCCTGTTTCTCTCACAGTCATAGGGAGGCTTGACTTACCTGAAACCCTGTGTTCAGAAACCCTGTAGAGACTCAGTAAAAACATCTCTCCTGCTGCAAAAGGGTTGCTGTCTCCAAGATAAGTCAACAGCTGTTAAGTGTCCCCATTTACTGTAGACCAGCTAAAAGAAGGAAGGACATTGTGCTTGAGACAGGCCGGAACCTGGGGCCCAGGACCCTTTGCTACAATGTTTGCACTTAGATAAACATCTCTTCAAGCAACAAAATACAAAGAAAGTCTAAGGGACTAAAATTAACCACATGCATGTGCAGTTGGGGCAAATTATGGACAACAAGACACAAAACATCTAAAAAGGACAAATAACACCTTTGAATAGCCAAGTGCAAAATCAGGGTGTTGAGAGAGAAGGTAGGATACTACACAGGCCCCCTGCATACAACACTACCAAAGGGGTGGGCAGAATGCCTCAGCTACCCCTCTGACCTGGCCCCTGGACTGGCCTCCACCCTCACCCCATATAAGAAACCAGCTTGCATCTGCCTCGCTAGTGAGTGAGTGATCAAGGGAGACTCTTGCTTATTTTCACTCCCACCTACTGCAGCAGAGGCCCCAGTAAAGCCTTGACTGAATTTCTTTTCTGGCCTCTTATCAATTTCTATTAATTAAGGAAGGTCAAGAAACCAGATCAGTAACATGCTGACTTGCCAGACCCATGGGGAGGGGGTGTGGAGTAGGGACAGAGGGTTGGCTGGAAGAGAGGCAATGAATCATGGGGTCGTGGTGACTGCCTGGACTGAGGCCAGCATTTCAGGCCTCATAAGCTAATGTCCAAGCATGGAATCAATTCCAATGGCAGAAACAACAAAAGTGCCTTCTGATGTGAGGGCAACAATCAAAAGTAAGTAATCAACAGAGCGGAAGAGAGAGCACTGGTGTGCTGAGCTGGCATCTTTCTTATGTGAACATCAGTGGTCCCAGGGTCCTAGTGGGCCTCCCTGTGGTGACACCAAGGCTCCAATGGGAGCTCTGTGCTGAGGACCAGATCAACGCCAGGTGCCTGGGGCATCCTGAGAGCAAGCACACGGCTTCTTGCAGAGTGTGTGGTATTTATGCAGAGCTTATGCGAAACATGCTTGCCTTTCTTTCCACTTTTTCAAGTGTTGGAAAAAAAAATGGAGCCAGGTGCTAGTCTGGTCATCTGCCATGGAAACCTGCACACCTGGAGATGTGGTTTGGTGGGATTTTTCCTCCTTTCCTTATAGAACTGGTCCAGCACTCTCAAAGAATTAAATAGTGGCCTGTTGGAAGCTTCCCACTCTGCCAGCTCTTCCTTCAATGGGTTGTCACTGAGTCATCAAGTTAGTCTTCTTAACTATTCTTTCCGAGATGCTTCCAGTTATTCCCTCCCCACCCAGACTGTGCAATTCTTCTTGGTGATGAGCTAATTCATGTTAGCTAGGTAAATGCATATTTAATGAACCAGATTTCTGTTTCCTTAGAATGACACTTAAAATCAGAAGACCTTCCATTTACATTGTCCTTAGTATTTTAGACTGTTACTGTGTACTTCACCTTGTTTAATCTTTGGGGCTCCCTGTGAGATTGCTGTAGTATTCCCATTTCACTTTTTTTACATTTTTTATTAAAGCATAGTTGATTTACAATGTACAAATTTCTGCTGTATAGCACATTCCTTTTCTTATATTATTTTCCATGGTATCACCGATTTACAGATCCAGAAAGCAAAGTCCAGAGGGATGACTGTAAGTTGCTTAAGATACCAGAACCAATGATATGGATGGTTTTTCTATGCCCTGGTGCTACAGACACTTTGGAGCTACAAGAAAGAACTCAGGCAAGAAACAACAGCAAAGATTTATTTAGCGTTCACCCCATTTTAAGCACTGCGTTAAACATTTGCCTTCTTTATTCTCTTTGATGCAAATAACAATCCTGTAATGTGGGTACCATCATTTTCCATGTTGACTAATAATACATATATATGGCAGGAAAGTGGATGCTCATTAATGAAAATTGGTACAACCTGCTTGACCAGCTGAAAATATAATCACCCCTCTTATTTTTTTTTTCTATTAAATGCTTAGTAATTCACAAGGACCCAGAAATAAAAAGTTTAGGACTGCACTCATAGGGAATCTCACTGAAACTGCTCAAGAATCCCACAAATGTACTCAGTTCGAAAGAATTAATTTTCCCCCTGATTGCAGCCAGGTAGAGAGAAAATTGCGGTATCTGGCTGGTCCACACATGTCGTCAATCTGTTATGCTCCCAGAGCATGTATTACTGTCCCAGTGTCCTATTTAACACTTTTTGATGTTTCTGAGGCCCTGAAGTCCAAAGGACAAATATTCTTTCTGACAGTGAAGACTCAGCTGATTCCTGCAGAGGCTGCTGGAAAATGCAGCCAGCTGGGCAGTTTAGTTTACATTCACATCCTCAACCCCTGATCCCCAAACAGGACCAACAAGCCTGAGGAGCCAGGTCTGCAGCAGCATCAGCCTCATCTGCCCACTGCACCCAAATCAGCTTTTGGCGATGAGCCTCTAGGCCCAAGCCACCACCTTCACAGAGGCTTCTCCTACAAGGCCTGGGATGTCATTTCCTGCTAGAGGACATTGTTAGTGCAGGTCTGTGTGCCCGATGCACAGTGAGGCCAAACAAACCAAAATGCTGGAATTTGGGACATAGAAAGTTTTACTGCAATGACTTGCAAGAAGATGGGTAGCTAATGGCCCCAAAATATCCAGAACTCCAGGAACCAAATTTACAAAGCATTTTTTAAAGTCCAGGTGAGGGAGGGGGTGTGATTGGTTGTTGCAAAGTTCTTGGTGCAGGAATCCTTTGTTCTTGCAGCTGTCCACAGAGGTCAGGTCACTATGTTCCTGTAAACCTCTAACAAGATACATGTTATACTTCAGAGAGGAGCTAAAGCAGAGGATATGGGGGAAGTGCCTGCCCCTGAGAAGGCCCTATAAGATCCTGCTCCTTTACATTAGTCATCACCATTCCAGTATCTCAGGAATGTTTTCCTGATGCTGAAATTCAAAAGGGAGAGGGGTCTTAATATCTTTACTTCTAAGCAGTTCCTTGGTGCCTGGATAAATCTTCCTACCTTCTCACCCAGCCCAGTTCCCATTCAGGTGGTGTTTAGAGGGACTCTTTCAGGAGATCACACATGGTTCTATATTATTTCCCTCTAGTATAAAGGTACATATTGGCCTTACATTGTCATAACCAATATAGGCCCCCCAAGCAATTTCTCCCCAAATAATAATTTTTTTAAAAAAAATTTGCTTCAAGGTGACTCTGCTTCAAGGCATAGAAGAAACTGGCACAATTTTCACAGTTCCATCTCATCAGACACCCATTTACTTCCTGTGTAAAACCCATCAATTGGACAATATTGCGATCAGGCCAGTGTTATTTGTTCCCCAAAAATCTACCCAGCAAAACAGTTTATGTTTCTATCAAAAAGCTGCAGAAAACAGAAATGAAACATCTAAATAATTCCAGAACATCTTAATAACTCAGCCATCACTGCGGATGTCACAGCTCATAAATATCTCAGTTCTATCAACATAAGTTTATTAGTGCTACAGATGGTATGTTTCCTTGTGACACTATGAGCAAGCTAACAATGCACAAATACCTCCAAAACAGGTACAGAAATGGGGAAACAAATTCCAAACCACAGGAAGCAGGTAGTAATCTTGTTTTGTGACACTGAGAGCCATTTCACATAATACAAAGTAACTTCTGTTACTCTAGAAGGAACATTGAATATGTTTAAAAAAAAAAAAGTAATCTTACCAGACTGGTTGGAACACACACTTTCTTCTTTTTTGCTCTCCCAACTCCCACTAAAACAAAAGACAATGGATATTGTTTTAGAGGTATAAATCCCATAGGGACAAAGAAATGAAGAAGGGAATGCCAGCATAAAAATTTTGAAAACTGTAAAGATGGATAAAGAAGCAGATCTGAGGAAGGTGAATTTAAAACTTGTAGTGCAAAAAACTGAAAACCAGTCTGATTTATATAGTGAAACCCCAAAAGTTCTGGAGTTGACAGTACCAGGTACCCCTGGATAGGGATAAAGAGATGTGGGCTGCCTAAAATAAGGAGAATGGATTGAAAACTGTAAGAAGCAACTGTATCGTCAGAATCTTTTCTTCACTTCACAATCTGGGGTACTGAGCCTCCCCAGTCTGGCAGAAAATCAGAAGTTTATTCTCTGTAGATGGTAGAGTCTTCAAACTGGGAGTCTTTCAGAGGCTGACAGTTTTTCCACTTCTTGAGATGAGTATGGTATGGGATGGGTATGATAATTTTGTGATAATTTGTTGAGCTGTACTCTTATGATCATGTTGATTTTCTGTATGAATATAATGCTTCAACAATAACATTTATTTTTTTTTAAAAATAGGCCAACAGATCTATAACTGCATATCAGATTTGCATAACTCTTTTCATTCTAGGCAGGGGTGTCTTCACAAATTTACCATCAGTGGAAAGGAAATAGATAAGGCTGTTGGAGAAGAAATTATCTTGGCTTAGAAACCTCTACTGGGAGACAACTTGCAGCTAGACTAGACCATGACTTTATCACTCACATCTGTCCATTAGAATAAACTTGTTCTGTGAATACTCTAGATGTCTAGTGTTAAAAAAAAAAACCTCATTTTTCTTCCTAGATCATTTTGATAAGTAGACATTCTAAGATGTCTCCAAGATTCCAAGTGCTTTGTATTTCCCACTTTCTTCTAATTATTCAATTAAACACCAATTTACCTAAGTGAAGGAATTTTTCAGGTGTAATTAAATTCCCAGATCATTTCATTTTAAGATCAGGAGATTATTCTGGGTGAGCCTGACCTAATTATGTGAACCCTGTAAAAGCAGAGTTTTCCTGGCTGGTCACAGAAGAGAAAAATAAGTGACATGTGTTCCTGCTGGCCTGGAAAAAAGCAAAGCAAACCTCTGTATGTAAACTGCCTATGCAGACCATGTGGCCAAGAATGGCAGGTAGCTTCTAGGAACTGAGAATAGTCCTTAGGTGAAAGCTAGCAGGAAAATCTGTGCCTCAGTCCTACCACCACAAGGAAATGAATTTTTCCAACTAGTGAGCTTGGAGGAGGGCCTCAAGCCCTATATGAAAGCCATAACTCTGGCTGACACCTTAAATTCAGCCTGATATGATCCTGAGCAGCAATTCTGCCATACCATGCCTGGACTTCTATCTGCAGAACTATTAGATAATAAACTTATCTAATAACAAAATGTTAGATAATAAACTGTTAGATAATAAACTCTTAAGCCACTAAGTTTGTGATAATTTGTTAGAAAATGAATATAACCATCTTTTTCCAATGCCCTCAGCCACCATGTCATTTTCTATGTTATATAAAAGTTACTAATTACTGTTAGGGGCTATATGGGGGCACATTGTTAAAATGGCTCTTTAGGGAGTTCCCCTCCTGGCTCAGAGGTTAACAAATCCGACTAGGAACCATGAGGTTGCGGCTTTGATCCCTGACCTTCCTTAGATTTGGCATTGCCCTGAGCTGTGGTGTAGGTTGCTGATGCCACTCGGATCCCGCGTTGCTGTGGCTCTGGCGTAGGCCGGTGGCTACACCTCTGATTCGACCCCTAGCCTGGGAGCCTCCATATGCCGCGGGAGCGGCCCAAGAAATGGCAAAAAGACCAAAAAAAAAAAAAGGCTCTTTATGCTGATCCATGAGACTGACTACCTTGCTCAAGCAACATCCTGTTTTCGCGTCTGGTGCTTACTTTCCCAAGACTATGAGACCCTAACCCCCTTCACCGCGAGACACCACACACCTCCAGCCTTCTCAGGATTACAAGACCATCCTACCGTGAGATACTTTCAACTTTCTCATGACGACCAGATTTCGGCTGCAGGCAAAAAATAAACTCCCCTTGCTTCACAGAAACAAATTTCCCATCCATGGGGTATGAGAAGGCCCTGGGAGAAGGGCGGGGGGCTGGCTCTTTGCAAGGGTCAGCCACCCTCTCCCTTTCCCCTCTAATAAATTTTCTTCTCTTTGCCTGAACACCCGGCTCGTTCTCTTTTTCTCCGCGCTCGCCTTACAATTACCACTTTTTCAATTTTCTAAAATTCTGTAATACAGGAGTTGTCATGATTCCTCTTAGTAGCAGATCAACAATGCCTTATTAGCACCTCAGTAGAGTATAGAACTTGACTTGGAACCTCAGTGATTAAGAAGGATCAAAGGTGAAACCCACAAAACAAAAATAGTATTAAAGTGAGCACAAATTTGTTGACCAGCCCTTAAAACATTAACACAATGAGTTGTTTTTGCAAGATGAGGCAAATGAATAAATAAATAAGATCTAAGTACACTGTCACACAGAATTTGCTTCACTTAAGGACCTGATCATAGATTTTGTTCCATCTGAGGAATAGGCATAATTTCGATTTTTTAAAGCTTTGAACTAATTTGTGTGTGCCAAAGGCAACAAATGGCAAAGAACAGAAGGTGGAATCCATTCTAGGAATGACATGGAGGGATAAACATATACGCCTACAGCCCACTTTGGGCATTTCTTTTAGCACCAAACCATTGTCTTAGATGCAGTGTGGGTGGGATCATGTGGCAAGTCCTTTGTCTCCACCGTGATGATTGTGCCATTTATACACTTACCTCTTCCCGTCTTTGCTGGTCCTCACCCTTTTCCTACCACCTATAGGCTGCTTTGTATTTCTGCCCCGTCACTATGATCAATGTGATGCCATCTTTCAAAGAAAGTTATAAATAGTCATTGAAAACAAACTTCCTAACTATAATTAAAATAATTTCTAGGGTTTCAAGCCTACAGATCCTCTATACTAAAATGGAGATTAAGTTGAGAAAAGTTGTATTTTGTAAAAGATTGCCCACACAGGTGCTGGCTGAATGCTTGTGGATTTGTGGAAGTAGAGAATTCCACAGTCCTTTGTGTGCTCTGCCAGGGGTGCCTCAGGGAATTCTGAGAAGTGGCTTAATGAAACCAGCACATAATGAGAGAAAAAAAAAAAAATGCCTCCAGACCTAAAGATACAATGGGCCTTTGACCAGCCACAGACTCGAATTGCATTTAAAGCAAGTGACTGCATCTGAAGAAAGAAGGAATGGTCAGCAAGAAAGATAGGATATTGATAGATGAGACCCAAAGACCTCACAGGACTAGCTGAGTGAGAGAGGGAATGCGTTTGGGAGGGAAGAACAATCGAGATGGAACTTTGTGGGTGGCAAAGTTATTTCATCTGACTTCCCCAGACTCGAGAGGAACTATTTTCCCCAATTGAAATCCCATTCATGATTTTATACTCACCAAATGAAATTCTTCTTCAAAAAGTCGTCTCCTCTCAGGAGTACACTTGACGATGCCCTAAAATCCTATAGCTTACATATTAAAGAAATTGATAAAAGTTTCTCCCAAATTTGACAAGAATCCTAAAAGTTTATGTGGCATTACAATAATGAGCTATAAATCTGCAACTTTACTAACCTATCAGTAATAAAATATCACAATCAGATCACCTAGAAAAAGACTTGAATTATTTTATTCTCACTACAGGGGAAGTGATATTACAATTATTAGAAGTGCATCAGGCATCTAATTAGTGAAAGTACTATGTTATTTTTCTGGATATGGCTATATTCTGATATTGGACAGTTTTTTATAACCCATATCTTGTAGTGATTTATTTTTTCATCCAAAGACATATCAATTTCCAATTTTGTATTTTTTTCCTTAAATTAGGTCTTCAAAGCTGTGTAAATAAATGTCACAAAAGTCAGTCCTTTCTCTGATTTATGGTAATATTTAAAATGATGGATTAGCTTATCTATAATAACTAAATAATGCTTCAGATTTTTTCTTCCTATGTCAGTCTTCGAAAGTTCTGCTTTGCTAAGAAATTGTTCATTTCATTTAAACATTATTTTGGCTCAAGTTTATAATATCATCCTTTTTTTTTTTCTGGGAGGGGGGCATACTTGTGGCATATGGAAGTTCTCAGGCCAGGGGTTGAATCAGAGCTACAGGTCCAGGTCTCTGCCACAGCCACAACAATGTGGGATCCGAGACACATCTGCAAGGCAGGATCCTTAATCCACTGAGTGAGGCCAGGAATCGAACTAGCCTCCTCAAGGACGCTATGTTGGGTTTTTAACCCACTGAGCCACAACAGGAACTCCTCCTGTTTGTAATATTATCTTGTTACCTTTTTAATTTTTGTAGGATATATATTAATGACTTATTTTTGTTCTTGATGTTTGTTATTTGTGTTTCCTCTCTTTTTTTCTTGTTAATTATTATAAGGGGTTTGCTTAATATTTTAATGTTTCTTCTTTCTAATGTGTGTTTTTAATGTAATTAGACAATAATGATAATGATAATGAAGTCTTCTAGAAAGTAAGGTAAATATAGAGATGGAAAATTTAGAAAGAAAAGATAAAAGAATTAAGGGATTATTCTCAGAAGTACAATATCTGAATAATAAGAAGACTAGAATGAAAAAAACAAAGAAATAACAAATAAAGTACTTCAAGATAGAGTCCTGGACTCGAAAGATATTGGTTTGTGAATTAAAAGACCTAACCAAATAGTGAGCAAAATATATGAAGATAAATCCATAGTCACATCACATTTTAATAGGGATAGAGAGAAGATGTGACAAGCTGAAAAAAGAGAGAAAGAGAAGGAAATAAAAAAGGAAGGAGAAAGGAAGGAAGGAAGAGAAGAGAAAGAAAGAGAGAAAGAAGAAAAAAAGAAAGGAAGAATGGAGAAGTTTCAATAATTAAAGAGTAAAGGGGGAGTTCCCATCGTGGTGCAGTGGTTAACGAATCCGACTAGGAACCATGAGGTTGCGGGTTCGATCCCTGCCCTTGCTCAGTGGGTTAACGATCCGGTGTTGCCGTGAGCTGTGGTGTAGGTTGCAGACGCGGCTCGGATCCCGTGTTGCTGTGGCTCTGGCGTAGGCCAGTGGCTACAGCTCCGATTTGACCCCTAGCCGGGGAACCTCCATATGCCGCGGGAGCGGCCCAAGAAATAAGCAACAATAACAACAACAACAATAACAAAAAAGACAAAAGACAAAAAAAAAAAAAAAAAAAAAAAACAAAAAAAAAAAAGTAAAGGGTAAACAATTAATTTGGAAAGTAACAAAGAACACCTCTAAAACTGCATTGGAAAATATAAGACAATAGAATAATATCTTCACTATTCTGGAAAATATATACTTCTAAATACTTCAAGCCAGATTATTAAATAAGTGTAAGTATAAAGATATTCCCAGATATGCAATAGGTCAAATAATTTATATTATCTATACCACTTGTAGGGGATCTAGTATAAGATGTATTTAATCAAGGAAGAGGTAAACATGGAATTCAGGAACAAAGGACCGAACATAAGAGAGGCAAAGGGAGTTTCCAGGATTATAGCAAAGAGAGATTCTAAAATGATAGCTGTCGGTGACCTCACACAACTACCACTCCAGGTGGGAGCAGGTCTGTTTTAAGTACTCAAAGATCTGAATGTATTGAAAGAAATGTACCTGACTAGGTGTATGTGAATTTTAGTGTTGAATTAGTGATAGTTACATAGAAAACCATTCAAACAAAAATGTATATAATTATTCATGAAATGAGTGGTGAGTTGTACAAGAAGTTAAAAATGATCATGTTATACTACATGGCTAGCATATAGTAGCATATACTACATGGTTTTAGTCATAAGGAGACACATACTGAATGTTTAACTAATAAAAATTACTATATAGTTATATTTAGTGCATGGGAACAGGGCAAGTGCTATGGAAAGGAGTAGTGGAGGGAATGAACAAGAGCCAAATCCTTGTATTTCATGTTGGAGGTCCATAAATGATGAACCAATAAAAAAAGAAAGAAGAAAGATATCAGCATTTATTAGGAGAAATGGTGTTAAATCCCTCCTAAAATTAACTAAAAAAGTTGAAAACCGTTGCTTTCGGAAAGCAAAAAAATGCAATGAAGTTGATGAACTTCAAGGAACTGCTCTATTTTTCACAGCTTGTGGGGGGAAAAATGTAAGAAAAAAGTGGCTCTGTGTATATGTGTGTATGTATAAATTTGATAGAAATAATAACTAAATTAAAAAAACATTAAAAAATGTAAAATGTTTTCCAAAGTTTTATTTTCCTTATTTTATAAGAAACCAATTCAGGGTGTATTGGGTAGGGAACTTGCTCTCCTTAACTGATTTAAAATTGCATTTTTTTGAATGTTCAGGGGGAAGAGGAGGGTTAAGAGCAATTGATATAAATTATAACATTTGAAGCAGCTGAAAGTAAATAATATTAAATATAAAGTTAAAACAATTAGTGGGTAACTTTTTTCTAACTGGAATTACAGCTCCTTTTCTAAGCTCTCCAACATTCTGCCCAAGGATCAATTTAGTAGAAGAAATTTTTTGCCTGTCCTATTACTGGTCTGGCCCCAAAATGCACTGCTCACTCTCATTCATTCATTTCATAAATATTTATTAAGTACCTGTCCTTCTTATCACCATGGTAAGTGTCAAGGATGTCTGGTTTAGCAATGAGGAGCTGATCCCTGTTCTAATGAAGTTTGATAAGACACACAATTAAACTAGTAATCTAGTAATATGATCCCCTCACCTTGCCTTATGAATGCTTTCTCTGCCTGTGGAGACTTTCCATTTCTTCTGCAATCCAAGTTCTACACTTCACACAAGGCCTAACTCAAGTTTTATCTGAATAGTCCAAGCCAGTGTTTCCAAAGGACTTGAGACTTCTCTTCAATATTTGTGTGCGTTTGTGTTTGTAAAAGTGTCACGTCTTGGGAATTCCCGTCGTGGCGTAGTGGTTAACGAATCCGACTAGTAACTATGAGGTTGCGGGTTCGGTCCCTGCCCTTGCTCAGTGGGTTAACGATCCGGTGTTGCTGTGAGCTGTGGTGTAGGTTTCAGACAAGGCTCGGATCCCGCGTTGCTGTGGCTCTGGCATAGGCCAGTGGCTACAGCTCTGATTAGACCCTTAGCCTGGGAACCTCCATATGCCGCGGGAGCGGCCCAAAGAAATAGCAAAAAGACAAAAAAAAAAAAAAAAAAGAAAAAAAAAAGTGTTATGTCTTCAGCATTTTCACAGAGGTAAGTATATACCGAATTAAGTACATGTAGGTGAATGACTGGTTAATTACTGGTTGACCATTTAGAAACTATGGTAGATGGCCCTACCATAAGCTGAATCACTACCTTCCTGATTATTTCACACTCCAGACAGTTTACACAGATTGTGAGTTTTCCTCATGTACAAAATAGGGCTAATATCTAACTTACAGTTGTAAGTTAGCTTCATTGTAGTAACCAGTGTTGGAAAGAAAGAAAACTTCCTTCTACTTAGATTTTTCTGGCTGATCTAAGAATTAAATTAACATGAGACAGATTAAAGGAGGAAATAAACTTTGATTTTGCACATATGGGAACCCCACATACATGAGAGCTTCAGAGACAGAAAGGTAAAATGAGGCGTATATGCCATCCCAAGTTAAGGAGTGGGATAGGGGCCTGTGGTGCCCAAGGGCAGGAGGCTCATTCTCAAGATGACAAGAAGAGTAAATGTTTGCCCTTCTTATAGGGGCAGCCACTTAGATAAAATTTACCTCCAGTAATAACTCTTTTTTTTCTGGGAAAAATACCCAATTTAAATTCTACTAGGTAGGTAAGGGAGGGGCAGTAGTTTCTCTTTAAAGTGCAGGGTCCCCATTGCCTTTAGCTCAAAATAATCCCCATGTAAAAGTGAACAAATTTGGGGGTGGGGAACTCATTTTGAATACCTACCAGAAAGCATTTTACTCAGTTCTGACCATCACAGTAACGCTAATATTATAGAGTTACTTTTTATGTGCATATTTTTCTATGTGCTTTAATAAATAACTACCTTAATCCTCAAAGAGATCATAGGAAATACATATTATTATTTGTCCCATTTTATGAAGGACAAAATTGAGGCTTAGAGAGATTAAATAACTTCCTAATGTCAGAGAGTGTTCCATATGTAAAGCCAGGCAATCTGGCTCCAGAGTCCACTCTGTTAACCTCTGGGTGATTTCTGATCAAAGAAATGCTCAGTAATGAGTATTAAATTATGAAAACTTGCCAGTTTAATGAATTTATTTTATACCAAGTATTCATTGACTTTTTCTCCATAATTTATGAGCTTGGTGTTTTGACTTCAAAGTGAGAAAAACCAATAAAAAATAATGAGAGAGAGAGAAAAAAAAGATCAGAATTTAACATACTTGAATGGTAAGGTTTATCTCATAGTATTAGAATAATAATAAAAAAGAGAGCATATCCTTTAGCGAAACAGTACATTTTAGCAGTTTAAGGGAATATAGGTCCTGGTGTACCATAACTGGCCATGTGACATTATGCACCTTACTTGGCCTCTTTATGCCAAGTGTCTTTTTCCCATCTATTAAGCTGAACTACATGGAAATCACTTCCTTTAAGGTTAAAAAACTTCATTGCAGACAATTTAATAAGGTTCCACCAAATAAAAGAGGGAAACATTGCTTTCAACCCATAATTGTTGTGCCTTGACAGCGTAACATATAAGGGGGTGGTGGAGAGTGAGAACAAATTCAGTGTCAGTTTTATTATCATTTTCACAATGTGAGAAGCTGGTATCTCCAGTCTCAGCCTTGGCATATGGTGGCTCTAGAATTTGAACTTAGATCTCTGACTGCAAAGTCATTGCTGTCTCCTCTACAGCATAGTGTTGGCCATGGTGTCTGAGACTCTGCCGAAAATATCTAAGCTTTTTTCTTAGAAAAAGGGGAAAATTAACATAACACCAATCCTGCTTTCCAAGCACATTTTATAAATTAAAGCAACATTGATTTAATTTCTATAAAAAAGAGAATATCCATAGAGTTAAAAATATTTTTTAGATGAAAGAGTAAAAGAAAAATAGTTTACTATGGTTTTTTTTGTTTGTTTGTTTGTTTTTTGTGGGTTTTTTTTTTTTTTGGCCGTTCCCACAGCATGTGGAAGTCCTCAGGCCAGGGACGGCAGTAGTTGCAGCCTGCACCACAGCTGCAGCAATGCTGGATCCTTAACCAGCTGTGCCACAAGGAAACTTCCTAATGTGACTATTTTACTGATGCTATACATTGTATCTTTTATTGGTTTTTTTTGTTTGTTTGTTTTTTGCAAAAGGGCACCCAAACTGCCCTTTCCCTATAAGAACACAAGTATGAACAGCTGATTTCAGAAGTCATAAGACTAGGTGTTGTTTCTGAAAAATTAAGGTCATTACCATTTGCACTGTGATTAACCACATTCCATCTTTTGGGACCTGTAATCAAAATCTGAAATCTCAAGATCATAATGACAAGATCAGATTAATCATAAAGCATAGGCTGAAAATAAAATTCCTTAAAATTAAATTATTTAAGGTAATAAAATTACAACAATCATTTTCCTAAGTTTTCTAAGCATATCAATAAATGATGATAGGGTTTGAAGACCTTCCCAAATGTTTTGTTTTTGTTTTTAACTATTTCCCAAATGAAGCTACAAAACTAGTGCAGTTTCTGAAAGACAACTTTGAGAATGTAAAAGCCACAAAGAGAAAAAAAAATAATTATTTATTTCATTGTGAAGTACAAGCATTGCCTCCACTGGTGTTCATCCTAGGCTGGCTCCCACAGGAGCAGCAGACTTCATGGCTCCTTCAGGGAGCAAAGAAAAGATGTGTGCGATTCAGTAATTTGTAGTATTTCCCCCATCTATTCTGTCCTTTTCATCGCTTTGTATGCAGAAGAACAGAAGGTGGAGTAGGCAGAAGTTGTGTGCTGAACTGACATTATATAGATTTTGAGGCAGGAAAGCGCCTGGCTCCTGCAATTACTAAGAGTTTCTCTTAACTGTGTGCAGACAAGTGTAAAGCTTTTCCTGGTTTGTTAGCTGGGTCCTTTGAGCAAACCACTTAATCCCACTTAGTCTTTGTTTTCTTCTAACTAAAAAGATGATAAAAATACTTTCCCTCTCATACTAAGTCATAAAGAGAAAGACAAATACCATATAATATCATATATGGAATCTAAAATATGGTGCAAATTAACCCATCTACAGAACAGAAACAGACTCATAGACAGAGAACAGACTTGTGGTTGCCAAGGGGGAGGGGGAGGGAGTGGGAGGGACTGTGGATTTGGGGTTAGTACATGCAAACTGTTAGATTTAGAATATATGCAATGAGGTCCAGCTGTATAGCATAGAGAACTATATCCAATCACTTGTGATAGAACATGATGGAAGACAACATGAGAAAAAAAGTATATGTGTGTATGACTGGGTCACTTTGCTGTACAGCAGAAATTGGCAAAACATTTTAAATCAACTATAATGACAAAAATAAAAAAAAAAAAACACTTTCCCTAGGCACCTAATCTTCTTCTTGCAAAGTGCAAACCACATATATACATATATATATATATATATATATATATATATATATATACACACACACGCATACACACACATATGGATATATGTGCATATATTATGTATTATATATTATATATTTCATATATTACATGTGAAAGTGTTTTGGAAAAAGAGAAAGCATTATACAAGTTTTGATAATTGTAGCAATAAATGCAGACTTTTAAAATTATATACTATTATGTGAAGAGAGTGTTAAGACCTGTAAATTCTTCATTATGTGCCATTTTTTTATAAAAGTTACTTAGATCTTTTTTCTCTCATTTACATGAAAGAATAATAATAATGACAGCTAACAAGCTACTGGTGATGCAAAGTATTTTATATGCATCATCTAAAGCCTACCAGGACTCTTAGAGATAAGAAGTTCAAGGCAGGAGACTGAGGTGAGGCAAGAAGTCACTCACTACAATTACAAAATTTAAGGGGACACCAAAAACTTCAATTATTGAGAAAAACAATATTTTAATGCAATGTTTTAAAAAAAACAGAAGTCACACAATACTTCAATGGTAAAGAAAGTAACATTTGAAATAAAAATGAGATCGTTATCTTGTATAACCCTGAATATATTAATTTCTTTGTGCCTCCATTTCTTCATTTAAAATGGGAAAAATAATATAATAATAATAAGATGATGATGATGATGATACCTGCTTCCACCTGCTTCCAAGGGCTGTGGTAAGGAGTTAGTGAGTTAATGTATATCAAGTGATTAGAACAGTGCCTGGCACATTTTAAAGGCTTGAAATATATTAGTTAAAATCATCTAAGATTATCATAGTTACTGGTTTTTCAATCTTAAATATTGAGAAAACTTAGACTCAAATAAATTATTTTAAAAAAATTTTTAATTAAAGTATAGTTGATTTACAGTGTTGTGTTAATTTCTACTATACAGCAAAGTGACCCAGTCATACATCATACACACACACACATATATACATTCTTTTTCTCATATTATCTTACATCATGTTCTAGCACAAGTGATTGGGTATAGCTTCCTGTTCTATACAGTAGGATCTCATTGTATTCACAGCATCCAGAACCGCCAGAAAGTATATTTCCAACTAGAAGACACACAACACACACACACACACACACACACACACACACACACACACACACACACAAGCATGTGCACAGTATAATGAAAATGGACTTGGATATGGAAAGTGGGTGATGTTCATCTTGATTTTGTTAGTTGAAAACGTTCCCCAATATAAAAGTATTTTAAAAATCAAGTAAAAAATGTCTGCTTTTGAACTATTTAAGATTGCTAAGTCACAATATATAGGACATTGAAGTGATACTGGCAATAAATTGAAAATTCTCAACATTTTATTTTTTAATTTCTGTATGCTAAGTTTGTTTTAAAATACAAATGTATTTCAGTGTTACTGGATCCAAATAATACTAAAGTGATCTAAAGATATGAAAGGCGAAGCCCTGAACCAAGCAATTTCCCTTAGGAGAAGATTTGAGAGTTCAGAGAGGAATAAAGCACGTTGTTTGGCACAGTGGTTGTTCTCCATGGGCACCTGAAAGGTAGACTCAGGGTCTCACTTTTTCATGTCTGAGCCAATATGCTTTGCTTTGTTTCTTGGACACAGATGATGTACTTAAGCCTGTGTTTCAGATTCAGTTTCTAGTTTCAAATGAGAACATGGTTAACGAGTGTCTGATCAGCACAAATGCCTTCCAACTGCTAGAAAAAAGAGCTTACTGCACATCCACTAGTGAGGCCTGGCTGATGGCTTTTTATTCTTTTGTGAGAAAAACTGCTATTTTTGTTTAGTAGAGATTGCATAAATTCCTGATGATTTTGCCTCCTGAATGTTCCCATCCCTTTTTCTTCACCGTTATTTCTTTATTCCAAAGCATTCTGTTCTCTCACCTACCTGGGAACAGCTTTCTCACTGATCCTCCTGTCTCCACTCTGCATCCTCCTCTATTGTTTCTCTCTCTCTTTCTCACTCTCTCTCTCTTTGGTTGGGCCCATTCCATGTGGAAATTGCTGGTCCAGGGATTGAACCCTCGCCACAGCAGCCAGCCCACCACAGCAGTGACAAGCCTGGATTATTAACCCACTGGGCCACCAGGAAACCCTTCTCCCATTGTTTCTTTATCCTTTTAGAATTCACACCTTGCCTTATTTGGGTCAGTCTGCCCCACTCCCCTCACCTCCATGACCACCTCAACCTAAGGCTTCCCATTGTTCTCAGAGTAAATCACAATAATCAGTAGCATGGTTTATGTGTAGATCTGAGCTATCCTTACCTCTCTGGCCTCATCTGGAAGCACTTTCTTCTTGCTTTCTTTGTATCATCTTCAAAAGCTTCTTCCGCTTGTACTTACATGCTCCCTCTCACCTTTTCACATGCTGCTCCCTTTATCCCAAAGACCCTTGCCCTCCTTCCTGGTGCCCCACACCTCCTAGTGCCACTTCCTCAGACAAGCCTTCCTTGACCTCCATGACTCCAGCCACTTAGCATAGCATAGTTAAGAGTGGCAATTTTACACTTTTTGTGTGATAATTTAATTAATGAAGCACTCTAAGAGTAAGTGCCACTTCTCACAGGTGGGATAGCTCAGATTTAATGAAGAAAGCCTTGGTTCTGATCTAAAAATTAACAATAATCAAAGCAAATGTCAGAAAACAGCAAATATCAAATATCCTCTCAATGTACTTAATATTTTAAATCCTCTTAAATTCAATTTTTAGAAAGATTTTCTTTGAACTTAAAAGAATCAGAGAAGCTTTTTTTTTTTTTTTTTTTTTTTTCTTTTTAGGGCCACACCTGTGGCATATGGAAGTTCCCAGGCTAGGGGTTGAACTGGAGCTACAGCTGACAGTAAAGGCCATGGTCATAACAATGTCAGATCCACAACACACCTGCGACTTATGTCACAGATTTTGGCAATGCTGAATCCTTAACCCACTGAGTGAGGAGGCCAGGGATCAAACCTGCATCCTCACAGATACTATGTCAAGTTCTTAACTGGCTGAGCCACATTAGGAACTCCCATGAAGCTGTTTTTTTTTAAATCAACCTTGATTTCTTAGCTTCCTACATTTGAACACAGTTGCCTAGAGTTTCCCCCACCACATCTGGTCCACCTTCTTTATTAAGTACCTCTGGTGATAGTTCTATTCTGGGAATAGGCCCTTACCTAAATTTCTTGAGAATTTTTAATTTTAAATTATGTTTTATTTTTATTTTTATTGAGGCATAGTTGATTTACAATATTGTGTTAGTTTCAGGTATACTAGGCAACTAAAGGGGAGGTAAAAAGAAAGACTTCCTGAGTCTTCTATTTCTTGTTTTCAGCTTGAAATAATCCATATAAAAAAAGAGTCATTTTGAGACTAGCAAATTTTTCTTCCCTACAACTTCAAGAGCATAAATAGTCATAAAATGCTGTCAGATAATTCAGAATGGATGAGTTGAGTGAATTTATTGCTTTTATTTTTAATACAACATTTAATTACAGGTTTATATAACTTAATTTTGAATAATGGCTGTTTAACAAATACTCAGAAAATTTCTGGAAATTTAACAATTTACTCTCAGAAGCCAGTGTGAGACTGCTTCTGAACACCACTAAACTGAGTCTCCAAAATGGATAAATGTCACAACAGTACTGTGAAGCCAAACACCTGGCTAAGGAGATGACAGAGCATTGCAAATCTTATCTTCCTTCAAATCCAAGAGATTCATTTGAAGTTGATCAATTTGTGGGGGTTGGGAGAGCTAAATGTCAGAAAAGTATATGATTTAAATTAAGTTTTCTAAAAAAAATCATCAATGTTGAAGTAATAAAAATAGAGTGATTAGGAGCATGGACTTTCGAGAGAGACAGCCTTATATTTGATGTCCAACCCTGTTACTTCATGACACATCCAACTGAGCAAGAATTCCAATCATTCTGAAATTAACTATACATCTATGAATAAAGATAGTAATGTCTACCTTCCCAGTATTCTATAAAGAAGAATTGACACAATATTGCCTTTTCCAAACTATGTACCAAAGGACACTAGTTTTGTGAAATGTTGATGGGTATTAATTTGAGAAAACTAAGGTTTAAAAAATTAGGAGTTTAAAATGTGGAATCTAAAAACATGATATAAATGAAGTTATTAACAAAACAAAAATAGATTCTCAGACAGAAAACAAACATGGTTATCAAAGGGAAAAGGAGGGGAGGGATAAATTAGTTTAGAATTAATAGATACACACTACTACATATAAAATAGATAAACAACAAGGACCTACTGGAGTTCCTGTCGTGGCTCAGTGGTTAACGAATCCAACTAGGAACCATGAGGTTGTTGGTTCAATCCCTGGTCTTGCTGAGTGGGTTAAGGATCCAGCGTTGCCATGACCTGTGGTGTAGGTTGCAGATGCGGCTCAGATCCCACGTTGCTGTGGCTCTGGCTTAGGCTGGCAGCTACAGCTCTGATTCGACCCCTAGCCTGGGAACCTCCATATGCTGCGGGAGTGGCCCTAGAAAAGGCAAAAAGACAAAAAAAAAAAAAAAAAAAAAGGAACCTACTGTATACTATACAGCACAGGGAAGTATACTCACTATCTTGTAATAACCTATAATGGAAAAGAATCTGGAAAACAATATATATACATATATAACTGAATTGGTTTCGTGTACATCTGAAACTAATATAACAGTGTAAATGAACAATATTGCAATTTTAAAAATGTTAAAAAATTAAAAAAACAAAAAAAAACTTTATGTAGTTAAGAAAGGTGTATATTTGTGTATTTAAGAAAGGTATATAATAAGGGACATTTTTGAAGTGTATTTGCCTAATCATTTCTATTTATACTGAGTGTTTTGGAGATCTATTAATGGTATTCTGAAGAACACACTGATAAATATTTACCAAGCGCTCAGCATGAGCTGGAAAATGACTATATGCTTGATTAAGAGAAACAAAATATTCTTAGCAAAATTATTACAAATGATAATCTGATATATGATGAAATCTCTAGCAAAGATATGATGATTGGTCCGATGAAGAAATAAAGTCTTCCTGTACAACAGATGGACTGAAGACATTAAAAGACAGGAAGTATGTGAACTGTTAGTGGGTTTTTGTAGATTCAAGTAGAATAAAACCAAATTGAATTGAAAGGGAGCTGGGCAAAAAGAGACCGAGAAGGGAGCAGGCTCCAAAAAAAGAGAAAAGCAGGCTTGTGAGAAGAAGAAAAATGTACTTGAAGGGAGCTTTTTTGGTAAAAAGAACTGATTTGCTCGCAGTGAATTAACAAATTAATAAATGAATGAATGGAATAGCAACCACAAGGAGAGAGACTTGCCTTCTGTGAAAACCAATAAAAGAAGGGCTATTTGAAGAGGCTTTGGTTATGACCTCCACATGGGAGAAATTCTTCCCTGTTCAGGTGAACAGAGAGGACAAAATTTCTCTCTAGAATTTGAAATTGCATAAGGAGGCCAATTAGAAAAGATGTGGCTTTTTCAGAGCCAGGGAGAAGATATAAAGAGTTACTTGGAGGTTATATAGTTTGGGCTTGCAAAATTCAGACTTAGGTTAATCCTGGCAGGTGGGTCTGAGCCCTATTTTAGAGATTTTGTTTCAGGACAACACCTACTATTAAAAGGGGAATTGATAATCTATAAAAGGCTGTCTGGGCATGTATATTACATGCTGATGGGGAATTTCAGAGGAGTCAGAGTACAAATGGGTATGGGACAACCACTGAGTCCAACTTCCACCATCTGGAATTGACCTTGGAACTTTGCAGTGGATTCCCCTTTGCCTGAGCTAAATATGGGAAACCTTCTGTTAAAGAACTTCACCATACAACTTTCAACCCTTATCTGGATTCAAGAAGTTCTTAACAAATGCTTAAGAAAACACAAAAACAATAATGTAGTGCCTTTTTCAAAGAAGGTGTCACAGTTAATTAGCAATTGTGTGTAATGATTATGAGAACCCAAGAATCAAGATTAATCCCTTTCATCCAAAGCATTCCTTTGATCTGCAGTTCGGGATTTGTTTCTGACCCTGTCACTTAAATGCTCTGTAAGACATTGTGATGATTAGATAATCTTTCCAAGTAAAGATCTAGTAAGCACTGACCTTTATGGTGCATGCAGTATCAGCACTGCAATGCCCAGACTGAAATGCTTAGAAAGAAGGGCAGGATGGCCAGTTGTGATTATTAAATTTGATCAAGGGCATGTGTGGTATCTCCTCAGTTTAGTCTTTTGACATTTAAGAGTTCACAAAACAGTACCTTCAAATGCAAAAATTACTTCATTACACATTCTCTGAGTTTTTAGGTGCAGTTTTTAAGAAACATCCCCGCTAAACTGTCTTGCTTCTGCCAAGGACACCATCTTGCCCCTGGCATTCAGCTCTGACCCAGTCTGACAGAAGCAGGGCAGGCTAAAAATAGCAGCAAGGAAGGCATTCAGGGCTCCCCAGCTGCTTGAGGATGCTTTTGCATTTTCTTTCTTTCTTTCTTTCTTTCTTTCTTTCTTTCTTTCTTTCTTTCTCTCTCTCTCTCTCTCTCTCTCTCTCTTTCTTTCCTTCTTTCTTTCTTTGTCTCTCTCTCTTCCTTCCTTCCTTTCTCTTTATTTCCTTCTTTGGTGCAATGAAGCTTTATCTCAAGTCTAAGAAGTGAATTTTTGGAGTTCCCTGGTAGTTCAGCAGGTTAAGGATCTGGCTTGTCATTGCTATGGCTTAGATCACTGCTGTGGTCCATGTTTGATCCCTGTCCTGGGAACTTCTGCATGCTGGGAGTGCAGCTCCCCAAAAAGTGGACTTTTATAGGAAATACACATCTAAGAAATTTGCTACATATGTCATAGTACTGCCCTTCCCACCTGGCTCCCCAAAGTTTAAAAATACACAAAAACAACACACATACCACACACAAATGTATATGTTTAATCTTAGGCAGTGAAAGTGCATTTCTCCAGTTCCATATCTGAACTCTCAGCATGTATTCTGCACTCAAATTGGGTATAAGTTGTGGCCCTTTTGCTCTATTGCAATTGCTTTCCTCTAACATCTTTGTACCACAAGTGCCTGATATATGGTAATTATTTAATAAATGTTAAATAAATGAATAAATTAATATATATCAATCAGCATAGCCTAGGTTATGCTACAGTAACAAATGACTCCAAATGTTTAATTCTTGCTCATGCTTTACATCCATTAAGCTCAGCTATGGCTCTGTTCATGTCACTTTATTCATTGTCCAAGAAAAGTAACATGTATAAGCCTAACATCCGTGGGTTGGGATAGTAAAACATGCTTCTAGGGAGGGACATCAAATATCACAAGTATTCACTTCTCTCAACTCCCACATTCAGATCATACTTACCCACTCCCTACAGGAGATAACCCTAGCATTGGATAAGTTGTGGCATTGGGTTCAAAATCCAGGAGATCATGATGGTCTTTACATTGGTCTGGAAACCTATTCATGTATTATCAACCCCACAGACATCAAATATACAACGGCTGAGCAAGATTAGGATAACTGCATTAAGTATTCACTGTCACAGGTGGGGGAGATGGGAGCTACAATAGTCACTGGTCCACAAAAGGCTGAGGTCACTTAAGAGTGGGAGCACTCCTTAATAATTCTCTGATTCCATCCCTGGGAATGGCTCTGAAGTTCATTACTTTCCATGGGCTCTAACTCTGCCCTCTAAGAAGTCTTCCTTTCAGTTATTCCCTTTGGTTATAAGGAAATATTAGAGATCATGCTCTCATTGGGGGGTGAGGTATGTTCTCAGTTGCCTTTCTGCCCAAGTCTTAAAAAGTCACAGCATCATTTAGTTTATTTGGAGGTTTTTGTGTGTGTGTGTGTGTGTGTGATTTTTTTGTTGGTTTTGTTTTGTTTTGTTTTGTTTTTTTGGTTTTTTGTTTTTTTTTTTTGACAGTACCACTCACTCGGAAATATAGCTGGCTTGTCTATTTGATTCCAACAACTCTTTTTTCCAGTAGACATGCCCCTCTCTCTGCATTTAATTTAGGTATCTTGAGCCTATCAGACTTCCTTGGGAATGCCAGACAATTAGTCTCTTTTCTCTGAGCCATTTGTTCTATGCAATATGTACTATGGGTCACATCAATCAATTCAAATATTTTAACAAAGGATGAGATAGCCATACACTTGATTTTAGCATCCATGAGTTATGGTTGAGAATAAGTAGCATCTTTCAACACTGAAAATTCCTGAAGATCTTGACTTTCCCTATTTCCTTTCATTCCTTCTTGTAAACTGGCCAATATTCTCTGAACCCTTCTCTGTCAAATGCAGTCAGCCGCAACCAAGACACACAGCAGTCTCCCGACTTCTTGGTCTTCAGAAACATGATCTTCAGGAGCATTACTAGCTTTTTGAGTCATTACAGGCCACAGTTTTATAAATGTTTTCACCATTTTATACCATGAATTCTCATATGACCAACCTGAAGTAACTGTTACCTTTCTACTTACAAACTGGCTTTGTTTGTTTAGGCACCAGTTTCTGTATGTTGTCAATGCAGGCTAAATTATGCTACAGTAATAACAACCCCGTACCTCTGAAATTTCAGTGACTAACAACAGCAAAGGTGTAGTTAGTATAGCTCCTGTTGCATATCCATTGTATGTCAGCTCTTGCTGTGCCCCCTGTCTCCCTGTTCACTTCAGGACTGACTTGACGGAACAGCTCCTCTCAGGGCCATGGTCACTCCTGTGTCCAGGAGACAAAATCATGCAAACCATGTGCTGGCTCTGAAAGCTGCTACTGGGAAGTAGAACATTTCATTGACTGAAAAAAATCCCATGGCTACATCTGATAGCTCATGGCCACACCTGACATCAATGAGGCTAGGAAGAAAAATCTTTCCCCTGGGAAGGGCAGTGAATATTTAGGAAAATAATACCATCTACTCTAATTCTATGAGGATTTTTTTTTCATTATGTTTTTCTATAATATTAAACGTAATATGAAAAACAAAGGAAAAATTAGTGTGGGTTCTAGAGTCAAATTGCCTTCATATTCTTGCCCTGATACATACCACAAACAAATTACTTAATCTCTTATGCTTAACTTCTTTTCTGTAAAATTAGGTTAAAAATACACCTACTTTATGAAGCTGCATAGAGAAGTAAGATGATGTATGTAATATTTTACCACTTGTTACACACTGGAAGCTTATTAATTCATATTGTCATCATCATTATGACATTATGTGGCAGTGTTACTATTCCTATTAGTATTATCAAAATATTGCTGTGTCCACACAATCATTTGTTAAATTAAATTTATTTTTCCCTCACTTTATCTATAGCTTGGGTCACTTTTGCAATTGTTAAAAAAAAATGAGAAGAAATTCCTAAAGTTAATGGAGTTCCCAACAAAATCTACAATATGGAAGATGTAGATTTAAAACGTACAATGTCCATAAGACACAATCTCATCTTCACCATCTATTTCTGTCTGGAAAAACTGAATTTTAATTATTAAAGTCTTTTAAAAGCTCATTATCGAATTCTGTATTACCAGACACCAGAACACACTCAAAAATGATTCAAGAAACCAATTATACATATAATTCTATATGATGAGACTGTTTCAGATAGAGCCATATATAGTGCTAAAATAGAAGAAAAACCAGTTAATTGTACATTCAAAAATTATGTAATCCAATATTTCACCTTTTTTAGTTAGATTGCCACATTTGTAGAAAGATCTGTAATATTTAGAAGGATAATTTTTTTCATTTCTTTCATAAAATTGTCAGCTGTAGTTAGGACAAACTTAAATGATTTTTAAGATGTAATAAAGCATAGTATTTACCCTGAACATCTTTTCAGAGTCAAACCTAAGCTGATTATTCTGGAATGATGGCATCAAGGGAGCCAATAGCCTGACAGATTCAAATGTCCATAGACCATTTTCCAGTATAGCCATATGGGTATTCCAAGATCTAACAAGACAGTAACTTCATCAGCCCTGGAATGTGTTGATGACAATGAAATTTAATTTTATAGAAATCTCTTAAACTATTTCTTAGGTAAGTATTAAGATTAATTGGCTAATTGCTTGAGAATATGATTATTTCATTTTAATGTGTGATACACATTAAAAACTATTTACCTGCTGTATAAGTTCAGGCAATATTTCAGGCCAAAAACATCAAACCAAACATAACAAAAACATGACCAAGATGATGCATTATTGGGTACATTGATTCCCACTTCACACTGTGTTAATTAGACTCAACTGATTTGGGGGTTGGGGGGAATGGAGTAGTATTGGTTTAATTCTATGTGGGTATGGCATCTTAGCATTAGGTATTGACTGATGCTTTGTTTGTTTGTTTTGCAGTGTCCTTACCTTAAGTTTTTAATGGCCAAGCAAAAATAGCAGCATAATTATCATTCTCTATCTGGATAAAAATGGCATCTTTTAAATATGCACCACTTTTCCAAAATGGAATGAATTATGTAGACATTAGCCCACTAATCCTCACAATTAATGTATAAATTAGAACATTTGAGTAATACCCCCACTTAACAAAGATGGAAACTGAAACAAAGAAAATAATAGAAGTATATAAGATACTGCAGGAAATCAGTCAATCACAGGACTCTGTCTTTGTGAAGAATAAAATTAGTCACTTAATGAATAGGGAAAACTTTGACAACTTTAATTTGGTTAATATTAAACTGAAAAGATAATTTGTAATTCTTACTTTAGGTTAGGTGGACTTGAAATCTTGTTCGATGGAAGAAGCATTTTGTAGTGTTTCCTCTAAGCCATTACAAAGGTCTCAAAAATGTCAAATTCTGCCAAAATTATAATTCAGGTGATTGCTCTCTTCATCTTTACTATAATCAAATCTTTTTATGTAATTTGTATAATCATTGACTTGATTCTTGCCTGCCTCTACTTATTACTGATTCTTCTAAAAATAACTCTACATTTTTTTATCCTTGGCCTTCTAAAGAAAGGCCTTTTTTTCTCCCACTTGATTCAAAATATTGGAAATATTTTTTTAAGATTTTTATTTTTTATTATAGTTGATTTACAATGTTCTGTCAATTTCTGCTGTACAGCAAAATGACCCAGTCATACATATATATGCACATTCTTTTTCTCACATAAAATATTGGAAACATTTTGTCTCTACAAATGTAAGATGTTGCTTAACTGTTAGTCTTTTTTCCCCTCTGGAGGAAAGAATATATGCATTTTAGGTAAACTTAGCTCTCTATATTTATTTTCACAGATAATAATTCCAGATTTCCTCCTATTATCTATCCCAGAAGATACTTTTACCATGATTTAGTCCAATTGATTTCTGTTTCTTAGTGTCCTTTAGAGTCCCCTGCCCACAGTTCAGGTTCAGCTAGTACAAACCACAATGAACTGAGCCAATTGATGACTTATATTCTTAGGCAGGTGAGATTTCCTCTGTTGTTGTTTATGTGCTCCTTCTTCCCTTTTCTTTTACCCACTAGATTTAAGCCCACCATTTTATATTTAAATGTGTTCTGAACCATGGTAACATTTTAGTAGTACTCGGTTTCCTTAAGAAATTCCAAGAAATGCATTGGGCCTCTTGACTTTTAGCGATTCATGACATAATTTTGATCTTGATTGATCACTGATTATACAACTGAATTGCAGCTGCTGACAAAACATTAGTTCTGGCTCATGTTCAAGGCACTCATGTATAATATTTATTTGCTAAGCTAATAAAAATCATCTCTGAAAATTTCTACATTTAGGGAACATGTAATAATAAAAATATTTTTATTTAATATTTCCCAAAGAACATTTGTTACATTTGTTGTCTCATATTTTAATAGAAAAATCTAAAACATAATTGTCATCAATAATTTTTCAGATCTGGAAAGTGGGAAATTATTTAAAATAAACCCATTTATTAAATATGCTGCTGTACTAGCTACTCTTAATTGTATAGCACTTGCTTTCAATTTGTTGTAGATGATGTGGTACATATACACAATGGACTACTACTCAGCCATAAAAAAAACAAAATAATGCCATTTGCAGCAACATGGATGGAACTATAGACACTCATACTAAGTGAAGTAAGTCAGAAAGAGAAAGACATATACCACATGATATGACATATCTGGAATCTAATATTTGGCACAAATGAACCTTTCTACAGAAAAGAAAATCATGTACATGGAGAACAGACTTGTGGTTGCCTTGGGGGAAGGGAAGGGAGTGGGATGGACTAGGAATTTGGGGTTAATAGTTGTAAACTATTGTCTTTGGAATGGATAAGCAATGAAAGGCTACTGTATAGCACTGAGAACTATAACTAGTCACTTGTGATGGAGCATGATAATGTGAGAAAAAGGAATATATATGTGTATGTGTGACTGGGTAACCTTGCTGTACAGTAGAAAACTGAAAGAACACTAAACCAGTTATAATGGAAAAAAATAAAAATCATTATAAAAAAAAGAAAAAGCACTTGTGTTTTTTTCTTCTAAAACTGTACCTTGAAAAAGAAACATAACTTTCTCTCTCTCTTTCTATATATATATGTAAATACAGAAAAGGGAGGATAGGAAACCATTGATATAACAGTTTGCCTTGTTTGAGAGGATATTTTCAAATTCTCTTCAATTCTGTGAGATCCACTGTATGTCTTCTTTGTATAAAAATCCTTTAATAGGCTATGTGAAAAGAAACCAAGGTAACAAAGCCATGCTGCCTGCTCTCACATTCACTGTCTTTCAAAGTAAATATTAATATGATTTTACAGATGAGAAAACCAAGGATAAGTAATTTGAGCAAGTGAAACAGTTCAAGTAGTCAAACTGGCTATCCATTCTCCCATCTGATGACCACAAACCACTCACATGCTCTATACCCCAGGACTCTGTGCTCTAGAACTGCCGTGGCCAGTGGGATAGCCATGAGCCATATGCATCTGTTGAACACTTGAAACGTGGTTGCTCCAAACTGACATATGCCATAAGTATAAAACACACGTGGATTTCAAATACTTAGTACAAAAATATATATATATAATACCCTTTTAATAATTTTTATATTGGTTATGTGTTGAAATAATATTTCAAAATATTTTGAGTATTTCAAATAGCATTTTAGACATATAAGATTAAGGAAGATACATTACTAAAATTAATTTCACTGGCTTTTTCCACTTTTGATGTGGATACAAGAAAATTTTAAATTACATATATCTCACATGTGTAACTTTACTGGATGGCACTGTTTTACCAGAGCTATAAATTTCTTAGTATATTTCAAATTGCCTTTTATTTTACTTTTATGCACTCCTTTTATCCCCCTAAAAATCTATAAAACTACATGATTGTGGTCATTACCAAGAATCAGAAAACATTTATTGGATGCCTTAGCAAACTCTTTTTCCCTGAGTATGTGAATTAGAGGATCTGTAACATCCTGAGTGCTCCTGAAAAGCTTTTGGTTACTGTAGAATTTTATTGCTGCCTGAGTAGAATTTAAGTGCATTCAAACAAGAGCCAATCTTTGCTTCCTATCTTGTGCTTCTTTGTAGTTGTCAAATGTATTGAGAGATAACGAGAGAAAATACGATCGAAGCTGTAAATGGGTTGGTCGACATGGGTTAACAAATGAGGAACCTGAAGGCTCAAGGGTGAGAGAGAACAGTAACTAGATCTGTTTAATGACAAGAGAGACAAAGCAAATTATTGTCATTAAAAATTAGATCTGCTAAACTATTTTTATCTGGAAAAAAAATGTTTATTTCCACTGCCCTTATCTCCAGCACTCTTTCTCTCTCTCTCTCTCTCTGTCCCCCTCTCCATGTCCCTTGCCTTCTGAGATTCTCTTTATTCTGTAGCCTAAAGGGATACAGATATCTGGTTAAAAATCAAAACACCTTTCCTGTTCTCCTAAATCCCAACTATGTGGGCCAAAATTTTATCAAAAGAACAATTCAAAAGGGAAAATAAACTGAGAAGCAAAACATATTCAGCCCAATTTGATTTTCAGATTAGGATATTGTGAAAAAGCAAGACAACTGGCCCAAGATGGAATTGCTTATGCTCAGTACTTGGCACCAAAGACCAAATGGAGACTTAGTTATAGTGCTGTCTCTCTCAGAAGTGGAATCTTAGAACAGTCAATCAGGGATTGCCTGATTCAGCACTAGTAACATAATCTGCCTGCTAGACCCCTGTCATTCCTCAAAGGATGTTGACCTTGAAATAAACGTCCCACTTTTTGTTGCTGAACATAAGGTCCATGGTCCTGCTCCCTTCTGCTTATATGTCTTTCATTTTGCACAGGTCCTCAGAGCCCTTTTCTATCTGCTAGACTGCATGCTGCCCAATCAGAATTGATTTTTGCTCAAATAAACTCTTAAAAATTGTATGCCTCCTTTTATCTTTTAACAATCTATTTGATCTTTAACTTTTCTTGAACTCATTTCTGATTTAGTCCATCATCCTGAAGGATAAAAGATCTACAGTGTCCTTTTTTCTCCTCCTCCCCTATTAGTTGAGGAAACCATCTTTGCAGGAATCTGAACTGCAAAGGAAATAGCCCACAGGGATTTGCACACTAAGATTTTTCATATATACAGTTTTAAGGATCCAAATGTTCATTTAACTAGTGGAAGCTTATATTTGAGTTTTTCAGATCTAGAGACAAAATTAGAAGGAAGCTAAAGCTAAAGAAAACTCCAAATTATACATTTTAATCTCTTTTTTCAGAGTATCAGGAAGAGAAGGGGCTGCCAGACTGTAATGGGAACATGAAGTTCAAGTTGACCCTGATGAGCTATCAGTGAGTTCTTAGGAAGGTGTTAGGCTTTGGTTTGCCTTTTCTTGCTTGTTTTTAAGTCTATACTGTTCTCCCTTGAATCAAACCTAAAAAGTATGATTTCAAATATTTTGCTTGCAGCATTATGATTTGACATCCCACCTCTGTAAAGTACTTAGTGGCACGCATTTTTAATTCAAATAAATCAATTAACTCAATTTTAGGATACTTCTATGTTGCTACTAGTGATAACCAGACTTATAACCTTCATAAAATCACTCACCTGGGGGTAGAATAGGGGCTCAAAAGCTTCTAACTTTTAAACAATAAATTTAACAATATAACTTATTTTTAACATATATAGGTTATTAAATATTTTATATTAATTTGTCCATTCAAATAACATCCCAAGTTTAAAAATCAAGTTGTTTATATCTTTAAGGACCTACCCAAGTACCAAGATAAATAGATTTAACAACAAAGAATAGATTTCTATTAATTTCCAGTTCCTTGGATAGTAAAGATTTTTTTTCTTTATCATTAAAATAAACCAACATTCTCTGACCTAGGAATGCCCCACACTGTAATTTCAGTGCTATAACTTGGCATTTAGAAACTGGACAGTGTTGTACTTAGATGGTGTTGCATATATATCTTAGTCTATTACGTGCCTCATAAACAGCAGAATTTTATTACTCACAGTTCTGGAGGCTGGGAAGTCCCTCATCAAGATACTAGCAAACTCAGTGTCTGGTGATGGCCTGCTTCCTGAATTCATGGATGGCTGACTTCTTGCTGTGTCCCCTTAATGGTGAAAAAGATGAAGGAACTCCCTGAGGTCTCTTACAGGAGTACTAAACCCATAGGAGGCCTCATGACCTACTGACCTCCCTAAGGTCCCATCTCAAGATACCATCACAGCAGGAGTTAGGATTTCAATATATGAATATTAGAGGGAATACAGAAACATTACACACACACACACACACACACACACACACGGAGATGTATCATAAAGAAATATAAAAATTGATTTATTATAAAAAGTTGGCTTGCATGATTATGGATGCTGATAAGCCCTGAGATTTGCATTTGGCAAGCTGGAGACCCAGGAGAACCAATGGTGTAGTTCTAGTCCAAAGGCCAGCAAGATTGAAATTGAGGAACAGCTGATGTTTCAATTTGAGTCAGAAGATAGGCAAAAAAAAACCAAACAAAAAACAAGGTCCTGTTTGAAGGCAGTCAGGCAGGAGGAATCCCTCTTCTTCAGAAGAGGCTCAGCCTTTTTGCGTTATTCAGGCCTTCAACTGATTGGATGAGTCCCACCCAGATTAGGCAGCTCAATCTGCTTTAATCAGTCTACCCATTCAAATGTTAATCTCATTTAGAGACATCTTCACAAACACACACAGAATAATGTTTGACCAAATGTCTGAGTACCTCATGGCCCAGTTAAGTTGACTATCAATATGTGTGTATGTGTATATATTATTTTCCACATTATATATATAAATTTCCAAATTATGTTTCAGAAAGATTATATTAGGAACCAACAATACACAATAAAAATTGGCAAGAAAAGAAATAATATGGAGTACTCATCCTGGCATTTCTATATGAACTATATTTCCAATTACCAAACAGCCCTATTTGATAAGGGAAATATTTTTCTTTATGAAAGAATTCCAGCTTAATACGTGTGAAAGATATATGAGAATAAGAAATCAACATTTTGCGACTCTAAGAAAATTGATTCCAAAGAAAGATGTCAACAGATACAATCATTAAGTAAAATAGTGATCTTTACAAAAGAAAGACCAGGGGGTTATCTCCTAAACCCACTGAGCCATCTCAGCTTCTCCATATGTGAGAAACAGAAGACTGTATGATTCTCAGTGTGGGGCAGTATGAAGTATATATAGGACTGCCTATGAAGTATTCTTTTTTTTTTTTTTTTGTCTTTTTGGGGCTGCACCCACAGCATATGGAGGTTCCCAGGCTAGGGGTCAAATTGGAGCTCTAGCTTCCAGCCCACGCCACAGCCACAATGACTTGGGATCTGAGCTGCATCTGCACCCTACACTGCAGCTCATGACTTTGCCAGATCCTTAACCCACTGAGCTGGTCCAGGGATCGAACCTGCATCCTCATGGATGCTAGCTGGATTTGTTTCCATTGGGCCATGACGGGAACTCCTGAAGTATTCTAAAAAAGAGATGAAGCTCAATTTAATCAAGCCCATTGACAGGAAATGTAAAGGACAGATCAAAATTGTGGAACATCCTCTTGACTTTGGTTTTTTAACATTTCAGTATCATGGGCAAGTGAGGAAAGAGTAAGGAAAATCTTAAATAAGAGACTTAGAAGAGTTAAGATAGACCCAACAGATCTTGTCTAGATGTTGATAATAACAATATAAAGTCTTTTTCAGCTAATTAGTGAAATCTGTGTAGAAAGAAGATATTAGATGATACCAAGGAATTATTGTGACATTTATTAGATTACATACATGGAATTTCTTTAGACTATTCTCTTTGTCATTATGTGTACTTTAAATTTTTAATAAGAAAAAAACCTAAATTAAGAAAAAAGAAAAGGCTATGCTATTTTATGTTTTACCCTCACTGTATTAAGATGCCCACTTCTTCTCACCTCTAACATTTATCATTTTTTTGGTGAATTTGACAAATGGAAATAATTTTTTCTTGTTTTAATTTTAACTTGCAGTTCTTTAATTGTGAGTAAAGTTGAGCATCGCTCATGTTTATTTTACATTTTTTCTTTTCGGAATTCTGTTAATATTACTTGCTACTTATGAAATGGGTGACCTGTCTTTTCAGCTGCTAGTACTGTGATACTAAGTGCATGTTCAGAGTCACAACAGCTAATCAATGTCAGAACATGGCTTAGAACGTATCCCCAGTGGCCATTCAAATGCATCGTGTGACCTCCACTGCCCCTGCTTTACAAAAGGAAACTAATTCCTAGTTTCCTCTCATTTTTTTCCAGGTTGAGGTGTACAGCATGATGGTTTGATTCACATGTATTGTGAAGTGATTACCACAACAAGTTTAGCTAACATTCATTGTCTTATATAAATATGATGAGAAGGAAAGAAGAAAAACATAGAGGAAATTAATTTTTCTCCTTGCGATGAGAACTCTTAGGATTTACTATCTTAACAACTTTCCTATAGATCAAAAAGCAGTGTTAATTATAATCATAATATTGTTCATTACATTATTAGTATTTTTTTTTTATCTTATTACTGGAAGTTTGTAGCTTTTGATCACCTTCTCTCCTTCTCTCCATCTCTCTCCTTCCCTAACTCTGGTAACCACAAGTGTGATCTCTTTTTATATGTTTGGCTTTTTTTAGATTTCATATATAAGTGAGATCATACAGTATTTGTCATTCTCTGTCTGACTTATTTCACTAAACATAATGCCTTTAAGATCCATCTATCCATGTCATCACAAATGTTAGGGTTTAATTTTATGGCTGTATAATATTCCATTACATAGGAGTTCCTGTCATGGCACAGTGGTTAACAAATCCGACTAGAAGCCATGAGGTTGCACGTTCGGTCCCTGGCCTTGCTCAGTGGGTTAAGGATCTGGCGTTGCCATGAGCTGTGGTGTAGGTTGCTGATGTGGCTCAGATCCCTTGTTGCTGTGGCTGTGGCGTAAGCCTGTAGCTGCAGCTCCGATAGGACTCCTAGCCTGGGAACCTCCATATGCCATGGGAGCGACCCTAGAAAAGGCAAAAAGACAAATAACTAAATAAATAAATAAATAAATAAATAATATTCCATTACATATATATGTATCATTCATTATGTATAAATCCTATTATAAATCTATAAATCATGTATTAGCAAAAAAAAAAAAAAATAAGGGCACCAAAAAAATTGGGGAAACTACCATTGACTCTTTTTTCTAATAATAATGATCACTTTTTTTTAATCATATACTATAGCTCAGAGTAGAGAAGACTCAGAGGCACTGGTCACTCTCCATATTTGGAAGTTCTAGTTTTTTCAGCTCGCTAGCCCTATGTAACTGAGAAGATCCCTTTAACTTTACCTGGGATCGAATAAGCTGTATCCTTCTTGATTGATAAAATTAGATTTTAAATAGCTCCTTTTGGAGATGTACCATCATTACCTGGCCCTTTACCTTGAGTTAACTAACACACCCATCAGAGCTCTACCAAGCCAAGGAAGCCATCATCCTGTTCTGAAATCCTCACTCTGGAAGCAGGTAGAAATACGTCAGATGCAGGATAATGGGACTGTTTATTCTGTAAGCACTAACATTTGTTCTGACTTATAATATACATTTTTCCCCTGAAATTCCTTAAATAAAATTCTCCTTGGATAGATTTAAAATAAAGTTTATTCTATTTTTTTTTAATTACATTCATCCCACTAAATTATTTGCCTGTGGTAATGTTCAAGGTTCTTTTCAATTTTTTCATGGCTTTCATCTTCTTCTTCTTTTTTTTTTTTTCTTTTTGGCTGCCCCACAGCATATGGAGTTCCTGGGCCAGGGATCAGATGCAAGCTGCAGTTGCAACCTATGCTGCAGCTGTGGCAACATCAGATTATTTAACCCACTGTGCTGGGCTAGGGATTGAACCTGTGTCCTGGTGCTGCAGAGATAACACTCGTCCCATTGTGCCACAGCTGGAACTCCTATGGCTTCCTTCTTAATAAACTAAAGTTTAGATTCTTTTGTCCCATATTAGCATTGAGAAATAATTTCAAGCATAAAACTACAGTCTTGATGATGGTAACATATTTTTGCTTCATGTAAAAAATTTTAAAAAACATAAACCTATTGCTTTTACTGACTTCCACCACTCTCTAATAGATAGGAGCTGTGGGGGATTATGGGTTTATAGGTTTGGGTCTAAGACACATCAGAGTTAAAAATGCTATGGCAGAAACTACCAGCTCTGAAGTCAATTACCATTTTCCACTTTTTCATTAGTAAGAGAGACCCTATATTCTGGGGAGCAGCAAATCTCTCAGATATAAAACTATGTATTTCACTCCCCTAATGGATGGGGTGACCAATTAGGTGTAAGTAAATATTAATGTGTGGAGATTTCCATGAACTTTCTTTAAAAGGGAGTTAACTAACCCAAAAGGGACACATCTTTTCTTTCATCGCTTTTTTTTTTCTGAGACATTGTGGCTAGAGCAACAGTGGTTATTTTGTGAGCATGAAGCTACTTTGGGGTTGGAAACTGGATGCTAAGAATGTCAAGACAGGGAGAGAGAAGGCGCCTGAGACAATGCTAACATTATGGAGCACCTGCACCATTCTAGGAATGCCTAAAAGTGTCCTTTGCCGTGATGGGAAGTTAGCCTCTATTTTGGTAAAGCCATTTTAGATCCTAGCAACTGAGTACAATTTCTAATTGAAAAACTCTTTTAGCAAAGTCTGTATTCTAATAACACAGCCAGAATTAGAGCGATGGTCTTTGTTTTAATTTTTTTACTTCTTTTTTCCCTTCCAGTTTTATAAAGGTGTAATTGATGTACAGCACTGTATAAGTTTAAGGTGTACAGAATCATGATTTATCTCACCCATCCCATGAATTGGTTATCACAATAAGTTTTGTGCATATCCATTATCTCATATAGACACAAAATTAAACAAATAGAAAATTTTTTCGTGGTGAGAACTCTTAGGAATTACTCTCTTAACTTTCATATATAACATAGAGCTGTGTTAATTATATTTTTTATGTTGTACTTTATATCCCTAGTACTTATTTATCTTATAACTGAAAGTTTGTACCTTTAGACTACTGTCTTGCAACTCCCCATCCCCCTAACCTCTGCCTCTGGTGACCACAAATCTAATCTCTTTTTCTATGAGTTTGTTTGTTTTTTAATAATAATTGACCTACAATACTATGTTTGTTTGAAAGTGATGATCTTTTGAAAGAGCATGCAATCATATCAAGTAGTATAAAAGCAGGGTATATTTTAGATCTTCTATATTTAAATATGCGTCGTAATGGCGTGATGTTTTAGATGAAGTCAGTATTTCCCTCCTGTGACCCTGTCCTAGTGAATATAATGGACAGTGCCCTATATACCAACAGTATGATTTTATCATCATAAATGAAAATTTAAGATCATTACAATATATTAATTAATATGCTTTCAAATGCAAGTAACATGGTATACATTGAGTATGTAATGGCATCACAGTAAATTATTTTATCTTTCAGAAAACTTCATATAATCTGGACTTTATATAGACAAAGAACACTTCTCACACATTTATTAAACTGCACATAATGAACATATGTTGTTTTTGCTATGCACAAATCACCTCCCACTACCTCTGGATTCAGACTTACTTTGTCTTGAGAAAATCCATCCCATGACGTTTAGTTGGGGCAAAATCTGCATCCTGTCCTGAGCTACAGGGTCTGGATTTAGCCAGTTCTGACCACTGAAATTATCTTTTATTCTTGACAAAGTGAGTGATTCTAAACTGACAGCTGACACAAGCTGGACTAACTAGATCTTCTTCGGGTGTTTTATCAAAACTATTGGGAAAGACATTTTGCAGATAAGATGCTGGTAGCTATTTGGGGGCTTATCTGAAGGACACAAGGTTAGCAACCTAATAACCTGAGGCCCTAGATTCAACTGCCTGAAGCCACCTACCTCCTGTTACATAGGTCCATGTTTCTGTTTAATAAGCATGAGATGGGGTCTGTCACTTTATCTCAAATGAGTCCCAGTTAGGACAAAATCAGTATTAGAATTGAGGTATTGTAAGTGACAAATACAAAAATATGAAATCAACTCAACCAAGTTACAGTAAATGTCAAAGATCCTTCATCACCATTTTGGAAGATGACAAGTTGTATTATGCTGAGTTCAAAGTCACCTGATTTAAGTCATGTGTATCTCATGGCACAGGTAATGTTACCATGGGGTTTACAGTATTAGGAGACAGAAAAAACATCAGGATGCCAGAGTGTGTTAGTCATTTCTTGCAGCCTTTTGTAAAGTCATAAAAGAGGTAAATTGTAAAAATAGACACATCTGGAAACAGAACTAGCACACAGCCAGGATAAGCAAAGTTCTTTTTTGTTTTTTCAATTGGTGTCTCCTGCGGTATGTGGAAGATCGCAGTCCAGGTATCAAACCCATGCCACAGCAGCAACCTCAGCCTTCGTAGTGACTATGCAAGATCCTTACTCTGCTGTGCCACAAGGGAACTCCAGTAAAGTTCATTTTGCCAGAGGTCAGAAACCCAAGATGGCTAAGAGTCAGACAATCATGGACTGTGGGCGATTGAAAAAGTGAGAATTTTCTGACCCAAGTTATTTAAAGTTGCTATGAACAAAGCCAGAGAAGAAGGAAGCACAGAGGGAAATAAAATAGGGACACAAGGAGAACCTCACTCCTCAGCCAGCACAGGGAATTTTGTCATCCAAGGGGATATGGCACATGTTACGGATTTTACACTTTCCTTTTCTTTCTTTTTTTTTTTTTTTGTCTTTTGTCTTTTTAGGGCCACATCCATGACATATGAAGATTCCAAGTCTAGGCGTCAAATCAGAGCTGTAGCCATGGGCCTACTCCATAGACACAGCAATGCCAGATCTGAGCCGTAGCAGTGACCTACATCACAGATCATGGCAACGATGGATCCCTAACC